>NC_069499.1:1056486324-1056836324 GCF_027579735.1 Bombina bombina
AATAATGACTAGAAACTATTTTGCAGTAAACTGCTTCTAGTAAAGGTTCTAGCTTTTTTAGTGATAGTTTTTACTTTCCATGCAACTTCTAGACCATAAGACTGTATGCCCCATGCGCTCACAATATGCCTGCTGACTGTGCCAGAGGTGACATCAATTTCATGAGCCAACATAATGTACATCACCTAATTTAATCCACAAAGCATGGGATAAATGAGACAGCACACAAAAATAGAGTAGAATATTGTTTTTTTCCAGGAGTGCGTGCATACTCACATAAAAGGGGTCATATTCCAGGATGCTTGGAATCAGTGAAATAGCAAATGGAACACCAGCACTAAATCAATTTAAGTGCAAGCAAACTGCTTTTATTATACTGAATTTGCTGGGTATTACACACCTTCCTCAAAGTTGAGTGCAAAAACTAAAGCATTACTCTAATAAAAGCAGTTTGCTTACACCAGTGAGTGCTGGTGGTCAATTTGATATATGTATTTATAACAGTTGTTGGGTAGATCAAAGCTGGCTTCTAATAATAGTATGGTAGGACTCCATAGGGAGAAAACTGGGAAAGCATAAGGTAGAGAAGAGGATGGCACATAACACATTACCCAGACCACAAGATGTATAGCAGAGAGATAATAAGTATGGAATACGAGGTGCTCTAAGCAGTATACAGCTTACTCATCCCAAGTATTGATACAACAAAAAACAGGAACTTCCCTAAAAATAGTGATCAGCACCAGGGATGAGAAACAAATATAAGTGATTTATTGTCACACAGTTAAAACTGCAACACTTTTCTCAACCCTATTATTTAAATGGGACAAGACTTAGCCAAACAGAGGAGGAAAGGGATTTAGGAGTAGTAATAACAAGCTAAAGATGGGTGCACAATGCATGGCAGCGGATTCTAAGGCTAATAAGATACTAGCATGTATTAAAAGAGGATGAAAGCATAATTCTGTCACTATATAAATCCCTGGTAAGACCTCACCTTGAGTATGGAGTGCAGTTCTTTAGACCGATCTCAAAAAAAGACATTGCAGACCTAGAAAATGTTCAGAGAAGGGCCACAAAGCTAACAAGGGGAATGGATAATTTAAGCTATGAGGAGAGGTTAGCCAAACTGGGTCTATTTTCTTTAGAAAAAAGGCGCTTCAGAGGTGACATGATTACTTTATATAAATATATTCAAGGCCCATATACAGAAATGGCAGAAGCTCTGTTCACTCCAAGAAAATTGTTTATCACAATTTAAGGCTGGAGGGAAGGAGATTTAATCTCCTGCAACAGAAACATTTTTTCAGTGTAAGAGCAATACAATTGTAGAACTCATTACCAAAGGAGGTAGTGAATGCCAATACCTTAGATACATTTAAAAATGGTTTGAATACATTTCTGGCTGGAAACAGAATTCATGGATATGGTTGGATATGATTGATTATCACAATTTAAGGCTGGAGGGAAGGAGATTTAATCTCCTTCAACAGAAACATTTTTTCAGTGTAAGAGCAATACAATTGTAGAACTCATTACCAAAGGAGGTAGTGAATGCCAATACCTTAGATACATTTAAAAATGGTTTGAATACATTTCTGGCTGGAAACAGAATTCATGGATATGATTGCTTGTGTTAAATGGGTCACCTTTGAATGGGATTAATTTAAGCTTAACTGGAGCTTTTTTGTAAGTTTATTAGATTTGTATAGGTTGAACTTGATGGACTTCAGTCTTTTTTCAACCTTATTTACTATGTTACCATGCTACTATGTTATTTGCCATTTTGGCCATTTTGAATCAAGCTCTTCTTTCGCTCTTGTTTTTTGTAATAAACATCATGGTCTGCACACTGAACTGGTGCAGCCAGTAAAAATTACTTCACGTTTGTTGCACAGAAAACCTATTACTAAAGTAGCAATATCTTTAACTAGAAATTTTAACTTAAAGAAGTATATTACAAAATACTTATAATTGAAACTGAAATGCACACAAAAAAAACAATTAATGTCAGTACCTGACTATTTAGTTATTGACTTACTTTTTTCTTTTATTTAGCAACTAATCAGTTGGTGCTACCCAGGTGCTGAATGAAAGATGGGCCAGTTCCTAAGCTTACCTTCTTGCTTTAAAATAAAGATACCAAGAGAATGAAGAACAATTGAAATTAGAAAGTTGCATAAATCTGCATCTTAATCATGAAAGAAAAAAATTGGGTTTCATATCCCTTTAATAAGCTTTTCAAAAGGTTTGTGACGTATCCTATAACTCACTGTTGTTTTTGCAGCCTACCTTGACCTTTCTGGACCTCCTGTATTTCCGTAGGAAGTCTGAATGCACATCTCTAGTAACAGTGTTTACGCAGATGTGAATAAAAAGATGTGTGTTTTCATAGTTTTTATTCAAATGTTTTTTTTCTTTCATTTTCTTTCTACCTTTATCATGTATTTTGTTACCAGCAGACAAATAATCATCATGATTTTTTTATCTGTGTATTTATACTAATAAAAACTACCTCAGAGGAATAATGCAATAATGTAGATTTCACTATTAAAGGGACAGTCATGTCAAAATTAAACTTTCATGATTCAGATAGGGCATGCAATTTTAAACAACTTTCCAATGGAGTTTTATCATTAAATTTGCTTTGTTCCCTTGGTGGTATTTTTGAAAAGTTTAACCTAGGTATGCTCAAACTGATTTCTAAACTGTTGAAAACCGCCTCTTAGCTCAGAGCATTTTGAAAGTTTTTCACGGTTAGACAGTACTAGTTCATGTGTGTCATATAGATAACATTAGGAGTCTGCACTGATTGGCTAAACTGCATGTCTGTCAAAAGCACTGAGATAAGGGGCAGTCTACAGAGGCTTAGATACAAGGTAATCACAGAGGTAAAACATATATTAATATAACTGTGTTGGTTATGCAAAACTGGGGAATAGGTTATAAAGGGGTTATCTATCTTTTAAAAAAATTAAATTCTGGTGTAGACTGTCCCTTTAAAGAATAGAAGAAATAAAAAAAATTACATGGGTGATGAATAAAAAAAGTCGACCATTATTTTACGATTGTTATTTCCGTTCTTCATCATTTTTTGAATGTACTGAGGTTAAAAAAAATGTTTTTATTCTTGTATATTGGGTTGTCCATTTCAGTCAGTGAGCATTTAAGTGTCAAACACAAGCAGAGCACAAGCTTTAAAGGGACAGTTATGTTAAAATTAAAAATTCATAATTCAAATAAGGCCTGAGATTTTAAACAACTTTCCAATTTACGTTTATTCTCAAATTTGCTTTGTTCTATTGGTATTCTTTGTTGATAGCTAACCCGAGGTAGGCTCATAAACTAATTTCTAAGCCCTTGAAGGCCGCCTCTTATCTCAGTGCATTTTGACAGTTTTTCAAAGTTAGACAGCGCTAGTTCATGTGTGCCAAATAGGTAACATTGTGCTCACTCCCATTAAGTTATTTATGAGTCAGCACTGATTGGCTAAAATGCATGTCTGTCAAAAGTTCTGAAATAAGGGGGCAGTCTGCAGAGGCTTAGATACAAGGTAATTACAGAGGTAAAGAGTGTATTAATATAACAATATTGGTTCTGCAAAACTGGGGAATGGGTAATAAAGGGATTATCTATCTTTTTATACAATAAAAGTATACTGACCCTTTAAAGCTGTATCACTTTAAATAGCTTTAAAGAGACAGTCAAGTAAAAAAAACTTTCATGTTTCAAATAGGGCATGTAATTTTAAACAACTTTCCAATTTACTTTGATCACCAATTTTGCTTTGTTCTCTTGGTATTCTTAGTTGAAAGCTAAACCTAGGAGGTTCATATGCTAATTTCTTAGACCTTGAAGGCCACCTCTAATCTAAATGCATTGTGATAGTTTTTTTACCATTAGAGGGCATCAGTTCACGTGTTTCATATAGATAACATTGAGCTCATGCACGTGAATTTACCATGAAGACAGCTCTGATCGGCTAAAATGCAAGTCTGTCAAAAGAACTGAAATAAGGGGGCAGTCTGCTGAGGCTTAGATACAAGGTAATTACAGAGGTAAAACATATATTAATATAACTGTGTTGGTTATACAAAACTGGGGAATGGGTAATAAAGGGATTATCTATCTTTTAAAACAACAAAAATTCTGGTGTTGACTGTCCCTTTAACTTACATTTTTAATGCAAAATTATTTTCATGTGTTCAATTGCTACTATTTTCAATTCTTTTTTAGTATAATGTCCTGTTTATGCAGCAAATTAGCTTAAACGGGTAGAGGAATATAAATCATAGAAGGGATATAAATATTACCAGATTTTTGAAAGGCGAAACAATTATTTCTCCATAACAAGTATGGTTGCACCTCAGTCTGGCAATAGCCATTTTGGTTTAAAATGGGTTTAAAAACATAGCTCTCTGTTGTCAGCTCAAAAGCAGTTACATCAATACTCTTCATATACAGTAACTAGAATAAAACTCTATTAAATCAATTGCAAAGTGAAAGGAGTAAAATAGATTATATCTGTTACTGGCTCAGAATGAGCTAAACTACTGCTCTTTGTGTCTTAGGGACTGAACATTGTTAAACCAGTGTTGTGTGTTACTGATTTAAACAGGGTTAAAGGGACAGCAGTGTATTTGAAGTATGCTTTGAACAATTTTGAAATGTGCTTGTTACGTATGCAGCTGAGTGTGATGTCACATCTGGTAATATCATCTGTTTATTGGCACTGATTGATAAAACAAAATAGAAATCCCATAAACAGGAAAACAGACAGATTGTGTGGATTAAAATATTTTATTCCATTACAGATTTGTCAATACATATTTTGTATTTAAACTATATAGATCAAAATCAGAATCTCTTTTTATGGGCAACTGTGATAATCTATCAGTTAATATCATTCATTATCCATTCTGCAGCTCTGGCAGCTTATTCGCGAGCTGCAGTGCTGTCTTGGCAGATCCTTCTGCTGTGTCCTTTTGACCAAGTTCTAAAAAGGAATTATTTATGTTTCATGCATATTTCTAGCCTTGACTGCCAAAAATGGCAAGTAGCACAGGGGCATGCTGATAGCACTGATGTCGAAAGACTCACAATCTCTGGTGTGGAAATAATGTTCTTCCAGCTGAAATGTTTCTGTAATACAGAGGGGAAAATCCTTAGTAAACTGCTTGTCTCTCTCTTCTGATTCAGCTTTCATCTCATGCAGTTCAACATAAGCAAAAACAATAATAATACCTACAAAGAGATACATTCAGCTTTATCTAAAAAATGCTTATGCAATCTAACCATTTGCATAAAGTACTATGTAACAAATATGTCTTTAAATGTAGCAAACCAAAGTTTAATTTTTTTTGTTTTTAGAAGTGTTCTGTTATACAAATGAAAAAGCACCGCTACCCTTTTTTGTGCAAGCAGTATATTAAGGCTTTGTAAAGCAATGCTGCTTTCTGGGCAAGGAGGGAAGGGGAACCTTAGGACTGGGGCCCATAAGTGTTTTGTTAGCAAAGCTATGCTGGGGGAGGGGCATGGGCATAAATGGGCGTGTCATGGGTGAAACCTTGACAGTTCCTAGATACCAGGACATTTGCTTCAGGACAGTGGGCATACCTTCCAACCTATGACAATCAAGCAGGGTATGGAATGGTTGGGAGGTGTATATATACAGTATATATACAGTATATATATATTTATATTATTCCTTAATAATAAAGTGTAACACTTTATTATGAGTAATAAAATAAATTAAAGCAAAGTGTGGTCTTAAGAGACTCTTATGGGCTCTTTGAATTAAATAGGTTGTCTATCACTGTTATGGAGGAATAAAATCAAGAACAAGAGGCTATGCACAATTACCCTAGATCTAGAGCACTGGTTTTTAAACCTGTTGTCAGGCCTCCCCAACAGAAAATATAAATATATATTTATATGCTGATATACATATATATTTATGTGTTAATATAACTTACAGTGTCCATTGACCGCAATGTAAAGGCACTTTTCAATGCTGTTTTTTTTTTCTAACACCCCACTCCCACCAACATTAACCCCAAAATACTGCCTAGTGCAGTCATTTTATTAAAAAATAAAGATGCAGCCATCTTTATTTTTAAGTAAACTACACAAGACAGTATTTTGGGGCAGATTTATAAAATTACCCAGAGATCTGATCTCTGGTTAATTTTATAAGCGCTAATTGCTACCACGAGCTCACGCTTATCGCGCACCCGTATACCTCCACATGTGCTTGTTTGCTGGTGCATGATAATTTAGCGCTCCACTTGTAATCTAGCCCTAAGTTGGGCTGGGTGGTACAGCTTCTGATTGGCTGTACCATTTGGCCTGACTGCAGAGAAAAAAATGGCTTGAGGGAGTGGGCAGCTTGTGGAACTAGAAAAAAAATGGCCATTAACAAAAGTATTTTGCTTTTACCTGTCAGCAAGAGACAGATCTACTACTTTCACTGCAGTGTTACATGAATGCTGCAGAGGGGATTGGCAGTTTAGTGTCTCTTTAAAACATTTTGTTTGCTGACACCTACCTTGTCAAACGCATATGACATGCATTAACAAACTGAGCATTTGTACAATGCCAGGTACTGTATGTTCTCAAGTATTTCAATATTGAAGTTTTTACAAGTTTCTATAATGATTGCAGAGTCTTGAATTTTCAACAGCTGTCTCCTTTTGTATTACGCCACCTCATTAGGCTGGTGTTTTCTGAGAACTTCAAACATTCTTACAAAACAAATAAGGCTAAGATGCAAATTATAAAATGAGGCTTGTGAAGTTAAAGAAAGAAAAAGTGACAACAGTTCATATCTGCCACAATTTGTTTTCTGTCAATAACAAACCTTTGAAAATTCCATTGTTTATATAACTTCAAGGTAAAGAAAATGCTGGTAGTTGCTTATAAGCACAGTGCCTATTAAATGACCTAAAATTACTCTAAACTGATGTAGTGATTTGTAGGAAAGCAGAAATGCTGTCATGGATTTTTTTTTCTTTTTTCTTTCACTGCAAAGTTCTAAGATCTAAATTGTATTATAAAATGCACCCAATTGTGCTAAGTGGGGCGTTCTGGGAACTCTCAGTATCCCAGCTCACTGATCCAGAGAGCAGGGAAAATCATCTTGACTGCTCCCAGTGCTGGATGATAAAAGCTCAGACTTCCAAAAATCACCACATGTACCCTATATGTATTAAAAACAGTCGCACAACGCGTTTCTCAGCTTCCCTGGCTGTTTCCTCAGGCTTCTGTTAATCATCTGGAAGTGCTGGCTTTTACATGAACAACTATCCAATCACAAAACATTTAGATGCCCCACCCCCTAAGACAGGTGTGTTACCTTAATTACCTCTTTCCTTTGAAAACTACCATTACTCTATAAATGTCAGATATTGTTACTTAATTAATTTGTATACAATATTTGCACCACTATACTATATTCATTTTTCTCCACATGAAAAAACAGATATTCGTATATCCACATAAACATGGTCATTCTATCCACATAGATGTTTACAAATGAACTATTCCTCAAATGTGACAATCATGTCCTTCATTGTGTATTTAATGTCTGTCGTTTAAAAAGACGATTCAAATTTGTAAAACATAGGGAGTGTGCAGTTCCTCTAACTGGAGGTTAAAGTGACATCAAATTTTAAAATGAGAATGCTCTAATGTGTTTTATTACTACATTATTGTTTGCATGTAACCATGGGGGTCAATCACAATTCTTTACAAAAGCTTATCAAATTATTTATCTACAAAAATCCATTTAGATTTTAATGGTAAATTCTGAGGAAAAATCCTTAGATTCTGATTGATCTGAAAATGAGTTAAACACATAATTAAAGCAATCTCAAAAGCAACAATGAACCATTAGAAGTTAGCTGAACTAATCTGGTGAGTCAAAGACAAAAGGCATAAACTGTATGTATAGCCCCTGGCAGTTCATATCTTCTCCTGAGCATACTTAGATATACTTTTCAACAAAGCATACTAAGGCCTCTATTTATCAAAGTCTGGCGGACCTGATCCGACAGTGCGGATCAGGTCTACCAGACCTCGCTGAATACGGAGAGCAATACGCTCTCCGTATTCAGCATTGCACCAGCAGCTCAAAAGAGCTGCTGGTGCAACGCCGCCCCCTGCAAAATCGCGGCCAATCAGCCGCCAGCAGGGGGGTGTCAATCAACCCGATCGTACTCAATCGGGTTGAATTGCGTCAATGTCTGTCCGCCTGCTCAGAGCAGGCGGACAGGTTATGGAGCAGCGCTCTTTGTGACCGCTGCTTCATTACTGATGTTTCTGGCGAGTCTTAAGGCTCGCCAGAAACATGGGCCGTCAAGCTCCTTTCGGAGCTTGATAGATAGGCCCCTATGAAAACATATCTTAAACTCTATCGGAACCATGGAATTTTAATTTGACTTACATATCCTTTTAAGTTTAAAATTTTAATTTGCGACAAAAAGAAAAATAATCATGATTATTTTAAAATAAACATTGTTATATTTTCTAAGGAGAATGTAAGTAATGCCTTAAAATTAACGTGTCACTTGGATTGCTGACAATACTTGCTATAGCTATATTCAAACTTGGGGCTACATATTTAATTATTGTATGCAGGCAATACAAAGAATAAGGTCTTATCTTTAAAGGGCACATCATTGATCAATAAACATTATAATGTGTGAACACTGTCAGCAGATACAACTGGGGGTTGAGAGCTTTGTTTGAAGGTTTAATGTAAGGAAAAAGGATCTGCATATGAGCAGTTGTGAATTTAAACACCAAGCTAACCATTGCAGTACTGACAGAGATTATTGAACCAAAGCCATATACTGAATCTAATATACAAGAATCCCTGATTCATATATAGGGAAATTGTTCTTGCATATTCTTCATGCAGATATTACCCATAAAATATTTGCTTTAGTGGCTTTATGCAATATATTTCTTACTGATGCATAATGACATGAACAAATGTGCGAGATTAAGCAGTTGCTTGTCATATGTATTTTGCATAAAAACAATTTGCTTCCAGCAGTTGGTAATTTACATTTCCTGTGATTTTTCACAAAATTTGCTCACAAAAAAAGAAAGTGAAATCAATTGACAATAAACACAATTGCTGTATTAATGAAAATGTTTTATTATTTATTCATTTTTATGGAAATAACTTCACAATTAGCTAGATTACGAGTTTTGCGGCATAGCTATACTGCTGAAAAATTGGCCATTGGACATGGAATGGCCAGTAACGCATATTACGAGTTGCGGTGGTATAGCTGTACCGCAAGCATTTTAGCCTGTAATGCAACGTCCATTCCGCACTCAAAAAAATGACTTTTGAGTGCGAGATTTTCCATAGTGCTGTATTACAGGTTGTGTGGTCCGGCTAAATGCTTGCGTTATAGCCTATACCGACACGATCAATATCACCATCTGAGAGCAGTAGTTACAAAGAACACTGACACTGATAAACTACCTATTAAACCTATTAACCCCTAATCTGCCGTCCACCCACATCGCGACTATTAAATAAACCTATTAACCTCTAATTTGCCGCCCACCCGCATCGCCAACACTATAATAAAGTATTAACCCCTAAACCTCCAGCTCCCCACATCGTAACTACTAAACTAAACTTATTAACCCCTAAACTGCCGGCCCCCACATCGCAAAACACTAAATAAAACTATTAACCCCTAAACCTAACACCCCCTAACTTTAATTTAAAATTACAATATAACTATATTTAAATAAATATAAACTTACCTGTGAAATAAAAAAACTATGATTAAACTATAAATTAAACTAATATTACTATTTTAACTAAATAAAATGAAAAAAAAACTAATTTATAAAAACCTACCACTATGAAATTTTTTTAAAAAAAAACTAAGATTACAAAAAAAACACTAAAATAACAGAAAAAAAACACTAAGATCACCAAAAATAATAAACACAGGTATCAAAAATAATAAAAATTACACCTAATCTAATAGCCAAAAAAACTCCCCAAAATAAAAGCACCCCCTAACCTACAATAAACTATTAATAGCCCTTAAAAGGGCCATTTGTAGGGCATTGCCCTAAGTTAAACAGCTCTTTTACCTAAAAAATTGCTAAGTCCCCCTAACAGTAAAACCCCACCCAACCAGACAGCCAAAATAAAAAAACCTAAGTCTAAATAAAACCTAAGCTACCCATTGCTCCTAAAGGGGCATTTGTATGTGCATTGCCCTTAATAGGGCATTCATCTCTTTTACAGTTCCCAAAAGAACCCTAATCTAAAAAAAAAAAAAAAACACCCAAAAAATAAAAAATAAACCTAACACTAACCCAAGAAAATCTACTCACGGTTTCTGAAGTCCTGTCATCCATCCTCATCCAGGCAGCGAGAAGTCTTTATCCAGGCGGCAACAACTTCATCCATCTCGGGGACGTCTTCTATCTTCATCCTAGCGTCGTGGAGCGGAGCTATTCTGGGCGGCGATGACATCCTGCAAGGAGTATCCTCTTCATACGATCACTGCTGTACACTGAAGTTGAATACAAGGTACCCGTTTCAAAATGACGTACCTTGCATTCCTATTGGCTGATTTGATTCTTTAAATTCAAATCAGCCAATAGGATGAAAGTTTTTGAAAGGTCAAGATACATAAATAACCACATCAAATTGCTTAACAAAACGATGACAAACACAGAATTGTAATTTAAATTTAATGTTAGCAGGGGGGGGTTTAGGTTTAGGCGTTAATAGTTTAATTTTGTGTTTTGCGATGTGGGGGGCTAGCAGTTTAGGGGTTAATAGGTTTAGTTAATTAGTTATGATATGGGGGGCTGGCGGTTTAGGGGTTAATATATTTAAATAGTGTTGGCGATATCGGGGGCGGGGGTTTAGGGGTTAATAATTTTATTTAGTGTCGGCGATGTTGGGGGCGGCAGATTAGGAGTGTTTAGACTTGGGGTTTATGTTAGGGTGTACGTAACTTTCTTTTCCTCATAGACATCAATGGGGTTGCGTTACGGCGATCTCCCTTCCGCGATTGCAGGTGTTAGTTTTTTTTTCTTACACTTTCTCCCCATTGATGTCTATGGGGGAAAGCATGCACAAGCACGTAAACTCAACCCTTAGCTTTTGTGCGGTATGGAGCTTAAAGCACCATACCGCACAGCATAAGGAGGCTTTTCAGTAACTCGTAATGGCAGCGCTATGGAAAGTGCAATAACGCAATTTTTTGACGTAACGCAAAACTCGTAATCTAGGTGAATGTTATTTTAACTATGGCAGATTTTTTTTAACAATCTGAGTTTGCTGCTATTGCTGTTTTTGTTCTTTTTTTGTTTTTATCTAGTGAACCAATAAAAGTTTTAAATTTGACAAGATTTCAGTTAAACTGTGAAATGTTTCCCTGCCAAAGGGAAACAGAGAGATGGGAAAAGATATTTTGAACTCTAAGACACTGGAAAACAGAACCCATTAAATAAATTGTGGTAAATAGTGTGACAAGTGAAAGATTTACATCATTCTGAATACAATTTTTGGTCCAGAATATAGTTGTGATTTTTTCATACAATTTTTATGCCTGTGTAGTTATAGTAGACAATATTAAACATCTGAAATCTTCTTAGACTGGTCTTGAAAGACTTGGTTCCTAATTAATTTATTATATAGCAATAAAGCACATATATAATCCACATATTATTCACATAATTTTGAGATTATTGGGTATTTTAGACAAATATAAAAAGACACACAGGGGTCAATTTATCCGTACGGAGCTTGATACCCTGCGTTTCCGGCGAGCCTTCAGGCTAGCTGGAAACAGAAGTTATAAAGCAGCAGTCTAAAGACCGCTGCTCCATAACCTGTCCGCCTGCTCTGAAGCGGCGGACAGAAATCAACCCGATTGGATGGCCGCAAATCTGCAGAGTGTAATTGCACCAGCAGTTCACAAGAACTGCGGGTGCAATGATAATACGCTGTCGGCATTAATCGATGTGCAACGGACATGATACACTACATTGTATCATGTCCGCTCGCACATTAGTAAATTGACCCCACAGAGACATATCATATTAGGTTGTATGATATCTGCTTCCTTGGATAGGACAATACTGTTGTGATATAATCTACTTTTTCTGTGTCTTGTATGTAAAGATTCAGTTGTGAAAATGTTAATTCCAGAGAATAAAGGGAAACTAAATATTCAGCCTATTACAAAGATGGACGTATATTGACCTTACATATGGCAGTTGTAGGTTAACATAAGCATATGGTGCCACCATATTGGAGCTCAGGAATTCTCACAGCCTGTGATGGAAGCTGTACACACTCAGTAATATTGTCTTTTTTACAGATGTATGATGTTCTTCAGGTTAGTGGGCATGATACATCATGTGAGCTTTACATTTTTGCATTTTTTACAGTTGCACAAAATATATTTAAAAAAGCAATCAGCAATAATATAAAGCAATGCAGCCACTGCAGAAATGTACAGCTCCTTCTTTGTATCGTGCATCCTTACAGGGGCGGAACTACCATTGGTGCAGCAGGTGCAGTGGCACCAGGGCCCAAGTGCTTGGGGGGCCCATAGCAACCAGTCTATAAAAAGACATGTGCAGAATGTGTACAATCCTATGCAGGGGAGCCTTTTATTAGTGCAGGTTGCAGGTTTATCTATCATCTATCTATCCTCAAAATCATTGTGCAGAGCATTATTGCTTACTACTGAGTTACCTTTGGGGGGGACAAAAAAATATTTGCACAAGAGCCCTCTGTTGAGAAGGTCCGCTACTGCATCCTAACCTGAAGCACATTATACAAAATAGACAATATTACTGATCTGTGAGTGTGCACAGCTTCAGTCACAGGCTGTGAGAATACCTGAGCTCCAAGATGGCAGCCCCCAGTAAAAAGAGGTGGAGCTTCAGTATCAGGCACCTTTAAGCTAGTAAATAGGAGAACAGATTTTAAAAGAGCTACAGGAACAGGATACAATGCAATAACACAGTGAGTAGTAACCATTCTAGGTTAGTTGTGCCCAGCAGTTTAATGTCCCTTTAACCATGGTTATTAACCTGCTCTCACACATCATCTGATTATTTTACCTGTGCTTAATGAAAATCTGTCTTGCTAGCGGTACTCGAGGACTAGGGTTGAGAAACACTGTACTAAGGCTCAGAATTTTCCAGTTACTATTTAAAGTAAATGGTTTTCATAAGAATTTTAAAAAAATACAGTACATTAGGTTTTCTAATGATAATAACCTTTGTAGTGACATTATATGCAAAGTATGCTGTTTTTATTTAATTGTGTGACTCTCTAAAAACAAATAATAATAATAATAATGTCCATTGAAATAAGTATTTTGCAGAGCTCTACTTTGAAAAAAAAATTACCGGACAAGGCATCTAGGGTGTGTTTTTGGGTGTTTACATTGTACATCTATTTAATTTTGGGACTAGAACCCCTAAGGGACATGAAGAAATGTAGAAAGTTACATCTTTAAATAAAGAAGGTTTTTTCAGGTGATTTTATTTGATTTTGTTTTGTGTTCACCTCCCTTCGTTTTGTAAAATAATACCATTAAAAAAAATATTGTTTAAATGTGTTTTTAGATTGGCAATTTATTTTTAGAAGAATCTCTACTTCTTTAAAAAAAGCACTTTTAAAATATAATTTCTTCTGTAATAAACTTGTAAATGGAAATCAAGAATTCACAGACCTCATCTGGAGTTATTCAGGACAATTTTACATCATTTTAGGATTCTCAATAGTACCTAAATTTGGCAGAGAATACAAACGTAAAAGCATTATGAAGAAAAATAATCATTCTCTTTTCTTAAAACCAAATTGCTCAGCTGCAAAATCCTATTACTCCTTACTTTGTTTTCCAGTAAAATAATATGCTGTATTTATGAATTATTATCATTATAATAACATTATTATTACATGGGAAATTAGTTACTGTTATTCAATATGTTTAACTGTACATACTACTCAAATTTACAAAATATGACACAAACATATATGCTTATTTTTTATAACAAATTACTATTTTCTTCTCAGTGGTTTCTTCTCACATGACTGGTTTTCTCACACTTAGAGCTTGATTTATCAATCCTTGGCGGACAGGGTTGTTCTGCCCGAGCTCTCCTGCAGCTGGGAGTAATCCGCTCCTGGAATTTAACATTGCCAATCTTCCCAGTCAGACGAGACATGGGAGATTGAAATTCTCCACCTAAAAGGTGAAGAACAGGGTAGGGAACCAACAGTTTGATGACTTCTTCTTGATAAATCCTGACTGCAGGTTCTCTTGTGCAAACTGATAAGCTGAACTACTGCTGTTTTATTGGTGGACAGTGAAATCATTCAAGAAGAATAAACTTAAAAATAAAATGTAGTTTGTCAGTACATGAATAAACATTTGAAAAAAAAAATCCATGTAATAACAGTTTAAAATGTCTTCTTTTAGAATGACTTTTGTGGCATTTAAATTACAGAGCTCGGTTATCCAGTGATTAGAAACTATGCCCCACTGTCACTCTTTTCTCTAACTAGATCTCAGTTTTTTTTTTCCAAGAAATCTGAAAATGTGCAGAGTTCACCCAGAACACAAGAGCATATCAACTCCACCCAGATCAACTAAACCTAGCCCATAACTCCTTACATGTTTTGTTTTGCCCCGTTACACCCAGTCCTTGGTTATCATTTAATATGATTTATATATATATATATATATATATATATATATATATATATATATATATATATATATATAACACACAGAGAAAACCCAGCACTCACTTACAAGCTCTCAGCTAAGATTTAAAAGCAATAATGGAAAGGTTAGTTACCGCATCTGGCCAAATGGGAGAAGCCCAGGTACCTCGTCAACAGTGTTAATTTTGACGGCAAATTTCAATTTAGTCTTAGTTTTAGTCTTTTGACTAAAATGCCATTTTAGTTTTAGTCGTATTTTAGTCATCTGAATTGCTTTAGTTTTAGTCTAGTTTTAGTCGACTGAATCTCCAGTAGATTTTAGTCGACTAAATCTCCAGTAGATTTTAGTCAACTAAAATCTAAGGGGTTTAGTTAAAGTGTAATGCATTATTTAAGCATTTCTCTATAATTTGCAAACTGATTACATACTCCAGGAGTAAACATAACACCTGTTAATATTTATGGTATTAAGGTTTAAACATGCAATACAGACACAGATTTAGCCGTTGTGATATGTAACATCTTTATTAAACTTAAAATTAAATAAAACCAAGTTTCATAAACAAACAGAAGTGCAATTTTAAAATATAAAAAAACAAAAACTGTAAACTGTATTGGCTGTATTGAACAAATTACCCAATCTAAAAACTTTAACAGTTCTCTGTTAATAATTAAAACAAGTATCAAGTAACTCAACCCAACAAAAAGTTTCTGCAGCTAGCACAGGCACAGCATAACTTAAACCTATAGTCGTGGGTTATGCTTATTTCTATAGGAAGAATCAATTGATTGTTCAGAGATTCGAAAAAATTTTGGCAACGATATTAGCACTGCTCTAGAACTTCCAAACTCATTATACAGTATACTCCTGGAGTAAAGGTTTATTAACCTGTTTTTATTTATGGTATTAAGGTTTGAACATGCAATACAGATTTAACAGATTTAACTGTTGTGGTATATAACATGTCTTTATCTTAAAATTTAATAAAATTAAGTTTTGTAATGTTTTTGTCAGCAAATTTTGATTTAGTTTTAGTTAGACATGTGCACGGCTAAAAAATTCGGTTCGTTTTCGGTTCGGATCGATTCGGACTTTTCAAATTTCGTTTCGGATCGAATCGGATTCGGCAAAATTTGAATAAATTCGTTTCGGATTTATTCGGATCCGAATAAATTCGTTTCGGATTTATTCTGATTCGGCTGAATTCGGTTCTATTCCGTTCCGAAATTCGGTATGTTTTAGTACACTAACACCCATTTAGTACACTAAGTCACTAACACCCATAAACTACCTATGAACCACTAAACCGAGGCCCCCCCACATCGCAAACCCTATAATAACATTATTTAACCCCTAATCTGCCGATCGGATATCGCCGCAACCTACATTATAGCTATTAACCCCTAATCTGCTGTCCCTAACACCGCCGACCCCTACATTATAGTTATTAACCCTTAATCTGCCCCCCCCAAGTCGCCGCAATCTAACTTCAAGTATTAACCCCTAATCTGCCGACCCGATATCGCCGCCGCCTACATTATAGCTATTAACCCCTAATCTGGTGTCCCTAACACCGCCGACCCCTACATTATAGTTATTAACCCCTAATCTGCCTCCCCCAACGTCGCCGCAATCTAACTACAAGTATTAACCCCTAATCTGCCGACCCGATATCGCCGCCGCCTACATTATAGCTATTAACCCCTAATCTGCTGTCCCTAACACCGCCGACCCCTACATTATAGTTATTAACCCCTAATCTGCCTCCCCCAACGTCGCCACAATCTAACTACAAGTATTAACCCCTAATCTGCCGACCCGATATCGCCGCCGCCTACATTATAGCTATTAACCCCTAATCTGCTGTCCCTAACACCGCCGACCCCTACATTATAGTTATTAACCCCTAATCTGCCCCCCCCCAACGTCGCCGCCACCTACCTACAATTATTAACCCCTAATCTCCCGCCCCCAACGTCGCCGCTACTATAATAAGGTTATTAACCCCTAAACCTAAGTCTAACCCTAACACTAACACCCCCTAACTTAAATATAATTTAAATAAAACGAAATAAATTTGCTATAGTTAAATAAATGAATCCTATTTAAAACTAAAGACTTACCTGTAAAATAAACCCTAAGATAGCTGCAATATAACTAATAGTTACATTGTAGCTATTTTAGGATTTATTTTTATTTTACAGGCAACTTTGTATTTATTTTAACTAGGTACAATAGCTATTAAATAGATATTTACTGTTTAATAGCTACCTAGTTAAAATAATTACAAATTTACCTGTAAAATAAATCCTAACCTAAGTTACAATTACACCTAACACTACACTATCATTAAATAAATGAATCATATTTAAAACAAAATACTTACCTGTAAAATAAACCCTAAGATAGCTACAATATAACTAATAGTTACATTGTAGCTATTTTACCATTTATATTTATTTTACAGGCAACTTTGTATTTATTATAACTAGGTACAAAAGCTATTAAATAGTTATTGACTAATTAATAGCTACCTAGTTAAAATAATTACAAAATTACCTGTAAAATAAATCCTAACCTAAGTTACAATTAAACCTAACACTACACTGTCATTAAATAAATTAACTACAAGTACCTACAATTATCTACAATTAAATAAACTAAAGTACAAAAACCCCCCACTAAATTACAAAAAAAACAAACACTAAATTACAAAAAATAAAAAAATATTACAAGAATTTTAAACTAATTACACCTAATCTAAGCCCCCTAATAAAATAACAAAGCCCCCCAAAATAAAAAAAATGCCCTACCCTATACTAAATTACAAAAGTTAACAGCTCTATTACCTTACCAGCCCTGAACAGGGCCCTTTGCGGGGCATGCCCCAAAGAAAACAGCTCTTTTGCCTGTAAAAAAAAAACACAATCTCCCCCCCCCACATTACAACCCACCACCCACATACCCCTACTCTAACCCAAACCCCCCTTAAATAAACCTAACACTACCCCCCCTGAAGATCTCCCTACCTTGAGTCGTGTTCACCCAGCCGGGCCGAAGTCTTCATCCGATGGGGCAGAAGAGTACATCCAGACCGGCAGAAGTCTTCATCCAAGCGGGGCAAGAAGAGGTCTTCCATCCATCATACAAGTACCAAAATACAAACAAACACTAAATTACCAAAAATAATAAAATATTACAATAATTTTAAACTAATTACACCTAATCTAAGCCCCCTACTAGCTATTAATATAGCTTCAATATAACTAATAGTTACATTGTAGCTATTTTAGGATTTATATGTATTTTACAGGCAACTTTGTATTTATTTTAACTAGGTACAATAGTTATTAAATAGTTAATAACTATTTAATAACTACCTAGCTAAAATAAATACAAATTTACCTGTAAAATAAATCATCACCTAAGTTACAATTACACCTAACACTACACTATCATTAAATTAACTAAATAAATGAATCCTATATAAAACTAAAGACTTACCTGTAAAATAAACCCTAATATAGCTGCAATATAACTAATAGTTACATTGTAGCTATTTTAGCATTTATATTTATTGTACAGGCAACTTTGTATTTATTTTAACTAGGTTCAATAGCTATTAAATAGATATTGACTATTTAATAGCTACCTAGTTAAAATAATTACAAAATTACCTGTAAAATAAATCCTAACCTAAGTTACAATTAAACCTAACACTACACTATCATTAAATAAATTAACTACAAGTACCTACAATTAAATACAATTAAAAAAACTAAACTAAAGTACAACCCCCCCCCCACTAAATTACAAAAAATAAAAAAATATTACAAGAATTTTAAACTAATTACACCTAATCTAAGCCCCCTAATAAAATAACAAAGCCCCCCAAAATAAAAAAAAATGCCCTACCCTATACTAAATTACAAAAGTTAACAGCTCTATTACCTTACCAGCCCTGAACAGGGCCTTTTGCGGGGCATGCCCCAAAGAAAACAGCTCTTTTGCCTGTTAAAAAAAAACACAATACCCCCCCCCACATTACAACCCACCACCCACATACCCCTACTCTAACCCAAACCCCCCTTAAATAAACCTAACACTACCCCCCTGAAGATCTCCCTACCTTGAGTCGTGTTCACCCAGCCGGGCCGAAGTCTTCATCCGATGGGGCAGAAGAGGACATCCAGACCAGCAGAAGTCTTCATCCAAGCGGGGCAAGAAGAGGTCTTCCATCCATCAGAAAAGTACAAAAAAATAAACAAACACTAAATTAGCAAGAATAATAAAATATTACAATAATTTTAAACTAATTACACCTAATCTAAGCCCCCTACTAGCTATTAATATAGCTACAATATAACTAATAGTTACATTGTAGCTATTTTAGGATTTATATTTATTTTACAGGCAACTTTGTATTTATTTTAACTAGGTACAATAGCTATTAAATAGTTAATAACTATTTAATAACTACCTAGCTAAAATAAATACAAATTTACCTGTAAAATAAACCCTAACCTAAGTTACAATTACACCTAACACTACACTGTCATTAAATTAACTTAATAAATGAATCATATTTAAAACAAAATACTTACCTGTAAAATAAACCCTAATATAGCTTCAATATAACTAATAGTTACATTGTAGCTACCTTAGGATTTATATTTATTTTACAGGCAACTTTGTATTTATTTTAACTAGGTACAATAGCTATTAAATAGATATTTACTGTTTAATAGCTACCTAGTTAAAATAATTACAAAATTACCTGTAAAATAAATCCTAACCTAAGTTACTATTAAACCTAACACTACACTATCATTAAATAAATTAACTACAAGTACCTACAATTAAATACAATGAAATAAACTAAACTAAAGTCCAAAAAAAATAAACACTAAATTACAAAAAATAAAAAAAATTACAAGAATTTTAAACTAATTACACCTAATCTAAGCCCCCTAATAAAATAACAAAGCCCCCCAAAATAAAAAAATGCCCTACCCTATACTAAATTACAAAAGTAATCAGCTCTATTACCTTACCAGCCCTGAACAGGGCCTTTTGCGGGGCATGCCCCAAAGAAAACAGCTCTTTTGCCTGTAAAAAAAACACAATACCCCCCCCCACATTACAACCCACCACCCACATACCCCTACTCTAACCCAAACCCCCCTTAAATAAACCTAACACTACCCCCCTGAAGATCTCTCTACCGTGTCTTCACCCAGCGGGCCGAAGTCTTCATCCGATCGGGCAGAAGAGGACATCCAGACCGGCAGAAGTCTTCATCAAAGCGGGGCAAGAAGAGGTCTTCCATCCATCAGAAGTCTTGATCCAGGCGGCATCTTCTCTGTTTATCCATCGGGAGCGGAGCGGCAGCATCCTGAAGACATCCCACGCAGAGCATCCTCTTCTTTCTTGATCCGACGACTAGGTGACTGTACCTTTAAGTGACGTCATCCAAGATGGCGTCCCTTGAATTCCGATTGGCTGATAGGATTCTATCAGCCAATCGGAATTAATGTAGGAAAAATCTGATTGGCTGATTCAATCAGCCAATCAGATTCAAGTTCAATCCGATTGGCTGATGGAATCAGCCAATCAGATTGAGCTCGCATTCTATTGGCTGATCGGAACAGCCAATAGAATGCAAGGTCAATCTGATTGGCTGATTCCATCAGCCAATCGGATTGAACTTGAATCTGATTGGCTGATTGAATCAGCCAATCAGATTTTTCCTACCTTAATTCCGATTGGCTGATAGAATCCTATCAGCCAATCGGAATTCAAGGGACGCCATCTTGGATGACGTCACTTAAAGGTACAGTCACCTAGTCGTCGGATCAAGAAAGAAGAGGATGCTCTGCGTGGGATGTCTTCAGGATGTTGCCGCTCCGCTCCCGATGGATGAACAGAGAAGATGCCGCCTGGATCAAGACTTCTGATGGATGGAAGACCTCTTCTTGCCCCGCTTGGATGAAGACTTCTGCCGGTCTGGATGTCCTCTTCTGCCCCATCGGATGAAGACTTCGGCCCGCTGGGTGAAGACACGGTAGAGAGATCTTCAGGGGGGTAGTGTTAGGTTTATTTAAGGGGGGTTTGGGTTAGAGTAGGGGTATGTGGGTGGTGGGTTGTAATGTGGGGGGGGGTATTGTGTTTTTTTTTTACAGGCAAAAGAGCTGTTTTCTTTGGGGCATGCCCCGCAAAAGGCCCTGTTCAGGGCTGGTAAGGTAATAGAGCTGATTACTTTTGTAATTTAGTATAGGGTAGGGCATTTTTTTTATTTTGGGGGGCTTTGTTATTTTATTAGGGGGCTTAGATTAGGTGTAATTAGTTTAAAATTCTTGTAATTTTTTTTATTTTTTGTAATTTAGTGTTTGTTTTTTTTGTACTTTAGTTTAGTTTATTTCATTGTATTTAATTGTAGGTACTTGTAGTTAATTTATTTAATGATAGTGTAGTGTTAGGTTTAATAGTAACTTAGGTTAGGATTTATTTTACAGGTAATTTTGTAATTATTTTAACTAGGTAGCTATTAAACAGTAAATATCTATTTAATAGCTATTGTACCTAGTTAAAATAAATACAAAGTTGCCTGTAAAATAAATATAAATGCTAAAATAGCTACAATGTAACTATTAGTTATATTGTAGCTATATTAGGGTTTATTTTATAGGTAAGTATTTAGTTTTATATAGGATTAATTTATTTAGTTAATTTAATGACAGTGTAGTGTTAGGTGTAATTGTAACTTAGGTTAGGGTTTATTTTACAGGTAAATTTGTATTTATTTTAGCTAGGTAGTTATTAAATAGTTATTAACTATTTAATAGCTATTGTACCTAGTTAAAATAAATACAAAGTTGCCTGTAAAATAAATATAAATCCTAAAATAGCTACAATGTAACTATTAGTTATATTGTAGCTATATTAATAGCTAGTAGGGGGCTTAGATTAGGTGTAATTAGTTTAAAATTATTGTAATATTTTATTATTTTTGCTAATTTAGTGTTTCTTTGTTTTTTTGTACTTTTCTGATGGATGGAAGACCTCTTCTTGCCCCGCTTGGATGAAGACTTCTGCCGGTCTGGATGCCCTCTTCTGCCCCATCGGATGAAGACTTCGGCCCGGCTGGGTGAACACGACTCAAGGTAGGGAGATCTTCAGGGGGGTAGTGTTAGGTTTATTTAAGGGGGGTTTGGGTTAGAGTAGGGGTATGTGGGTGGTGGGTTGTAATGTGGGGGGGGGGGAGATTGTGTTTTTTTTTACAGGCAAAAGAGCTGTTTTCTTTGGGGCATGCCCCGCAAAGGGCCCTGTTCAGGGCTGGTAAGGTAATAGAGCTGATTACTTTTGTAATTTAGTATAGGGTAGGGCATTTTTTTTATTTTGGGGGGCTTTGTTATTTTATTAGGGGGCTTAGATTAGGTGTAATTAGTTTAAAATTCTTGTAATATTTTTTTATTTTTTGTAATTTAGTGGGGGGGGGTTTTGTACTTTAGTTTAGTTTTTTTAATTGTATTTAATTGTAGGTACTTGTAGTTAATTTATTTAATGATAGTGTAGTGTTAGGTTTAATTGTAACTTAGGTTAGGATTTATTTGACAGGTAATTTTGTAATTATTTTAACTAGGTAGCTATTAAATAGTCAATATCTATTTAATAGCTATTGAACCTAGTTAAAATGAATACAAAGTTGCCTGTACAATAAATATAAATGCTAAAATAGCTACAATGTAACTATTAGTTATATTGCAGCTATATTAGGGTTTATTTTACAGGTAAGTCTTTAGTTTTATATAGGATTCATTTATTTAGTTAATTTAATGATAGTGTAGTGTTAGGTGTAATTGTAACTTAGGTTATGATTTATTTTACAGGTAAATTTGTATTTATTTTAGCTAGGTAGTTATTAAATAGTTATTAACTATTTAATAACTATTGTACCTAGTTAAAATAAATACAAAGTTGCCTGTAAAATACATATAAATCCTAAAATAGCTACAATGTAACTATTAGTTATATTGAAGCTATATTAATAGCTAGTAGGGGGCTTAGATTAGGTGTAATTAGTTTAAAATTATTGTAATATTTTATTATTTTTGGTAATTTAGTGTTTGTTTGTATTTTGGTACTTGTATGATGGATGGAAGACCTCTTCTTGCCCCGCTTGGATGAAGACTTCTGCCGGTCTGGATGTACTCTTCTGCCCCATCGGATGAAGACTTCGGCCCGGCTGGGTGAACACGACTCAAGGTAGGGAGATCTTCAGGGGGGTAGTGTTAGGTTTATTTAAGGGGGGTTTGGGTTAGAGTAGGGGTATGTGGGTGGTGGGTTGTAATGTGGGGGGGGGATTGTGTTTTCTTTTTAAAGGCAAAAGAGCTGTTTTCTTTGGGGCATGCCCCGCAAAGGGCCCTGTTCAGGGCTGGTAAGGTAATAGAGCTGTTAACTTTTGTAATTTAGTATAGGGTAGGGCATTTTTTTTTATTTTGGGGGGCTTTGTTATTTTATTAGGGGGCTTAGATTAGGTGTAATTAGTTTAAAATTCTTGTAATATTTTTTTATTTTTTGTAATTTAGTGGTTTTTTATTTTTTGTAATTTAGTGGGGGGTTTTTGTACTTTAGTTTATTTAATTGTAGATAATTGTAGGTACTTGTAGTTAATTTATTTAATGACAGTGTAGTGTTAGGTTTTATTGTAACTTAGGTTAGGATTTATTTTACAGGTAATTTTGTAATTATTTTAACTAGTTAGCTATTAATTAGTCAAT
Source organism: Bombina bombina (assembly GCF_027579735.1). Taxonomy (NCBI): domain Eukaryota; kingdom Metazoa; phylum Chordata; class Amphibia; order Anura; family Bombinatoridae; genus Bombina; species Bombina bombina. Next base: position 1,056,509,849 of record NC_069499.1, read on the forward strand.
AACTATTTAATAGCTATTGTACCTAGTTAAAATAAATACAAAGTTGCCTGTAAAATAAATATAAATGCTAAAATAGCTACAATTTAACTATTAGTTATATTGTAGCTATATTAGGGTTTATTTTACAGGTAAGTATTTAGTTTGAAATATGATTCATTTATTTATTGATAGTGTAGTGTTAGGTGTAATTGTAACTTAGGTTAGGATTTATTTTACAGGTAAATTTGTATTTATTTTAACTAGGTAGCTATTAATTAGTCAATAACTATTTAATAGCTATTGTACCTAGTTAAAATAAATACAAAGTTGCCTGTAAAATAAATATAAATGCTAAAATAGCTACAATGTAACTATTAGTTATATTGTAGCTATATTAGGGTTTATTTTACAGGTAAGTCTTTAGTTTTAAATAGGATTCATTGATTTAACTATAGTAAATTTATTTCGTTTTATTTAAATTATATTTAAGTTAGGGGGTGTTAGTGTTAGGGTTAGACTTAGGTTTAGGGGTTAATAACCTTATTATAGTAGCGGCGACGGTGCGGGCGTGAGGTTAGGGGTTAATAATTGTAGGTAGGTGGCGGCGATGTTAGGGAGGGCAGATTAGGGGTTAATAAAATGTATTATAGTGTTTGCGAGGCGGGAGTGCGGCGGTTTAGGGGTTAATACATTTATTATAGTTGCGGCGATTTGCGGTCGGCAGATTAGGGGTTAATACTTGTAGTTAGATTGCGGCGACGTTGGGGGAGGCAGATTAGGGGTTAATAACTATAATGTAGGGGTCGGCGGTGTTAGGGACAGCAGATTAGGGGTTAATAGCTATAATGTAGGCGGCGGCGATATCGGGTCGGCAGATTAGGGGTTAATACTTGTAGTTAGATTGCGGCGACGTTGGGGGAGGCAGATTAGGGGTTAATAACTATAATGTAGGGGTCGGCGGTGTTAGGGACAGCAGATTAGGGGTTAATAGCTATAATGTAGGCGGCGGCGATATCGGGTCGGCAGATTAGGGGTTAATACTTGTAGTTAGATTGCGGCGACGTTGGGGGAGGCAGATTAGGGGTTAATAACTATAATGTAGGGGTCGGCGGTGTTAGGGACAGCAGATTAGGGGTTAATAGTTATAATGTAGGCGGCGGCGATATCGGGTCGGCAGATTAGGGGTTAATACTTGTAGTTAGATTGCGGCGACGTTGGGGGAGGCAGATTAGGGGTTAATAACTATAATGTAGGGGTCGGCGGTGTTAGGGACAGCAGATTAGGGGTTAATATCTATAATGTAGGCGGCGGCGATATCGGGTCGGCAGATTAGGGGTTAATACTTGTAGTTAGATTGCGGCGACGTTGGGGGGGGGCAGATTAGGGGTTAATAACTATAATGTAGGGGTCGGCGGTGTTAGGGACAGCAGATTAGGGGTTAATAGTTATAATGTAGGTGGCGGCGATATTAGGTCGGCAGATTAGGGGTTAATAAAATAATGCAGGTGTCAGCGATAGCGGAGGCAGCAGATTAGGGGTTAATAAGTTCAGATTAGGGGTGTTTAGAGACTCGGGGTACATGTTAGGGTGTTAGGTGCAGACTTAGTGTTTCCCCATAGGAAACAATGGGGCTGCGGTGTTAGTTTTTTTTCAGCCGAAACTCCCATTGTTTCCTATGGGGAAATGCCGAATTTTACCGAGCTAATTCGGATTTATTCGGAGATACGGCAGCTATTTCGGATTCATTCGGTAGATTCGGAAGTATTTTAATTCGGAAATCCGAATCGATCCGAATCTCCGAATTTACCGAATTTACCGAATTTCCGAATAAATCCGAAACGAACCGCACATGTCTAGTTTTAGTCCTAGTCTTTTGACTAAAATGTCATTTTGATTTAGTTTTAGTCATAGTCTTTTGACTAAAATGCCATTTTAGTTTTAGTCGTATTTTAGTCATCAGAGTTTCTTTAGTTTTATAGTCATTTTAGTCTAGTTTTAGTCGACGAAATTAACACTGCTCGTCAAGGTCCTTTCCAATACCTGGGACCCTAAAACAGCCACACAATTCAAGCTTTCAAATCCAAAACAAACTGGGAACAAGGGAAGGGTGCACAGGCATATGTAATCACCCTAGACATATACAAAACACGGAAGGGAACTGCACTCTCATACCGGACCTGGTACACATCCCATGACCCTGCAACATGCTCATCCCTGGGTGCCACTGGCACTCACAGGAAGCTGTGCTGTCCCCAGAGTCAAAGGCAGTTAACCCCAGGCAGGTCTGGGTGCAAGAACCATAGGGAAAATTACAAAACAAATTAATACAACACACAGAGAAAACCCAGCACTCACTTACAAGCTCTCAGCTAAGATTTAAACGCAAAAATGTAAAGGTTAGTTACCGCATCTGGCCAAATGGGACAAGCCCAGGTACCTCATCAAGGTCCTTTCCAATAGGGAACTGCACTCTCATACTGGACCGGGTACACGTCCCATGACCCTGCAACAAGCTCAGCCCTGGGTGCCACTGGCACTCACAGGAAGCTGTGCTGCTCCCAGAGTCACAGGCAGTTAATTTCCGGCGATGTCTGTCTGCCTGGTTATATGCCCCATATACTCATATTAACACTGTCTAATAAAAAAAAATATTGCACAAAAAAGTTATAAGGGCTCAAAGATATGAGATCTCAGTTGTTAGGAAAAAAAGCTGCCAAAGTTCTTTAACGTTGAGATACATACACGTACTTTGCTAAAGATGTATTTGTATGTGTATATATATGTATTAACAGACATATATACACATATAAATATATATGTACACATATATAGATATAATTTATATATATATATATATATATATATATATATATATATATATATAGTGCATTAGAGCCCTTTGCCATTTAGTATATTAACCCCTAAGTGACCACAGCACTTTTCAATTTCCGTACTGTTTGGGACCAGGGCTATTTTTACATTTCTGCTGTGTTTGTGTTTTGCTGTAATTTTCCTCTCACTCATTTACTGTACCGACACATAATATTTACTGTTTTTCTCGCCATTAAACTTTCTAACGATACCATTATTTTCATCATATCTTATAATACTTATTATAAAATTTGATAGAAAAATGGAAAAAAACACACTTTTTCTAACTTTGACCCCCAAAAATAGTTTCTAAATTTTGTCCTGAGTTTAGAAATACCCAATTTTTTCCATGTTATTTGCTTTTTTTGCAAGTTATAGGGCAATACGTACATGTAGCACTTTGCTATTTCCAATAATTTTTCTTTAATATTTGCATAAGTTACATTATAACACTGATATCTGTCAGGAATCCCTAAATATCCCGTCACATGTATATATATATTTTTTTTAGTAGACAACCCAAAGTATTGATCTAGGCCCATTTTGATATATTTCATGCCACCATTTCACCGCCAAATGTGATTAAATAAAAAAAATAATTAACTTTTTCACAAACTTTAGGTTTCTCACAGAAATTATTTACAAACAGCTTGTGCAATTATGGCACAAATGGTTGTAAATGCTTCTCTGGGATCCCTTTTTTTAGAAATATCAGACATTTATGGCTTTGGCATTGCTTTTTGGTAATTAGAAGGCCGCTAAATGCCGCTGTGCACCACACTCTTATTATGCCCAGCAGTGAAGGGGTTAATTAGGTAGCTTGTAGGAAGCTTGTGGGGTTAATTTTAGCTGTAGTGTAGTAGACAACCCAAAGTATTGATCTAGGCCCATTTATGTATATTTCATGCCACCATTTCACCGCCAAATGCGATCAAATAAAAAAAAAAACGTTAACTTTTTCACTAACTTTAGGTTTCTAACTAAAATTATTTATAAACAGCTTGTGCAATTATGGCACAAATGGTTGTAAATGCTTCTCTGGGGTCCCCTTTGTTCAGAAATAGCAGACATATATGCCTTTGTCATTGCTTTTTGGTAATTAGAAGGCCTCTAAATGCCGCTGCGCACCACACTTGTACTATGCTCAGCAGTTAAGGGGTTAGTTAGGTAGCTTTTAGGGTTAATTTTAGCTTTAGTGTAGAGATCAGCCACCTACCTGATATATCCCACCCCCTGATCCCTCCTTGACCCCCCTCAAACAGCTATCTCCTTTCCCCACCTCACAATTGGCACCACCATCTTAAGTACTGGCAGAAAGTATATATAATTTAAAAAAAAATTTTTTATTATTATTCTGCAGTGTTGGATCCCCCCTTAGCCATTACCCAGTTTGCTAGCAAAAAAGTGTTGTTTTTTGGGGGTTTTTGGCATAAAATCCAATTTTCTGTAGTGTAGCTGTGCCCCCCCCCCACCCTCAATAGCCGACCCCCTTCCCCTCTCAGATCCCTTTCTCTATACTTAATTACCCCCCTTTCCCTCTCCCTCCATCTCATCGCCTTCAATTAATTAGTACTAGTGCGCAGGCGCACACACCCCCGCACACGCTTCCAACCACTTGCGCATACCAGATGAGGAAGTGATCCAGCGATGGGCCGCCTACTCGCCTCCCTGCTACTGCTTCTACCCACCAACAATCAGCACCATCGCTGGCCGATACATAGAGGGCAAAAAAGTGTCTCTCTCTGCATTGGTGGGCTAAAAAAGGTATTGCAGTGATGCCTCAATATCGAGGCATCACTGCAATACCTTGAAAGCGCCTGGAAGCGATCTGGATCAATTCCACCGCTTTACACCCTTGAGGGCGTACAGGGTACGTCCTTGGTCATTAAGTGAAAGTTTTTGTAGGACGTACCCTGTACGTCCTTGGTCGATAAGGGGTTAAAAGATGTGAAACATATATATGCAATATTCATATTTAATACAAATCTTCACTGCGTGTTTATTGTAAATATTTCACATTTGCTAATGCGAATATGCTATGTTGTTTGCACAATGAGTGTTTCTCTTGTTAAGTGTATTCAGTCCACGGGTCATCCATTACTTATGGGATATATTCTCCTTCCCAACAGGAAGTTGCAAGAGGATCACCCAAGCAGAGCTGCTATATAGCTCCTCCCCTCACATGTCATATCCAGTCATTCTCTTGCAACCCTCAACAAAGAAGGAGGTCGCGAGAGGAGTTGGAGTTTTTACTTAATTATTCTTCAATCAAAAGTTTGTTATTTTAAATGGCACCAGAGTGTGCTGTTTTTCTATCTCAGGCAGTATTTGGAAGAAGAATCTGCCTGCGTTTTCTATGATCTTAGCAGGCGTAACTAAGATCCACTGGCTGTTCTCGACATTCTGAGGAGTGGGGTAACTTCAGAAAATGGGAATAGCATGCGGGGTCCCCCGCAAATGAGGTATGTGCAGTACAATATTTTCTGGGAATGGAATTGACTAAGAAAACATTGCTGTTACCCATATGATGTAAGTACAGCCTTAAATGCAGTAGTAGCGACTGGTATCAGGCTGATAAATGTATGCGCAGTTGAGTTAATTTCTAGGGACTAGAATTTGACTGAGAAAATACTGTTAACACTGAAATAATACTTAAGCCTTATCTGCAGTAGAAGCGACTGGTAGCAGGCTTAGTGATAACTTTGCATGACATTGAAAAAGTTTGTTTTTTAAAACGTTTACTGGCATGTTATTCGTTTTGTGAAGTACTTTGGTGATAAATCCTTTTTGGGCATGATTTTTTTCCACATGGCTAACGTATATTTCTGCATAGAAACCGTTATATTAGGTCTCCCTCTGTTGTAATATGGGAGGGGCCTTTTTTTAGCGCCTTGTTGCGCAGTTAAAATTCTAGCACAGTCTTCCTGCTTCTTCCTCCTTGATCCAGGATGTCTCTAGAGAGCTCAGGGGTCTTCAAAATTCATTTTTGAGGGAGGTAATCAGTCACAGCAGACCTGTGACAGTGTGTTTGACTGTGATAAAAGCGTTAAATCTTAATGATATCCGTTTTTGGGTATTGAGGGGTTAATCATCCTTTTGCTAATGGGTGCAATCCTCTGCTAATTAATACATTTACCGTTAAGAATTGTTGACTATAACTGAATTAGTTCTTTGTTATTCAACTGTGTTTGTTAAAAGCGCTGCAGCGTTTTTATATTGCTTGTAAATTTATTGAAAGTAATTTCCAAGCTTGCTAGCTTCATTGCTAGTCTGTTTAAACATGTCTGATACAGAGGAATCTGCTTGTTCATTATGTTCAAAAGCCGATGTGGAGACCAATAGAAATATGTGTACCAATTGTATTGATATTACTTTGAATAAAAGTCAATCTGTACCGATAAAGAAATTATCACCAGACAACGAGGGGGAAGTTATGCCGTCTAACTCTCCTCACGTGTCAGTACCTTCGTCTCCCGCTCAGGAGGTGCGTGAGATTGAGGCGCCAAGTACATCAAGGCACTTACAAATCACTTTACATGATATGGCTAATGTTATGAAAGAAGTATTATACAATATGCCTGAGTTAAGAGGCAAGCGAGATAGCTCTGGGTTAAGGACAGAGCGCACCGATGACACGAGAGCCATGTCTGATACTGCGTCACAATTTGCAGAACATGAGGACGGAGAGCTTCATTCTGTGGGTGACGGTTCTGATTCGGGGAGACCGGATTCAGAAATTTCAAATTTTAAATTTAAGCTTGAGAACCTCCGCGTGTTGCTAGGGGAGGTGTTAGCGGCTCTGAATGATTGTGACACGGTGGCAATCCCAGAGAAATTATGTAGGCTGGATAAATACTATGCGGTACCGGTGTGTACTGACATTTTTCCTATACCAAAAAGGCTTACAGAAATTATTAGAAAGGAGTGGGATAGACCTGGTGTGCCCTTTTCCCCTCCTCCGATATTTAGAAAAATGTTCCCTATAAACGCCGCCACACGAGACTTATGGCAGACGGTCCCTAAGGTGGAGGGAGCAGTTTCTACTTTAGCCAAGCGTACCACTATCCCGGTGGAGGATAGTTGTGCTTTCTCAGATCCAATGGATAAAAAATTAGAGGGTTACCTTAAGAAAATGTTTGTTCAACAAGGTTTTATATTACAGCCTCTTGCATGCATTGCGCCTGTCACTGCTGCAGCGGCATTCTGGTTTGAGTCTCTGGAAGAGGCGATTCGCACAGCACCATTGGATGAGTCTTTGAGCAAGCTTAGAACGCTTAAGCTAGCTAATGCGTTTGTTTCGGATGCCGTAGTACATTTAACCAAACTTACGGCTAAGAATTCCGGATTCGCCATACAGGCGCGCAGAGCGCTATGGCTTAAATCCTGGTCAGCAGATTTAACTTCTAAATCTAAACTACTGAATATTCCTTTCAAAGGGCAGACCTTATTCGGGCCCGGCTTGAAGGAAATTATTGCTGACATTACTGGAGGTAAGGGCCACACCCTTCCTCAGGACAGGGCCAAATCAAAGGCCAAACAGTCTAATTTTCGTGCCTTTCGTAATTTCAAGGCAGGAGCAGCATCAACTTCCTCCGCTCCAAAACAGGAAGGAACTACTGCTCGTTACAGACAAGGTTGGAAAGGCAACCAGTCATGGAACAAGGGCAAGCAGGCCAGAAAGCCTACTTCCGCCCCTAAGACAGCATGAAGACAGGGCCCCCTTTCCGGAGACGGATCTAGTGGGGGGCAGACTTTCTCTCTTTGCCCAGGCTTGGGCAAGAGATGTACAGGATCCCTGGATGTTGGAGATTATATCTCAGGGATACCTTCTGGATTTCAAAACTTCTCCACAAGGGAGGTTTCATCTGTCAAGGTTATCAACAAACCTAGTAAAGAAAGAGGCATTTCTACAATGTGTACAAGACCTCTTAGTGATGGGAGTGATCCACCCAGTTCCGCGAACGGAACAAGGGCAAGGGTTTTACTCAAATCTGTTTGTGGTTCCAAAAAAAGAGGGAAACTTCAGACCAATCTTAGACTTAAAAATCTTAAACAAGTTCCTAAGGGTTCCATCATTCAAGATGGAAACCATTCGGACCATCCTACCCATGATCCAAGAGGGTCAATATATGACCACAGTGGACTTAAAGGATGCCTACCTTCACATACCGATTCACAAAGATCATTATCGGTACCTAAGGTTTGCCTTTCTAGACAGGCATTACCAGTTTGTAGCTCTTCCCTTCGGGTTAGCTACGGCTCCGAGAATTTTTACAAAGATTCTGGGTTCGCTTCTGGCGGTACTAAGACCGCGAGGCATAGCGGTGGCTCCGTACCTAGACGACATTCTGATACAAGCGTCAAGTTTTCAAAATGCAAAGTCTCATACAGAGATAGTTCTAGCATTTCTGAGGTCGCATGGGTGGAAAGTGAACATGGAAAAGAGTTCTCTGTTTCCACTCACAAGGGTCCCTTTCCTAGGGACTCTTATAGATTCTGTAGAGATGAAGATTTACCTGACGGAGTCCAGGTTATCAAAAATTCTAAATGCTTGCCATGTCCTTCATTCCATTCCAAGCCCATCAGTAGCTCAGTGCATGGAAGTAATCGGCTTAATGGTCGCGGCAATGGACATAGTGCCATTTGCGCGCCTGCATCTCAGGCCGCTGCAATTATGCATGCTAAGTCAGTGGAATTGGGATTACTCAGATCTGTCCCCTTTACTGTATCTGGACCAGGAGACCAGGGATTCTCTTCTCTGGTGGTTGTCTCGGGTTCATCTGTCCAAAGGAATGACCTTTCACAGACCGGATTGGACGATTGTAACAACAGATGCCAGCCTACTAGGCTGGGGCGCAGTCTGGAACTCCCTAAAGGCTCAGGGATTGTGGACTCAGGAGGAGAAACTCCTTCCAATAAACATTCTGGAATTAAGAGCAATATTCAATGCTCTCCTAGCTTGGCCTCAGTTATCAACACTGAGGTTCATCAGGTTTCAGTCGGACAACATCACGACTGTAGCTTACATCAATCATCAAGGAGGAACCAGGAGTTCCCTAGCGATGTTAGAAGTCTCAAAGATAATTCGCTGGGCAGAGTCTCACTCTTGCCACCTGTCAGCGATCTACATCCCAGGCGTGGAGAACTGGGAGGCGGACTTTCTAAGTCGCCAGACTTTTCATCCGGGGAGTGGGAACTTCATCCGGAGATATTTGCTCAACTAATTCTTCGTTGGGGCAAACCGGAACTGGATCTCATGGCATCTCGCCAGAACGCCAAGCTTCCGTGCTACGGATCCAGGTCCAGGGACCCGGGAGCGGTGCTGATAGATGCACTAGCAGCCCCTTGGGTTTTCAACATGGCCTATGTGTTTCCACCTTTTCCGTTACTGCCTCGACTGATTGCCAAGATCAAACAGGAGAGAGCATCGGTGATTCTGATAGCGCCTGTGTGGCCACGCAGGACCTGGTATGCAGACCTAGTGGACATGTCGTCCTGTCCACCATGGTCTCTGCCTCTGAGGCAGGACCTTCTAATTCAGGGTCCTTTCAACCATCCAAACCTAATTTCTCTGAGGCTGACTGCATGGAGATTGAACGCTTGATTCTATCGAAGCGTGGTTTCTCGGAGTCGGTTATTGATACATTAATACAGGCTCGGAAACCTGTGACCAGAAAAATTTACCATAAGATATGGCGTAAATATTTATATTGGTGTGAATCCAAGAGTTACTCATGGAGTAAGGTTAGGATTCCTAGGATATTGTCTTTTCTACAAGAGGATTTAGAAAAGGGTTTATCCGCTAGTTCACTAAAGGGACAGATTTCTGCTCTGTCTATTCTTTTACACAAGCGTCTGGCAGAGAATCCAGACGTCCAGGCTTTTTGTCAGGCTTTGGCTAGGATTAAGCCTGTGTTTAAAGCTGTTGCTCCTCCGTGGAGCTTAAACTTGGTTCTTAAAGTTCTTCAGGGTGTTCCGTTTGAACCCCTTCATTCCATTGATATTAAGCTTTTATCTTGGAAAGTTCTGTTTTTGATGGCTATTTCTTCGGCTCGAAGAGTCTCTGAGTTATCTGCCTTACATTGTGATTCTCCTTATCTGATCTTTCATTCAGACAAGGTAGTCCTGCATACTAAACCTGGGTTTTTACCTAAGGTTGTTTCTAACAGGAGCATCAATAAGGAGATTGTTGTTCCATCATTATGTCCTAATCCTTCTTCAAAGAAGGAACGTCTTTTGCATAATCTAGACGTGGTCCGTGCCCTGAAGTTCTACTTACAGGCAACTAAAGATTTTCGGCAAACTTCTTCTCTGTTTGTCGTTTACTCTGGACAGAGGAGAGGTCAAAAGGCTTCGGCTACCTCTCTCTCTTTTTGGCTTCGTAGCATAATACGTTTAGCCTATGAGACTGCTGGACAGCAGCCTCCTGAAAGAATTACAGCTCATTCCACTAGAGCTGTGGCTTCCACCTGGGCCTTTAAGAATGAGGCCTCTGTTGAACAGATTTGCAAGGCTGCAACTTGGTCTTCACTTCATACTTTTTCCAAATTTTACAAATTTGACACTTTTGCTTCTTCGGAGGCTGTTTTTGGGAGAAAGGTTCTACAGGCAGTGGTTCCTTCTGTGTAATGTTCCTGCCTTGTCCCTCCCATCATCCGTGTACTTTAGCTTTGGTATTGGTATCCCATAAGTAATGGATGACCCGTGGACTGAACACACTTAACAAGAGAAAACATAATTTATGCTTACCTGATAAATTTATTTCTCTTGTAGTGTGTTCAGTCCACGGCCCGTCCTGTCTTTTTTGAGGCAGGTTCTAAATTTTAAATTATAACTCCAGTCACCACTGCACCCTATAGTTTCTCCTTTCTCGTCTTGTTTCGGTCGAATGACTGGATATGACATGTGAGGGGAGGAGCTATATAGCAGCTCTGCTTGGGTGATCCTCTTGCAACTTCCTGTTGGGAAGGAGAATATATCCCATAAGTAATGGATGACCCGTGGACTGAACACACTACAAGAGAAATAAATTTATCAGGTAAGCATAAATTATGTTTTTTTCACCTTTTTTTTCTCAATTGATCTCTATGGGGAAATACATGCAAGCGCATGCAAAAACTAGGATTTTTGTGCTCTTTGGGTTACCGCTTGTGCACAAATATGTTTTTTTTAACTTGCAATATGAACGCAACCCGAATAGCTCAAAAAGCTTAACTCTAGCGGAGTCTCCGCGATCGCAGAAAAAAAAATACTGAGCTACATAAAATGTAAATTTTCCAAAGCGACAAGTGAAAACGATCACCTCTAGCTTTATACTTAAGGCACTGGAGAGCCGCACTAACCTGGTCCTCTTGTTCACAGAGCCTTGGTCGTGCTAATAGGTGGGAGCTGTTATGCTCAGCCTCCTATTACAGTGACTGGCGCTCTGTGAAGAAGAGGAGCAGGTTAGTGCGGCTCTCTAGCATGCATAATGTAAGTATTTTATCCATTTAAAAGAAAAAAATAAATACTGACAAATTTAGTGAGTATTTATTAGTTTTCTTTAAATTTCGGGGAGCATTCATTCAGATATTCATTCAGTGGAAGCTAAACGAATATCCTTGTTTCATCATGAATCTGCATTTGTGACAAAACTGAATACACGTCTAATATTTAGATCCTAAAACACCATTAACTACAGTAGAATTACATAATCTACACAGGCATAGTAATAGACAATGCAATAACACTTAAGGGAGATTTATGTAGCTACGAATTAAGACCGTTGCTCCTTAACTCGTCCGACACCTCTGAGGCGGCGGACAGCAATCATCCCGATCAGATACGATCAGGATGATTGACACCCCCTGTTAGCGGCCAATCTGCAGGGGACGGCATTGCACAAGCATTTCACAAGGAATACCTGTGCAATTATAAATGCAGACAGTGTATGCTCTCGGCATTTAGCGATGTTGGGGGACATGATCCGCGGTAGCATCTTAATAAATCGGCCCCTTAATCTGAATTTCACATTTTTTTCTGATAATTTAGAAATTTCTTTAATTTGACATATCTCTGTATAAGTGGTAGCCATCAGCAAATCACATGCCTCAGAAAGTGTGCATATAAAAAAGATGTGCACAATTTGATAATATAAGTACATTGGAAAGTCTTATTTTCAATTGTGTGCTCTATCTGAATCATGAAAAAAGAGAAAAAAAAATACTTCAGTGTCACCCTTTGAGTTCTAAGCTGAATTTAATATTTTTCTGTTTTTTACTTTTTAAAAAAAAAAAAAAAAATTGACTTTTTTATTCCCCCCCCCCAGATCCCCAAGACTTATACCATTGGAAAGGTTAGGCGATTACCTTTCCAATGGTGGGTCTTGAGGGTCTGTAGCTGCTTAGATCCCTTAGATACAGGTTTCTAAGCAGCATGCCCCCTTTCCCTATATAATTTTAAATAAAGTTGTGCAGTGATGTCATCACGTCATTGCGCGTGACTTCACTGCACGTAACGGGAAGCCACGGCAATGCCTGTCACTATGCAGGCCCAGTCGCCGGGGTAGGAGTGGGTTGGAGCCCCCAGATTGCAAAAAAGGTAGTTGATTGCTAGCGACGACTCTGAACCGTCGTTAGCACTCAAGGAGCTAAAATTACAAATAAAATGGAGTTGTTTCACTTTCTTTTTATGTGTACCAGAGTCAAAAAATCAAATTAGCAAACCTGCATCAAAATATGAATTCAGTTTGAACAAAAATCTAACTGGTATAATTGTTTTATCTATTTTAACTGTTAGATTATAGAATATTAGGATAATTCCCTTAGTGTAGCAGATATGTCATCCAGTCACAGCATTTCCCAAGGTAGCCATTTTATGTGCTAGGTATTTGTTTTAGCTCAATGGGAAAAAAATACGAAATATAGGAAACATCTTCCGCTTTCCCACAACTGTGGCTATATATAGTTTTAACATGTGGCTGCCTCAGGCCTTGTAGCTGATACTTGTTTGGCTTCATAAATAGAATGTCTGCAGTACAAAGATGGGGTCAGTATAGTAATGTTTTCTAACATGAATTATAGATGTCATGGAAACAGGACATGTTTTTTCCCATGCTGTAAACATTTTATTTACAACACAGATGTACAGTCACAGTTTATGGCGAAGCATTTGACTGTTTATAAAAGTCAGAAGTTTTGGCTTTAAGCATTTTTTGTGGTTACATTTTTATTATAATCACGTGTGCCTTCTGTTAAATAAACTGAAGATACAGTGAAAGCCAGACAGACAGAAAGCCAGACAGACATAGATAGATAGATGATAGATAGATAGATAGATAGATAGATAGATAGATAGATAGATAGATAGATAGATAGATAGATAGACAGACATAGATAGATAGATGATAGATAGATAGATAGATAGATAGATAGATAGATAGATAGATAGATAGATAGATAGATATAAATGTATATGTGTGTGTGTGTGTGTGTGTGTGTGTGAATATATTCTGTATCAATGTAGATTAGCATTTTTATTATACCATAAATTTAACTCCCTACTTTTTGCCTTTTGATTGAATATTACAATGGAAGTCCATAAACCAATTTAAAAATCTGTTGCAACTGATTGGGCTGCTCTCTATTCAGAACGTATTTCCTCCATAATGTTTAGTTTTTCTTTCTTTTTTGTTTTCAAGCCTAGAGCTGTGAAGGTCAGAGAGTAACTACAGATAGAAAAGGATACTTGGCAGGTACAGACTGTGGCTTTCTGTGAAACCCAAACTCTGTGTTAAAAAAAAATATTGGCCGTTTTTTCATTATACTAATGTTAACAGCGAAGCACTGCATTGTTTGTAGTTCTTTGCTGATATTTAGCACCAAGTCTGATTTCATGTTCCTGACTGTGGCTATCCTGTATAAAATCCTGTCATCTAGTTAGGGGGAGATCCAGAAAAAAATAGGATTTACTATGCATTAGGTTCATACAGATGAGCATCCCCCTCCTTTTTCAGCCTGCCCCCTCCTTTTCCATCTCATCTCTTTTTACACTCCAATCTCACTGGGACTGCTTTACTGCAGAAAATCATTTCAACAGCTAGGGAGTTAGGGAACTACTACCTACAGAAAATGTGTTTAGAGAGGGGAGCCCTACAGAACATCTCTTGGAGGGGGAGGTGGGAGGGGACCCCTAAACTAAAGAAAAATGTTTTTTTTATAAAAAAAAAACTGAAAATGGATATGAACTGGGTACTGGCAGACAGCTGCCAGTACCTAAGATTGTGGATACTAGTTAGAGGGTTAGAGGGCAGATGGGGGTAATCTCTGTTATAGCTAAACTTAACCTTACAAGCTACCTTTCTTCTGTTATGTGTGATCAGTCCACGGGTCATCATTACTTCTGGGATATAACTCCTCCCCAACAGGAAATGCAAGAGGATTCACCCAGCAGAGCTGCATATAGCTCCTCCCCTCTACGTCACTCCCAGTCATTCTCTTGCACCCAGCAACTAGATAGGATGTGTGAGAGGACTATGGTGATTATACTTAGTTTTTATAACTTCAATCAAAAGTTTGTTATTTTACAATAGCACCGGAGCGTGTTATTGCCTCTCTGGCAGAGTTTGAAGAAGAATCTACCAGAGTTTTTACTATGATTTTAACCGGAGTAGTTAAGATCATATTGCTGTTTCTCGGCCATCTGAGGGAGGTAAAAGCTTCAGATCAGGGGACAGCGGGCAGATGAATCTGCATTGAGGTATGTAGCAGTTTTTATTTTCTGAATGGAATTGATGAGAAAATCCTGCCATACCGTTATAATGACATGTATGTATACTCTACACTTCAGTATTCTGGGGATGGTATTTCACCGGAATTACTCTGTTAAAAGTACATTAAACCTTTTAATAGGTATTTATTATGTTAAACGTTTTTGCTGGAATGTAGAATCGTTTGCATTTTCTGAGGTACTGAGTGAATAAATATTTGGGCATTATTTTTCCACTTGGCAGTTGCTTGTTTTAATTGTGACAGTTTCGTTTCTCTCTCACTGCTGTGTGTGAGGGGGAGGGGCCGTTTTTGGCGCTCTTTGCTACGCATCAAAAAATTCCAGTCAGTTACTCTTGTATTTCCTGCATGATCCGGTTCATCTCTAACAGATCTCAGGGGTCTTCAAACTTCTTTGGAGGGAGGTAGATTCTCTCAGCAGAGCTGTGAGACTTATATATTGACTGTGATTAAAAAACGTTGCTCTGTAATTTTTATGTTTCAAATTTAATTATTGTTACTTTACTAATGGGAACAAACCTTTGCTAAAAGTTGTGTTGTTTTTAAGGATTGATGCTATAACTGTCTTTCAGTTCATTATTTCTACTGTCATTTAATCGTTTAGTGCTTTTTGACGCACAGTACGTTTTTGTTAAATAAGATTGTAACCAAGTTGCAAGTTTATTGCTAGTGTGTTAAACATGTCTGATTCAGAGGAAGATATCTGTGTCATTTGTTCCAATGCCAAGGTGGAGCCCAATAGAAATTTATGTACTAACTGTATTGATGCTACTTTAAATAAAAGCCAATCTGTACAAATTGAACAAATTTCACCAAACAGCGAGGGGAGAGTTATGCCGACTAACTCGCCTCACGTGTCAGTACCTGCATCTCCCGCCCGGGAGGTGCGTGATATTATGGCGCCTAGTACATCTGGGCGGCCATTACAGATAACATTACAAGATATGGCTACTGTTATGACTGAAGTTTTGGCTAAATTACCAGAACTAAGAGGCAAGCGTGATCACTCTGGGGTGAGAACAGAGTGCGCTGATAATACTAGGGCCATGTCTGATACTGCTTCACAGCTTGCAGAACATGAGGACGGAGAGCTTCATTCTGTGGGTGATGGTTCTGATCCAAACAGATTGGATTCAGATATTTCAAATTTTAAATTTAAATTGGAGAACCTCCGTGTATTACTAGGGGAGGTTTTAGCGGCTCTTAATGATTGTAACACTGTTGCAATACCAGAAAAATTGTGTAGGTTGGATAAATACTTTGCGGTACCGGCGAGTACTGACGTTTTTCCTATACCTAAGAGACTAACTGAAATTGTTACTAAGGAGTGGGATAGACCCGGTGTGCCGTTCTCACCCCCTCCAATATTTAGAAAGATGTTTCCAATAGACGCCACCACACGGGACTTATGGCAAACGGTCCCTAAGGTGGAGGGAGCAGTTTCTACTTTAGCTAAGCGTACCACTATCCCGGTGGAGGATAGCTGTGCTTTTTCAGATCCAATGGATAAAAAATTAGAGGGTTACCTTAAGAAAATGTTTGTTCAACAAGGTTTTATATTGCAACCCCTTGCATGCATCGCGCCGATTACGGCTGCGGCAGCATTTTGGATTGAGTCTCTGGAAGAGAACCTTAGTTCAGCTACGCTGGACGACATTACGGACAGGCTTAGAGTCCTTAAACTAGCTAATTCATTCATTTCGGAGGCCGTAGTACATTTAACCAAACTTACGGCTAAGAACTCAGGATTCGCCATTCAGGCACGTAGGGCGCTGTGGCTAAAATCCTGGTCAGCTGATGTAACTTCTAAGTCCAAATTACTTAATATACCTTTCAAGGGGCAAACTTTATTTGGGCCCGGTTTGAAAGAAATTATCGCTGACATTACAGGAGGTAAGGGCCACGCCCTGCCTCAAGACAAAGCCAAAGCTAAGGCTAGACAGTCTAATTTTCGTCCCTTTCGGAATTTCAAAGCAGGAGCAGCATCAACTTCCACTGCACCAAAACAGGAAGGAGCTGTTGCTCGTTACAGACAAGGCTGGAAACCTAACCAGTCCTGGAACAAGGGCAAGCAGGCCAGGAAACCTGCTGCTGCCCCAAAGACAGCATGAACCGAGGGCCCCCGATCCGGGACCGGATCTAGTGGGGGGCAGACTCTCTCTCTTCGCCCAGGCTTGGGCAAGAGATGTTCAGGATCCCTGGGCGCTAGAGATCATATCTCAGGGATACCTTCTAGACTTCAAATTCTCTCCCCCAAGAGGGAGATTTCATCTGTCAAGGTTGTCAACAAACCAGATAAAGAAAGAAGCGTTTCTACGCTGTGTACAAGATCTGTTATTAATGGGAGTGATCCATCCGGTTCCGCGGTCGGAACAAGGACAAGGGTTTTACTCAAACCTGTTTGTGGTTCCCAAAAAAGAGGGAACTTTCAGGCCAATCTTGGATTTAAAGATCCTAAACAAATTCCTAAGAGTTCCATCGTTCAAAATGGAAACTATTCGGACAATCTTACCCATGATCCAAAAGGGTCAGTACATGACCACAGTGGATTTAAAGGATGCTTACCTTCACATACCGATTCACAAAGATCATTACCGGTATCTAAGGTTTGCCTTCTTAGACAGGCATTACCAGTTTGTAGCTCTTCCATTCGGATTGGCTACGGCTCCAAGAATCTTCACAAAGGTTCTGGGTGCCCTTCTGGCGGTACTAAGACCGCGAGGAATTTCGGTAGCTCCGTACCTAGACGACATTCTGATACAAGCTTCAAGCTTTCAAACTGCCAAGTCTCATACAGAGTTAGTTCTGGCATTTCTAAGGTCGCATGGATGGAAAGTGAACGAAAAGAAGAGTTCTCTTTTTCCTCTCACAAGAGTTCCATTCTTGGGGACTCTTATAGATTCTGTAGAAATGAAGATTTATCTGACAGAAGACAGATTAACAAAGCTTCTAAATGCATGCCGTGTCCTTCATTCCATTCAACTCCCGTCAGTAGCTCAATGCATGGAGGTGATCGGCTTAATGGTAGCAGCAATGGACATAGTACCCTTTGCACGTCTACATCTCAGACCGCTGCAATTGTGCATGCTGAGTCAGTGGAATGGGGATTACTCAGACTTGTCCCCTACTCTGAATCTGGATCAAGAGACCAGAAACTCTCTTCTATGGTGGCTTTCTCGGCCACATCTGTCCAGGGGGATGCCATTCAGCAGGCCGGACTGGACAATTGTAACAACAGACGCCAGCCTACTAGGTTGGGGCGCTGTCTGGAATTCTCTGAAGGCTCAGGGACAATGGAATCAGGAGGAAAGTCTCCTGCCAATAAACATTCTGGAATTAAGAGCAGTTCTCCATGCCCTTCTGGCTTGGCCCCAGTTAAAAACTCGGGGGTTCATCAGGTTTCAGTCGGACAACATCACGACTGTAGCTTACATCAACCATCAAGGAGGGACAAGAAGCTCCCTAGCAATGATGGAAGTATCAAAGATAATTCGCTGGGCAGAGTCTCACTCTTGCCACCTGTCAGCAATCCACATCCCGGGAGTGGAGAACTGGGAGGCGGATTTCTTGAGTCGCCAGACTTTTCATCCGGGGGAGTGGGAACTTCATCCGGAGGTCTTTGCCCAAATACTTCGACGTTGGGGCAAACCAGAGATAGATCTCATGGCGTCTCGCCAGAACGCCAAACTTCCTCGCTACGGGTCCAGATCCAGGGATCCGGGAGCGGTTCTGATAGATGCCTTGACAGCACCTTGGAACTTCGGGATGGCTTATGTGTTTCCACCCTTCCCGCTGCTTCCTCGATTGATTGCCAAAATCAAACAGGAGAGAGCATCAGTGATTCTAATAGCGCCTGCATGGCCACGCAGGACTTGGTATGCAGATCTAGTGGACATGTCATCCTGTCCGCCTTGGTCTCTACCTCTAAGACAGGACCTTCTGATACAGGGTCCATTCAAACATCAAAATCTAACTTCTCTGAAGCTGACTGCTTGGAAATTGAACGCTTGATTTTATCAAAACGTGGTTTTTCTGAGTCGGTTATTGATACCCTGATACAGGCTAGGAAGCCTGTTACCAGAAGGATTTACCATAAGATATGGCGTAAATACCTATACTGGTGCGAATCCAAAGGTTACTCCTGGAGTAAGGTTAGGATTCCTAGGATATTGTCCTTTCTACAAGAAGGTTTAGAAAAGGGTTTATCGGCTAGCTCATTAAAGGGACAGATCTCAGCTCTGTCCATCTTGTTACACAGGCGTCTGTCAGAAAATCCAGACGTCCAGGCCTTTTGTCAGGCTTTAGCTAGGATCAAGCCTGTGTTTAAAACTGTTGCTCCGCCATGGAGTTTAAACTTAGTTCTTAACGTTTTACAGGGTGTTCCGTTTGAACCCCTTCATTCCATTGATATAAAATTGTTATCTTGGAAAGTTCTGTTTTTAATGGCTATTTCCTCGGCTCGAAGAGTCTCTGAGTCATCAGCCTTACATTGTGATTCTCCTTATCTGATTTTTCACTCAGACAAGGTAGTTCTGCGTACTAAACCTGGGTTCTTACCTAAGGTAGTCACTAACAGGAATATCAATCAAGAGATTGTTGTTCCATCCTTGTGTCCAAATCCTTCTTCAAAGAAGGAACGTCTTCTACACAATCTGGATGTAGTTCGTGCCCTCAAGTTCTACTTGCAGGCAACTAAGGATTTTCGACAAACGTCTTCCCTGTTTGTCGTGTACTCTGGTCAGAGGAGAGGTCATAAGGCTTCGGCTACCTCTCTCTCCTTCTGGCTTCGTAGCATAATTCGTTTAGCCTATGAGACTGCTGGACAGCAGCCTCCTGAAAGAATTACAGCTCATTCTACTAGAGCTGTGGCTTCCACTTGGGCCTTTAAGAATGAGGCCTCTGTTGAACAGATTTGCAAGGCTGCAACTTGGTCTTCGCTTCATACTTTTTCCAAATTTTACAAATTTGACACTTTTGCTTCTTCGGAGGCTATTTTTGGGAGAAAGGTTCTTCAGGCAGTGGTTCCTTCTGTATAATGAGCCTGCCTATCCCTCCCGTCATCCGTGTACTTTTGCTTTGGTATTGGTATCCCAGAAGTAATGATGACCCGTGGACTGATCACACATAACAGAAGAAAACATAATTTATGCTTACCTGATAAATTCCTTTCTTCTGTTGTGTGATCAGTCCACGGCCCGCCCTGTTTTAAGGCAGGTAAATATCTTTTAAATTATACTCCAGTCACCACTTCACCCTTGGTTTCTCCTTTCTCGTTGATTCTTGGTCGAATGACTGGGAGTGACGTAGAGGGGAGGAGCTATATGCAGCTCTGCTGGGTGAATCCTCTTGCATTTCCTGTTGGGGAGGAGTTATATCCCAGAAGTAATGATGACCCGTGGACTGATCACACAACAGAAGAAAGGAATTTATCAGGTAAGCATAAATTATGTTTTTTAACCCCCTTCACTGCTGGGATTTTCAGAAATGTGGTTCACAGCTGTAATTAGCAGCCTTCAAATTACCAAAAGTCAATGGCAAAGCTTTTACAACCATTTGTGTTATGACTGCATACGTGATATGTAAATAATTTCAGTGAGAACTCCTAAGTTTGTGAAAAACTTAAATTTTTTTTAATTTGATTGCATTTGGCAAGAAAATGGTGGCATTAAATATACCAAAATGGGTCTAGATCAATACCTGGAGTTGTTTACTAACAAAATATATATAGGTTTGATAGGTAAATAAAAAACAAGGCACTTTTTCTGTTTAAATGGAGTGATGCTAAAAATGCTCTGGTCTTTTGAGTAAGTTTTTGTCTGAAAATCCTGGTCCTTAAAGGGACACTAAACTACTCTAGATTTTTCTTTACATAATTTTTTTGTAGATGATCCATTTATATAGTCTATACAGCTTTTTTTTTTTTTTAAAGTATAGTTTTGCTTATTTTTAAATAACATTGTGCTGATTTTCAGACTCCTAACCAAACCCCAAAGTTTTAGGAGATTACTGACGTATACCTACTCCAGCTTGCTCGTGTTTGTGTAAAGAGTCTTTTAATATGCAGAGGAAGGGAGAGAGGGGGAGTGTCTGCTATTTCCCACTTGCAGTGAATGTTCCAGCTAATCTTTTTAACAGTGCTAAACTTTGAGCTTCTAATTAAGTTTTTAATCAGTTTTACACTGGATTTTTAGATCAGCATCTGTGCATACTATTCTTTATAGTAGTGTCTATTACATGCAGTTAAATGAAAATTGGTGTATACTGCCCATTTTAGAGGTTAAATGTGAATATTGTATACATTTTTCATGTTTTTATCTACTTAACCCCTTAAGGACAAGGCCATTTTCCAACTTCTTACCTTTAAGGACCAGGCCTATTTTTACATTTCTGCTGTGTTTGTGTTTAGCTGTAATTTTTCTCTTACTCATTTACTGTACCCACACATATTATATACAGTTTTTCTCGCAATTAAATGGACTTTCTAAAGATACCATTACTTTCATCATATCTTATAATTTACTATAATTTTTTTTATAAAATATGATGAAAAAATTGAAAACAACACACATTTTCTAACTTTGACCCCCAAAATCTGTTACACATCTACAACCACCAAAAAACAACCATGCTAAATAGTTTCTAAATTTTGTCCTGAGTTTAGAAATACCCAATGTTTACATGTTCTTTGCTTTTTTTGCAGGGAAATAAGTACAAGTAGCACTTTGCTATTTCCAAACAATTTTTTTTTTCAAAATTATCGCTAGTTACATTGGAACACTGATATCTGTCAGGAATCCCTGAATATCCCTTGATATGTATATATTTTTTTTTTAGTAGACAACCCAAAGTTTTGATCTAGGCCCATTTTGGTATATTTCCCTGTCTCCACTTAGTTAATTGATCTAACTCAGCTGTCTTCAGAAGCCCTATATATTTAAGATCAGCTTTAGGGAAAGCATTTGCAGAGAACACCATCTCTAAGCTGCCATCTCTCTAAGTGACATATTTAAGTGGCAGTGCTAAGAATTAGTCAAGATTTGAAGAAGATTTGAGGCAAGTTAAATATTTTCTATTTAAAACAAAAATGTTGCACTTGAAATTCTGCTGTTTTCAGAACTACTTTTCCTTTTAACAGCCTCATGCCTACTCCAGAGGCATGCTCACATGCTCATACCTTACCCTTCACAACAGGCAGTTTATATTGGCCCCTCTCTCCTTTCCTCTCCTTACCTTAGCTCTCATGAACTAATTTCTATTTTAAAATCTATGTCACTAAACTGCACCACCTTACAGAAATGCCCCCACTGCTATAAATCTCATTCTCACCTACTCTTACTTTCCATCTTACTGCTTTTAGCATCAGGTGACATCTCTCCAAATCCTGGGCCCACACTCATTCCCACCATTACCCAATCACGCACTCCTTATAGTAACTTTAATAAAAGCAACACACATAACCTCATCTCCATCAAATGCATCCCATACGCACACACTCCTTTCACTTGCACACTATGGAACTCTCGCTCTGTCTGCAATAAACTTACAACCATTCATGACCTGTTCATTTCAAATTCTTTCACCCTTTTAGCAATTACCGAAACCTGGCTATCTCCTTCCGACACAGTTTCCACTGCTGCTCTCACACATGGTGGTCTTCACTTTAGCCATACCCCTAGGCCAGGTGATAAACATGGCGGTGGTGTTGGGATCCTGCTCTCCTCCTCTTGCACTTATCAGTACCTACCTCCAATCCCATCTCTCTCCTTCTCTTCCTTTGAGGTCCACTGTATTCGCCTGTTCTCCCCCCCTCTCCCTCAAAGTGGCAGTCATCTATCGCCCTCCCGGACCTACCTCCCATTTTCTTGACAACTTTGCCGCCTGGCTTCCTCACTTTCTCTCTACAAATATACCAAACATAATCCTTGGGGACTTCAACATTCCCATTGACAACCCATCTGCCCCTGCTGCCTCTAAACTTCTTTCACTTACATCCTCCTTCGGTCTCTCACAATCCACCCTATTCCCTACCCACCGTGATGGACACTCCATCGACCTGGTATTTTCCTACCTCTGTTCTATATCTGACCTCACCTGTCGCCCTTTTCCCATCTCAGACCATCACCTGGTCACCTATAATATTAATGCAACAGCTAAACCAACTCCTCCATCCCGCCCCCGCAGCTGTAGAAATCTGCATGCTGTGGATCCGCTCCAATTTTCAAAAACTATTCAAGATCTCCTCCCTCACACTTCCACTATAACCTGCCCTGATCTCTCAACATCCCACTATAACAAAACTCTCTCCTCTGCACTAGACACACTTGCCCCTCCCCAGCTGCGCAAAACATCACGCCGTCAGTTGCAGCCCTGGCACTCTCAGCAAACACGCTATTTGCAAAAATGCTCCCGTACTGCTGAGGAAAACTCATTCTGAACCTGACGTCATACACTATAAATGTATGCTTCATTCATACACTTGTGCCCTTCACTTAGCCAACCTACTTCTCCTTCCTTATATCTACTCTTTCCTCAAACCCTAAACGACTCTTCTCCACCTTTAACTCTCTCCTCTACCCTCCTGCTCCACCCCCCCCCATCTGTCTTTAGTGCTCAAGACTTGGCAGACTACTTTTTAAACAAAACAAATTCTATCCGGAGCAACATCCCAACACCAACCTGCAATACTCCATCAACAGGCCCTGCCACTCCCTCTGCCACCCTCTGCATCCTCCATCCAGCCACTGAGAATGAAGTTTCCTCCTTGCTATCTTCCTCACGCCTCACTGCCTGCCCACTCGACCCTATACCTTCCCATCTAATACCCTCCCTATCTTCTTCCCTCA
This sequence comes from Bombina bombina, assembly GCF_027579735.1. Classification (NCBI taxonomy): domain Eukaryota; kingdom Metazoa; phylum Chordata; class Amphibia; order Anura; family Bombinatoridae; genus Bombina; species Bombina bombina. The sequence continues at coordinate 1,056,533,307 of NC_069499.1, forward strand.
CTCCTGCTCTTACCCACATCTTCAACCTATATCTTTCTACCGGCTTATTCCCATCTTCTTTCAAACATGCAATAGTCACTCCCATACTCAAAAAACCTCCCTTGACCCTAATTCTCCTGAAAGCTACCGCCCAATATCACTGCTCCCACTAACATCAAAACTCCTTGAAAAACTAGTTTATAATCGCCTAACCCACTTCCTGTCTGGCAACTCCTTGCTTGACCCCCTGCAATCCGGATTCCGCCCCAAACACTCAACTGAGACTGCCCTTACCAAGGTTACGAACGATCTTCTCTCTGCTAAAATTTTTGGCCACTACTCCATATTCATCCTACTTGACCCCTCAGCTGCCTTCGACACAGTTGACCACCCCCTCCTCTTACAGACCCTTAGCTCTTTTGGCCTTTGTGGCACTGCTCTTTTCTGGTTTCACTCTTATCTTTCTCACAGGTCTTTTTCTGTGTCATTTGCCAAAGACTCCTCTATAATGCCTCTGTCTGTTGGAGTACCTCAAGGATCTGTTCTGGGTCCTCTACTCTTCTCCATTTATACTTCTTCACTGGGTAAACTTATCAACAGTTATGGCTTCAAATATCACCTATATGCTGATGACACCCAGATCTACCTCTCCACCCCTGCTCTTTTTCCCTCTGTCCTTTCTCATGTCAGCAACTGTTTATCTGGTATTTCTTCCTGGATGGCCTCTCACCACCTAAGGATTAACATGTCCAAGACTAAGCTCCTTCTTATCCCCCCCTCAAGCTCTATGCCGACCTGTGACTTCTGTATCCCAGTTGACGGCATCACCATTTCACCATCGCCCCAAGTCCGCTGCCTCGGAGTTACACTTGACTCAAATCTATCGTTCACCCCCATATCCAATCGCTTTTTACATCCTGCCGCAACCATCTACGCAACATTTCCAAGATACGACCTTTTCTGTGCGCTAACACCACAAAGCAAATAATCCACTCCCTTGTTATTTCCCGACTTGACTACTGCAATAACCTACTTACTGGCCTTCCTCTTTCCCGCCTCTCCCCTCTTCAATCCATCCTAAATGCCTCTGCCAGACTGATCCACCTTTCCCGTCGCTCTGTATCTGCTGCACCTCTCTGTGAGTCCCTTCATTGGCTCCCCATACACAGCAGAATTAAATTCAAAATTCTCACCCTTGCAACTCCGTTCCCCTCTACCTATCCTCTCTAATCAACAAGTATACTCCAGCCCGCCCACTAAGATCCAACAATGACCTGCTCCTTGCTTCTGCGACTATCACCTCCTCTCATGCTAGACTGCAGGACTTCTGTCGTGCAGCACCTACCCTCTGGAACACTCTCCCTCGTGCTGTCAGGCTTTGCCCAAATCTTTCTTCCTTTAAATGCTCTCTGAAGACTTTTCTGTTCAGAGAAGCCTACCACCCAACTCAATAATATTCCTTTTACCTTACAACATTTCACTCCTCTAACTCTTTCTCAATCTTGCAGTCCTCACCTCATGTTTCTCAACCTCCTACCCTTCTAGATTGTAAGTTCCCACGGGAATAGGGCCCCCGATTCCTCCTGTATGTGTTTGTAAATTCTGTCCTGTCTCTTAGTCTTAGAAGTTTTATACTATTGTTTTATTTAAATGATCTGTATCCATGGACAGCACTGCGGAATATGATGGCGCTTCATGAATAAAGTATAATAATAATAATATTTCATGCCACCATTTCACCGCCAAATTTGATTAAATAAAAAAAATCGTTTTTTTCACTAACTTTAGGTTTCTCACTGAAATGACTTACAAACAGCTTGTGCAATTATGGCACAAATGGTTGTAAATGCTTCTCTTGGCTCCCCTTTGTTCAGAAATAGCAGACATATATGGCTTTAGCATTGCTTTTTTGTAATTAGAAGGCCGCAATGCCACTGCGCACCACACTTGTATTATGCCCAGCAGTGACGGGGTTAATTAGTTAGCTTGTAGGGAGCTTGAAGGGTTAATTTTAGCTTTAGTGTAGAGATCAGCCTCCCACCTGACACATCCCACCCCCTGATCCCTCTCCCACCCCACAATTGTCCCCGCCATCTTAAGTACTGGCAGAAAGTCTGCCAGTACTAAAATAAAATGCTTTTTTCATTGCTTGCATTGATTAAAATAGACAGTAGGTGGAGCTGTCCGCTTGTGTTGCAGCAAAGATATGCAAAGCCAAGCACAGACTAGAATTAATTAGTCTAGCTAGACATGAGCTATCAAGCAGCTTTCATAGGAACAAGATCTTCCTGCCTATAAATCAGTTCAGATTGGAATGCATAAAAAGAACTGTCTGCAGAAAAATGCAAGTAAAGTCTGTGTTGTGTGATTTTTTATTAAGTTTATAATGCTGTTTTAGCAAATGTTTTTGTTCATTTAACTTAGTTTAATTATATATTCTGTGGTGTGTGATTATTTTATTAGGTTTATAATGCTGTTTAGCATGTAAACTCTTCATTTCAAAGCTTTAAAAATAATGTATTAGGTGTTACTTATGACAATTTTGAGAGGGGTTTGGAACCTAACTCCCTCACTTCCCATTGACTTATATTATAAACTGGGTTTCAATTTACAACGGTTTTGATTTAAAACCATTCCTTCTGGAACCTAACCCGGCGTAAATTGAGGACTACCTGTATTCTGCTATGTAGGATCCCCCCTTACAACCTCATTGATCCCCCCCCCAAAGAGCTCTCTAACCCTCCCCCCACTAACTACTTTCCACCATTTTGGGTACTGGCAGCTGTCTGCTAGTACCCACTTTGCATTTAAATGTGTTTTTTTCCCCTCCAAATAAAGCACTGTTTTTCTGTAGTGTAGCTTCCCCCTCCATACCCTACCCCCTCCCCCTCCTAGACCTATTTTGAAAAATGATTTGGCCCCTCCTCTCCCACCCACAACCGACACCCACCACCCTCTCCCACCACTTCAACATTATGAAGTACCGGATTGCGGGTGCACACGCGCACACACACGCGCACGCACTCCCCCGACCCCCGCTCACGCTCCTGTGTGCACCCGACACTCGTTTTTGACTGCTGGCCGGAAGATTGCGAGCTATGGGCCGCCCAACCGCCTCCCTGCAGCTGCTCCCACCCACCAACGATCGGCACCATTGCTAGCCGATGCAGAGAGGGTCACAGAGTGGCTCTCTCTGCATCAGTGTTTAAAAAAAGGTATTGCAGTGATGCCTCAATATCGAGGCATCACGGCAATACCTTTAAAGTGGCTGGAAGCGATCACGATCCCTTCCATCCGCTTTAAACCCCTAACAACGTACAGGGTACGTTGTTGGTCTTTAAAGACCAGTTTGTGTTTGACGTACCCTGTACAACGTGTTTCGTTAAGAGGTTAAACTTCAAAGGGCTTCAATGCACTTCTAAGTATGTCTATATATGTGTAAATACATACACATAAAAATACATATGTACACACATATAAATATATATATATATATATATATATATATATATATATACATATTTAGACATGTATATTTATGTATCTCTATGTTAAAGCCCTTTGCCTGCTTTTTTTTCTAACACCTGAGACCTTAGGTCAAGTGATCACGTTTACTTTCATCTTGTAATATATGCAGTAAATCCGACACATTCAAACACCTACAATAAACCCCTTTTCACTCACACGTAACTGTTAACGCGCCACTCATAATTTGGCCAAAAATGCACTTTATAAGAATAATAATAAGGTTATTCCCCGTCTCTCTCTAGTCATGGGCACTGCCTGCCATATTGAAATATATCTTTCACTTGACCTAAGGTCTCAGGTGTTAGAAAATAAATATGTGTATATATATATAGAGAGAGAAAGAGAGAGAGAATTTATTTTTTAGTTCAACTTTCTTTTTTGAAGAAACAGAACCCTAAATAAATAAAAAAAACATTTTTTTTAATGCTCTTAAAGAATGTTACCTCACTACATTGTTCACAGCTTTATATCCAAAATAACCAAAAGTTCCCTAATGCATATGTGTAACGCTATTTTGTTAACTGCTAACTGTGTTAAAAGTACAGCCCATCTACCATTTAAATTAGTGTTTGAGTACAGAGCAAAGTCTTTGAGTTAGTTTACCTTTTAACGCCGTTATGCCGTTCTATTCCGTCATAATTACACTGAGCTTTAGAGCCGTTATGACGGAATAGAACGACATAGCCAACGTCTGTCCTGAAGCTTTCTGCGCTTCCTGGATTTGATTGCGGTCTGGAGGGCGTTCCTAGGGTTATAGGGACGCCCCCCAGACCCGATCCAATAATTGAAATCTTGCGATCATGTGCACGATCGCGTGATTTCAATTTGTCTACATCGGAACAGTTGTTCCAATGTAGACACTTTAACCCTGGCAGGAAAGGGTTAAAATAGTGCATATTGTTGATATATTTACTCTTTTTTTTAGCTAAGATATACTTGATTTCTACTAGCACACAAACTCAAACACACACAGCTGAAAATCATAATATAACATACCCAAAGGTTTATAGTAGTTAAAAAATAACATGCTCTAATTTGTTAGAGCATCTAATTTTAAGACTAGTAACCTGCACTGCTGTGTGTTTAACACTCGCAAAAGGGTTAAACACACAGTAGAAGTACCACTCGGACCTGCAGAAAAACATATTTACGATACAAACACAGGTTCTCAATAATTTTGTTTTTCTCTAAATGAATTCACGTATTTGACAGAGTGATATAGGAGAAGAGCAAAAACAAAAAAAGTAAATCAGTTTTTCAGGATCAGCAGCAATTTCTACTTGGGACCAGCAGTGCTCTGCAGGTCCCAAGCAGTACTTTTACTGTGTATTAAACCCTTTTACGGGAAGTTAAACACATATTAGTGCATGGTCACTAGTTATTACATTACATGCATGATTTACAGCATGTCATTTTTCAACTATTATGGCCCTTTAATTAGCATGGAAATTCCAAAATAAACTTAGTATGATAGAGAAGAAACGTATTTATTTATTTGTTTGTTTATTTATTGTTGCAAAATTCTTAGCGAGTTTGCCCTTCTCTTATATTTGTCTGTCAAATATGTGAATTAATTTTTAAAGACCAGTTTGTGTTTGACGTACCCTGTACAACGTGTTTCGTTAAGAGGTTAAACTTCAAAGGGCTTCAATGCACTTCTAAGTATGTCTATATATGTGTAAATACATACACATAAAAATACATATGTACACACATATAAATATATATATATATATATATATATATATATATATATATATATATATATATATATATATATATACATATTTAGACATGTATATTTATGTATCTCTATGTTAAAGCCCTTTGCCTGCTTTTTTTTCTAACACCTGAGACCTTAGGTCAAGTGATCACGTTTACTTTCATCTTGTAATATATGCAGTAAATCCGACACATTCAAACACCTACAATAAACCCCTTTTCACTCACACGTAACTGTTAACGCGCCACTCATAATTTGGCCAAAAATGCACTTTATAAGAATAATAATAAGGTTATTCCCCGTCTCTCTCTAGTCATGGGCACTGCCTGCCATATTGAAATATATCTTTCACTTGACCTAAGGTCTCAGGTGTTAGAAAATAAATATGTGTATATATATATAGAGAGAGAAAGAGAGAGAGAATTTATTTTTTAGTTCAACTTTCTTTTTTGAAGAAACAGAACCCTAAATAAATAAAAAAAACATTTTTTTTAATGCTCTTAAAGAATGTTACCTCACTACATTGTTCACAGCTTTATATCCAAAATAACCAAAAGTTCCCTAATGCATATGTGTAACGCTATTTTGTTAACTGCTAACTGTGTTAAAAGTACAGCCCATCTACCATTTAAATTAGTGTTTGAGTACAGAGCAAAGTCTTTGAGTTAGTTTACCTTTTAACGCCGTTATGCCGTTCTATTCCGTCATAATTACATTGAGCTTTAGAGCCGTTATGACGGAATAGAACGACATAGCCAACGTCTGTCCTGAAGCTTTCTGCGCTTCCTGGATTTGATTGCGGTCTGGAGGGCGTTCCTAGGGTTATAGGGACGCCCCCCAGACCCGATCCAATAATTGAAATCTTGCGATCATGTGCACGATCGCGTGATTTCAATTTGTCTACATCGGAACAGTTGTTCCAATGTAGACACTTTAACCCTGGCAGGAAAGGGTTAAAATAGTGCATATTGTTGATATATTTACTCTTTTTTTTAGCTAAGATATACTTGATTTCTACTAGCACACAAACTCAAACACACACAGCTGAAAATCATAATATAACATACCCAAAGGTTTATAGTAGTTAAAAAATAACATGCTCTAATTTGTTAGAGCATCTAATTTTAAGACTAGTAACCTGCACTGCTGTGTGTTTAACACTCGCAAAAGGGTTAAACACACAGTAGAAGTACCACTCGGACCTGCAGAAAAACATATTTACGATACAAACACAGGTTCTCAATAATTTTGTTTTTCTCTAAATGAATTCACGTATTTGACAGAGTGATATAGGAGAAGAGCAAAAACAAAAAAAGTAAATCAGTTTTTCAGGATCAGCAGCAATTTCTACTTGGGACCAGCAGTGCTCTGCAGGTCCCAAGCAGTACTTTTACTGTGTATTAAACCCTTTTATGGGAAGTTAAACACATATTAGTGCATGGTCACTAGTTATTACATTACATGCATGATTTACAGTATGTCATTTTTCAACTATTATGGCCCTTTAATTAGCATGGAAATTCCAAAATAAACTTAGTATGATAGAGAAGAAACGTATTTATTTATTTGTTTGTTTATTTATTGTTGCAAAATTCTTAGCGAGTTTGCCCTTCTCTTATATTTGTCTGTCAAATATGTGAATTAATTTAGAGGAAAAAAAAAATATTGAGGACCTGTGTTTTTATGATACATATGTTTATTTAACAAAGTAACTAAACTAGTGAAATGTTTGTTTTTCAAATGATGTAATCCTTAAAGGACCAGTAAATACAGAAGATTTGCATAATCAACAAATGCATGATAAAAAAACAATGTGATAGGAAGTCTGAACTTCAACTTTGACTTGAGTGTCCCTTTAAGCAAAGTCCCTTGCAATAAAATAATTGAATTCTGTAACAATGCCAGAGAGTTCCACAGAATATTTAAAGCCATTCTGTCAATGTTGGTGACAGCTAAATTGGAGGTATAGGTAACTATATATCAGGTAGTAAATATTGTGAAACTGTCCTAAATATCTGCTGGCACTGCCACAGCAATGTCAGCCATAGAAATATAGTTGTTAATATCTATCTATTTCTTGCCTGTTTTATCTACAGCCGTTTAAACAATTGTACCATATTAAATGTTGTTTTAAAAAATGCAAGCACAAAACTGGCTGAAGTATATTTGTTTTCTATATTACATTACATTTTCAATCCTATATACACTACAAAACACAAAGCTGTGCAATTCATTCAGTGAAAAATATGTCATAAAGGTAAAACGCACTTTGACCTAGAAAACAAGTTGTGCGCCAAACTGGGTGCGTAAAGAACACAAAAATGAGCGGTATTGCAGTTTCCATAGCGTTGCCTTTACAAGTTACTGAAAAACCTCCTTGCTCTGTGCGGTATGGTGCGATAAGCTCCATACCGCCAAAAAGCCAAGGGCTAGGTTTACGTGCTCGTGCACGCTTTCCCTCATAGACATCAATGGGGAGAAAGTGTTAGAAAAAAACTAACACCTGTGATCGCGGAATGGAGATCGCCGTAACGTAATCCCCATTTATGTCTATGAGGAAAAGAAAATTACGTTTAAACCTAACACCCTAACATAAACTCCTAGTCTAAATACCCCTAATCCACCACTCCCCGACATAGCCGACGCTAAATAAAGTTATTAACCCTTAATCCGCCGCTCTCCGAAACGAAATAAACCTATTAACCCCTAATAACCCCCACATCACAACTAATAAAAAAACCTATTAACCCCTAATCTGGAGCCCACCCACATCGCTACTACTATAATAAACCTAGTAACCCCTAAACCGCCGGCCCCCCACATTGCAAAACTCTAAAATAAACTATTAACCCCTTGACCTAACGCCCCCTAACTTTAAATTAAAAGTTACAATATAACTATCTTAAAATAAGTAAAAACTTACCTGTGAAATAAAAAAAACTAAGATTAAACTATAAATTACCCTAACATAACTATTCTAATAAAATAAAATAAACTAGCAATTAAAAATCCTAAATTACATGATTAAAAAACCTAACACTACGAAAAAAATATAAAACCTAAATTACAAATTTAAATAAATATAACACTACGAAAAAAAAAATAAAAAAATCTACAGTAGCCCTCATCCTATTGGCTTATTTGAAAATGTCAGCCAATAGGAATGCAAGGTACCCCATATTTAAACGGGTACCTTGCATTCAAGCTTCAGTGTACGGCGGTGATCGCATGGAAGAGGATCCGCTATGTTGGATGTCCGTGCTCCGCGCCTCCACAGCTCCGCACCACCGGGATGAAGATAGAAGATGCCCCCGCGATGGATGAAGACTTCTCGCCGCCTGGATGAACATGGATGTCCGGACTTCAGGAACTGTGAGTATCATTCCTGGGGTTAGTGTTAGTTTTTTTTATTAATTTTTGGGTGGGTTTTTGTTTTAGATTAGGGTTGTAAAAGAGCTGAATGCCCTTTTAAGGGCAATGCCCAAACAAATGCCTCTTTAGGGGCAATGGGTATTTTAGGATTTTTTTAGATTTAGGTTTTTTATTTTGGGGTGTTGGTTGGGCGGGGGGTTTTACTTTTAGGGTGGACTTTGTAATTTTGTAAGGTAAAAGAGCTTTTTAACTTAGAGTAATGCCCTACAAAAGGCCCTTTTAATGGCTATTGGTAGTTTATTGTTAAGTTAGGGGGTGTTTTTATTTTGGAGGGGCTTTTTTGTTTTTATAGGGCTATTAGATTAGGTGAAATTGTTATTATTTTGGATAATTTCGTTTTTTTATTTTTTTTTTATTTTTAGCGTGGTTTTTTTGTAATGTTAGAAGTATTAGGTTTATTTATATTTGTAATTTTTTTTTTTTTCGAAGTGTTAGGTTATTTTAATCATGTTATTTAAGATTTTTAATTATTAGTTGATTTTATTTTATTATAATAGTTATGTTATGTAAATTTATAGTTTAATCTTAGTTTTTTATTTCACAGGTAAGTTTTTATTTATTTTAAGATAGTTATATTGTAACTTTTAATTTAAAGTTAGAGGGTGTTAGGTTTAGGGGTTAATAGTTTCATTTAGTGTTTTGCGATGTGGGAGGCCAACAATTTAGGGGGTTAATAGGCTTAGTTTATTAGTTGCGATGTGGGGGGCTGGAGGTTTAGGGGTAAATACTTTATTTTAGTGTTGGCAATGTGGGGACCGGCGGTTTAGCGGTTAATAGGTTTATTTTAGTGTCGGTGAGTGGCAGATTAGGGGTAAATAGGTGTAATATAGTATTTTCGATTCGGGAGGGTGGTGGTTTAGGGGTTAATAGGTAGTTTATAGCTGTTAGTGTGCTTTGTAACATTTTAGTTATGAGTTTTGTGAAACATTTTTGTTTCGCAAAATCCATAACTAGTGGTCTCATATCGTGGAATGGCTCACGGCTGTATAGGCTATAAGGCAAGCATTTTAGCCGGAACGCACAACCTGTAATACAGCACTATGGAAAATCTCACACTCATTTTTTCAGTGCGGGATGGAGAGTTGCATAAAGGCTAAAATACTTGCAGTATAGCTATACCGCCACAACTTGTAATATGCGTTACCTGCCATTCCACGCGCAATGGCCAATTGTTTAGCGGTATTATCATACCGCAACATAACGCAAAAAGCTGATTGTGTGTTAAATTTTCTTTTATGGGCATTTAAGATGGGTTAATTTTCATTACTCTCTATTTTTTTCTATCATTATATGTTGGAACTGGACTAGACAAATATTCCCTGATTTGTGACCAAAAAAAAATACAATACATGCGTAACAGTATAAAAATAGAGTTTAAATTGGTGCACAACCATTTATATCTTCAGCCGTTAATTATACTTTCAATGAATAGAGTGCATGTGACAACTTAGATTAATATAGTGATTAATTTATAATTGGATATCTGCACTGCCTCTATGTATTGACATTCTGTCATTGTTAAAATGTTGTTAGTTTAATACTGTTTACAGCCTCCCATCTTTCTGCTGCTGGTCTCTAAGAAAAATATGTCCACTTTAACTATTCCTTTGAGAGAAGATTAAAAAAAAGTACAGCGTTATTAATGCTTATGTTAGGCTCTCTGGTAAAACATTTAAAGCTATGACAAATTACTTATAGTGAAGTCTGCTTTAGCTGTTTAAGATATAAAAGATGTCCTCACTAACCTATCACGGTGTTGGTCACAATCAATTTTTGTTTTCAGCAGATAAAGATTTCTGAACTTTGGCTGGTGTAAAAGTGCTTATTATTACTTTTTAAAATTGAATTGATCAACCAGAAATGATTTATTTCCTTTTTGGTAACTTTACTTTCTAACATCATGCAGGATGTAAGTAGATCATTTCATTGTGTTTTGCCCATAAAACTAGTGTTTTGAGGTACTCGTTAACAAGTTGTAAAGTATTGTGTAGGGTTTATCAAGCCATTATAGCTGTTGAATTCAGTTACTAAAAAATAGCCTTGTGAATGTTTCATTCAGTATTGAGAATTTGGATTGTGCTTAGAAAAACAGGACTGCCCATTTTTCAATGGATTGATAATGAAAGTAGTGCTGATAATGCAACATTGAAAACAGCTTATTGGCATTTGTTAAAGGGACATTAAACACTTTGAGATGGTAATATAAAATGATAAATCATAAATCCTATATTATAAAAGGCCAAGTGTGTTTGTCTGAAGCCGTCATGCGCAGTAGAGACTGCGCGCGGACAAACACACCTGGCCTTCAGCTGCAGAGTAGTGCGCACTGCGGAAGCTGCCTGGTGGGGGCGTGACCGGCGTCGGGCGTGCCATGATGGGGGCATGGCCGGCGGGCGTGGCCAGCATGACGAGGGGGCATGACCTCGCGGGAGCGCGTGGGAGAGGCGTGGCCGGCGGGAGAGAACAAAACAGAGGAAGGAAGGAAGGAAAGAAAGAAAGCGAGCAGAGAGAGGGGGGAACTGCAAAAGAGGGAGAGAGAGCGCAAGAGAGTGGGGGAGAAAGAGGGGGAGAGAGAGAGCTCAAAAGAGAGGGGGGAGAGAGCTCAAAAGAGAGGGGGGAGAGAGAGCTTAAAAGAGAGGTGGGAGAGAGAGCGCAAAAGAGGGAGAGAGAGAGAGCGCAAAAGAGAGGGGGGAGAGAGCGCAAGAGAGGGGGAGAGAGAGCGCACAAAAGAGGGGGAGAGAGAGAGCTCAAAAGAGAGAGGGGAGAGAGAGCTTAAAAGAGAGGTGGGAGAGAGAGCGCAAAAGAGGGAGAGAGAGAGAGCGCAAAAGAGAGGGGGAGAGAGCGCAAGAGAGGGGGAGAGAGCGCAAGAGAGGGGGAGAGAGAGCGCACAAAAGAGGGGGAGAGAGAGAGCTCAAAAGAGAGGGGGGAGAGAGAGCGCAAAAGAGAGGGGGGAGAGAGAGTGCAACAGAGAGGGGGGGAGAGAGAGCGCAAAAGAGGGGGGAGAGAGCGCAAAAGAGAAGGGGGAGACAGAGTGCAAAAGAGGGAGAGAGAGAGCAAAAGAGGGAGAGAGAGAGCGCAAAAGAGAGGGGGAGAGAGAGTGCACAAAAGAGGGAGAGAGAGAGCGCAAAAGAGAGGGCGAGAGAGCAAAAAAGAGGGAGAGAGAGCGCAAAAAAGAGGGGGAGAGAGCGTAAGGGGGAGAAAGCACAAAAGAGAGGGGGAGAGAGCGCAAAAATGAGGGGGAGAGAGCGCAAAAAAGAGGGGGAGAGAGCGTAAAAGAGTGGGGGGAGAGAGAGCTCAAAAGAGAGGGGGGGGAGAGAGAGCTCAAAAGAGAGGGGGGTGAGAGAGAGTTTAAAAGAGAGGGCGAGAGAGCAAAAAAGAGGGAGAGAGAGCGCAAAAAAGAGGGGGAGAGAGCGCAAGGGGGAGAAAGCACAAAAGAGAGGGGGAGAGAGCGCAAAAAAGAGGGGGAGAGAGCGCAAAAAAGAGGGGGAGAGAGCGTAAAAGAGTGGGGGGAGAGAGAGCTCAAAAGAGAGGGGGGGGGAGAGAGAGCTCAAAAGAGAGGGGGGTGAGAGAGAGTTTAAAAGAGAGGGGGGAGAGAGAGTGCACAAAAGAGGGGGAGAGAGAGTGCAAAAGAGAGGGGGAGAGAGTGCAAAAGAGAAGGAGGAGAGAGCGCAAGAGAGGGGAAGAGAGAGCAAAAGAGAGGGGGGAGAGAGCGCAAGAGAGGGGAGAGAGAGAGCGCAAAAGAGAGGGCGAGAGAGCAAAAAAGAGGGAGAGAGAGCGCAAAAAGAGGGGGAGAGAGCGCAAGGGGGAGAAAGCACAAAAGAGAGGGGGAGAGAGCGCAAAAAAGAGGGGGGAGAGAGCGCAAAAAAGAGGGGGGAGAGAGCGTAAAAGAGTGGGGGGAGAGAGAGCTCAAAAGAGAGGGGGGGGAGAGAGAGCACAAAAGAGGGGGAGAGAGAGTGCAAAAGAGAGGGGGAGAGAGTGCAAAAGAGAAGGGGGAGAGAGCGCAAGAGAGGGGAAGAGAGAGCAAAAGAGAGGGGGGAGAGAGCGCAAGAGAGGGGAAGAGAGAGCAAAAGAGAGGGGGGGAGAGAGAGCAAAAGAGAAGGGGAGAGAGAGCAAAAGAGAGGGGGGAGAGAGCGCAAAAGAGGGGGGAGAGAGAGCAAAAGAGAGGGGGGGAGAGAGAGCGCAAAAGAGGGGGGAGAGAGAGAGAGCAAAAGAGAGGGGGGGGGGAGAGAGAGAGAGCGCAAAAGAGGGGGGAGAGAGAGAGAGCAAAAGAGAGGGGGGAGAGAGAGAGCAAAATAGGGGGGAGAGAGAGAGCAAAAGAGGGGGGAGAGAGAGAGCAAAATAGGGGAGAGAGAGAGCAAAATAGGGGAGAGAGAGAGCAAAAGAGGGCGAGAGAGAGCAAGAGAGGGGAGAGAGCAGTTGAGGGGGGGAAGAGAGAGAGCGAGCAAAAGAGGTGGGAGAGAGAGAGCAAAAGAGGTGGGAGAGAGAGAGCAAAAGAGGGGGGAGAGAGAGCACAAGAGGGGAGAGAGAGAGCAAAAAAGGGGAGAGAGAGAGAGCAAAAGAGGGGGAGAGTGCAAAATAAGGGGGAGAGAGAGAACTCAAAAGAGAGGGGGGGAGAGAGAGAGAGCGCAAAAGAGAGGGGGGAGAGAGAGGGAGCAAGGGTTGGAACCGCGGTACCTAAAAAATTGGCCCGTGTACATGGGCTTTAGGACTAGTATATATATATAAAAGACTCTGCAATATAATTTCATTATTTATTTTGCCCCTGTTTCCTGTAATTCTATTCTGAAATTGTGAGCTTTTCAGTTCCTGTTAGAAATGGAAGTGCAGAACACTGTTCTATATTGGCTGCACACTCTAGTGGCCTATGTATAACTGTCCCTAATTGGCCACAGCAGAGGAGGTATCCTAAGTTACAACATGGCAGCTCCCATTGTTTTACAGACACTAAAATGTTGCAATACTACATCTACATGTTATTCTCAGACTAATCTTTTCTTTGAATGCATTATTCTAGTTAACATTTATTAAGTGATTAATGTCCCTTTAAGTTACCGCAAATTATCAAACAATGGATTGTGATTAACTCAATCTTAGGTAGGAATAAATAGACAAGGGGGTCGATTTATCATAGTGCGAGCGGACATGATCGGCTGTAGCGGATCATGCCCACCGCACATTGATAAATGCCAACAGCATACGCTGTCAGCATTTATCATTGCACAAGCATTTCTAGTGAAATGCTTGTGCAATGCCGCCCCTGCAGATTTGTGGCCAATCAGCCACTAGCAAGGGGTGTCAATCAACCCAATAGTATCTGATCGGGGTGATTGCTGTCTGCCGCCTCAGAGGTGGCGGACGAGTTAAGGAGCAGGGGTCTTAAGACCACTGCTTTTTAAAGGGACATGAAACCCAATTTTTTTCTTTCATGATTTAGGAAGAGAATGTGATTTTAAACAACTTTCTAATTCAATTTTATTATCTAATTTGCTTCATTCTCTTGATATCCTTTGCTGAAAATCATATCTAGATAGGCTCAATAGCTGCTGATAGATGCCTGGTGTGATCTGCTGACCCATGTGCATTGATATTTCTTCAACAACGGATATCTAAAGAATGAAACTAATTAGATAATAGAAGTAAATGAAAATGTTATTTAAAATTGTATTCTCTATCTGAATCATGAAAGAAACATTTTGGGTTTAGTGTCCCTTTAACTCCTGTTTCCGGCGAGCCTGAAGGCTCGCGCAAAAACAGATGCATATGGATGCATTCGGGCCTTGATAAATCGGCCCCAAGATGTTTGTTAATGAATGAAGGGAAGAACTGCATATAGCTATATTATTCACTGAATGACAATGATGGTTATTTATTCTATTTAAAAATGCATGTAATAATTTAATGTCTTTATATATAGAGTATCATTTGGTTATGTTACTATGGTCGTTGTCTATGCAAACTAAAAGTACAGGGGCCAACATGTCCTTAAAAATGTGCTCCTGAGTTTATTAATATTCTAAACTAATATATTTAGTGTTGTGGGAATTATTGTGGAGTAAGTGTGGTGGGAGTTATTATTAGTATTTCATTTTGAATCAATCAAAATGGAAATGCACATAGAAGAATTATATCTTTGGATAGAAACATATTTACAAAGTAAATATATTAGCAAAATACTTCAAGTAAAAGTTTTCTATGCTCTAGTGTTATCATTTTTTTTTGCACATGCATGTGAAGCATATCTATATATTCTTATCAATTAACGTCATTCATTACCAGATGATAAAAGAACCTTAGGCTCTCTAAGCAAGACTGTGTTTAAAATGCTGGTGCACGGAGCATACATAAGTACATTCTTGAAAGAGCTACTGCTTTAATAGAAGCATTTTTGCTAATACATGTATACTGGAAAAATGTTTCTATTAAAAACTGAAATACACCTGTGCACATTCCAGTTTTGTCTGAAATGTTCCTTTAAACTCTGGCTCTTACATAATTTGTCTTCTTCTGGAGGTATCTTGGAATTTATCTGCAGATAAAAGCTGAAATTTGCTATATAACAGCTTCACACTTTTAATATAGATTACTGATAAATAATATATTCTGTAGATTATGACAGATTGAATCATTTCCATGTGGTAGATACATCTCAGACCATTAATAGCTTTGTGGAAACATAAGCTTTTATCTTAAAATGAATTCTGCTGGAATATAAACCTGTACATCTTTTTAAGCAGCATCCTATCTTAAAATTGCAAAAAATCTGTGTGTGGAAATTTTTATATATATATATATATATATATATATATATATATACATATGCAGGTGGCCCTCGTTTTACAACGGTTCAATTTGCACCATTTCAGAATAACAACCTTTTTCTCCAGTCATGTGACTGCTATTGAAAAGCATTGAGAAGCAGTGCATTTATTAAAATAGCAGGTTGGTGGAGCTGTCCGCTTGTGTTACAGCAAAGCCAAGCAAGCTGAAATTAATAATTTTAACCAGACCTGAGCTATCGAGCAGATTTCAAAGGAACAAGATCTTCCTGTCTATAACTCAGTCCAGATTGGAATGCATAGAAAGAACTGTTTGCAGAAAAATGCAAGTGAAGCCTGGGTTGTGTGATTATTTTATTAGGTTTATAATGCTGTTTAGCAAATGTTTTTGTTCATTTAACTTAGTTTAATTATATATTCTGTGTTGTGTGATTATTTTATTAGGTTTATAATGCTGTCTAGCATTTAAAGTCTTCATTTCAAAGCTTTAAAAATAATGTATTAAGTTTTACTTATGACAATTTTGAGAGGGGCCTGGAACCTATCTCCCTCACTTCCCATTGACTTACATTATAAACTGGGGTTTCAATTTACAACGGTTTCGATTTACAACCATTTCTTCTGGAACCTAACCCCGGCATAAACTGAGGGCTACCTGTATATATATATATATATATATATATATATATATATATATATATATATATATATATTTTTTTTTAAAGTAAATAGCCTTTAGTGTACACTTCCTGAATGGAATGAAACCAGTAATGTGCTTGGTTATTTACAATATATTGATAATGACATTAACGTGTTATAGTGGCAGACTGTTGTTAGATTAAAACCAATAAAGCTTCCAGCTGACATGAGGCCAAAAATAACACATGAGCCAGGGGACACTCTGGGCTCATCTGCACAGATTTTTGCAGAAAATAACATGAACAGCTGAATAATGAACAATTATCAGTGCTGTTTCTCATAATATAGAGAGATATTGGGGATTATGTCAATCTAAATTATGTTTATACCAAGAGAGAATTTTAGCAAAATTATTTCACATTCATTTGTGTAACGTAAGGGACATAAAGGTCACATTATATATAAATAGCTTATATAAAATATTAAGCTCTGTCTTGCTAAAGAACAAAATATAAAAAAAAAGTTTTAAAAGCATTTGAAACTTTATTTTGTTTGCAATTGTTGCAGTCTGTGGACATTAACCATGAAGTTAATAATCACTTGCAATGTTCAAACTATCACTGTGTATAATGTTGTAGGTCTGTTTTTAAAATCCTTTAAGATCCACATTAGCCTTAGTGGAAACGCTACAGTTGTCAATTTTGAATGACAGAAGAAGGCATAAATAATGAAAGTATACTGCCAAGCGTTTTCTCATTATACTACACACAGACCTAAATTACAAGTTGAGTGTTATTGCGCATTGACATCACTTTAGTGCGATCAATATTGCTGCAATTTTTGTATTCATAAATCCAGAGTTATTTTTTTTATCACTCAGGTGATAATCTAGGACTCATTTACACCTGCATGTTATGTATCGGCGGGTGCACTAAATCCCTAACATAATATACTTTTAGCATGTCGGATATTGCTTGAGGGCTAAGTTGATGGAACACATGGAAGTGGAGTTCTTCATGTAGTCCTGCGTTATACTATTAATATTAATGTTTTTTTATTCAGGTCTCAAAAGACGCTAAATTTAGCAGTGGCATTTTAGATTGTGTTTGGCACAAAATTGAATTCAGCAATTGTAATGAAAGCGTAATGAACTCACTAATAGTGTTCCCCGCGCTTTTTATTTAAACTATAGGGCACACTCCAAAAAATTCAGCTGCGTTACAATGCTTTGGTTAAGAAATGTAACCATCCACTTGTCATACTACACTTAAAGTATTCACAGCGCAACTAGGTGGAGGGGTGGATATGAGATTAAAGTACTTTAGATGATATGGCAAATGGCTATGAACAATTCACAGTTGTTAAATAGATATTGCACACTGGTAAATCAATAAAAATATTCATACATGTTCATAAACACATTTGTTGATAAAAAAGAATGAATAGATAAATAAGTAAGAATAGATTAAAAACAGAACAACAGGTATGTAAAAACCATAAGTGAATCAAAACCACAGGTAAATAAAAACACTGATGTGTTTTTCAGAATGATATTACCCACTGCAGGGAAGTAGTCTTAGGAGTACACTCGTATGGCTATATTGGTTGCAGGAATTATAGTATTGCCAACTCCTATTCACAAATTTGAAAATGAGGTGCAGCTGGTTCCAGAGGCTTGTTTCCAAACGCTCTCTTTAATTGAAAATCTTAGGGCGAAAGAAAGAGACAGCGCAGCCCCACATCAAGGTAGTAGTTTCACAATTTAATTCACACTCAAAAAAGTAATGCACTTACAGACAGACAATAAAAATATCGCATTAAGCAAGTCCCAGTTCTTTCAGGGGTCTATTCAGGGTTCACGGCTATCGATGCTGCCGCTTCAATGTTGTTTGCAGACACACAGTCTCAATGAATCAAAGCCGTCCTTGGCTCCGCCCCCAACGCGTTTCGTCTGTGCTATCCAGACTTTCTCAAGAGGAAGTGATGCTGTCCTGCACGCTCTCATGAGTCACTATTTACATCCGTTTGTGGGTTCTAATTGGATGATAACTGACCTATCCGGTATTAGTATACGACAAGCTCTCGTGTTGTAGATGATAAGTCCCACTTAGATTAAAACAAACATCTGAACAATCGTAGCAACATATGGCTATTTAAAACATTTTAGATTTACAATTTAATAGACTGCAATAGATTACAAAATACAAATTAATATAAACAGCGTAAAAATATTAAAACTTCAACATTGCCTGATTGACAAATTGGTGTAAAAACTATTATTAATAATAAAAACCGCGACTTTTGCATACTGTAAAGAAACTAAAATTTACAGAAATATTTTGCACACATTTTAAAAATTACTAAAATTGATAAGAATCATTTTTCTTAATTCTTTAAAGGAACCTATATAATGAAAAAGAGAGAGTTAGCACCAAAAACAAGATGAAACCAAGACAAGGGATACTAGTTCAGAGCATAAAGGCTTGTAAGTCTATGTCACATTTAACCCTTTTGGGGCCATACAGTTAAGTAAGTGAATCCATTTAGTTTCACATTTTCTAAGGTGCATTAGTCTCTGCTGCTCATTACCCCACTGTCGTGGGTATGATCCTCTAAAATTTTCACCTTTAGACTATTTGGATTTTTATTATTGCACCTTCCTAAAGTGTTCAGACAGACTATGGTTCTCATATCCTTTGTGTTATATTCTCTATGTGTTCTTATATGCGGGCGTTTTGACTTTCCTTTTCGTTCTTCCTACGTAAATCAAATTGCAATCACACGTAAGATAATACACCGCATATATGGATACCACAAGAAGCTTTGTCTTTAATCTTGAATTCCTTGGAAACAATCCCAATTGTACCCACTATCACCTATTACTGATGAGATTGCACATGCAACAGTTAAGTCTACCACCATTTAAAGTACCTCCTTTATATATACACCAATCTGAGAGTGTCCCTCTTCTTTTTGTTATTCAATTCTCTCAGTCTTGATGGTGCTAAAAATATTTTTGATGTTTCTTATTTTTCTTAAAGATGGTTACTGGATAAGGCTCTAAATGGGGGTCCTAAACACAGGGTCAGCTGCCAGGATATATTCCAATGCTTATTTAGTGTGGTCTATAAAAAATTAGCACCTAAATTGTATGTGGTTATAAATTTAGCTCCCAATTTTTTATCTTCATTTATGGGATTTTCTAGTAGCTTTTATTTCATTGTTGCTAAGCAGGAGGTCCTCTCTAACTTTGTTTCTACTTTCAGTTCTTGCTTTCTTAATTAGGCCACTTATTCATATCCTTTCATTAGAAATTCCTCTCTTAACAGATCCGATTCTATTTCAAAATCTTCTATGTTAGTACAATTTCTACGGATCCTCAAAAAATTGGCCATAAGGAATATTTCCTTTTCATTGGGGTAGATGGCCACTTCCTGCATTTAGGAATCCATTACTATCCACTACTTTCCTTGAAGTTTTTTACTGCTGTTTTATAGTGGTTGGATCAATGTAAAGACATAGATCTAAAAATTCTATTTCTTTCTTATGAATTTTGCTTGTAACATTCCAAATTGAAGTTATTGTTATTGAGATTGGCTAATGAACTCCATCGCTCTAATGTCGCTACCATTCCTTACAATGAGAATATCGTCGATGTAGCGCCGATACATCACAACACTCTCACTGTATGGATTGTTGTCCACACATAGTTTCTCCTCGAATGCAGCCATGTAGATATTTTGCCATAGGAAGGGGCCATGGCTGCATTCGAGGAGAACTATGTGTGGAACAACAAATTTATTTAGACACTATGGGGTAGATTTATTATGCAGCGGATTTATCGATGACCGCCCGACATTTGATAAATCTGCCCCTATTAATCAAAATGAGACTTGTTTTTCAGAAGATTGTTCCTTGAGCTTTAGTCAAGAATCCTAACAAGGCTAAATTATCAGGTGTTAGCTGCTAGAGACATGTATGAGACAGTCAAAGTGATTAAATAACTGCTTATCGTCAAGCAAGGCAGAGCAAGGATATCTAAAAACCTGCCCTCATACAGTACAGCAATACTGAAGAAAATGTCTTAATATAGGTTCTGTCTTTGACCACATTATACATGTTCTTATTTAAAGGGACAAGAAACCCAATTTTTTTCTTTCCATGATTTAGACAGAGCATACAATTATAAACAACTTTCTAATTTACTTCTATTCTCTATTTTGCTTCATTCTCTTGATATTCTTTGCTGAAAAGCATATCTAGATATGCTTAGTAGCTGCTGATTGTAACTGCACATAGATGACCTCCTCTGATTGGTTCACCGTGTGCATCGCTATTTCATCATTAAAGTATATCTAAAGAATGAAGCAAATAGGTTAATAGAAGTAAATTGGAAGTTGTTGAAAATTATATTCTCTACATTAATCATGAAAGAAAATGTTTGGGTATAGTGTCCCTTTAAGAACACTAGTGATCCGTACAAAAGACAGTAGCACAGACAGAAGGATAATCAAGATAATAACAAAGACAAAACAAATGAGAATATATAGATATTGGACTAGATTCATAGATGCTTGTGAGGCTGATGAGGGCCCTCATTGTAAAATGCGAGATCATGTACAAAATGAATTGAGTCATCTATTTACCCCTGCGTTATCCAGCATTTCTTCAGTGGTGTCCCAGTCATTAACATCTATAGTTTCATCTGGTGCCCAGTACATGATATCTCACACATGGAATGTCAACCAAAAAAACAATGGAAAAACAAATAAATTACAACAGCTTAGAAAATATGGTTGTTCCTTTAAATATTTTAAAATGTTTGATTGTAATGGTTAAAGGACAGTTATGTAAAAAAAAAAAAAGTAATTATTCAGACAGGGCATGTAATTTTAAACAACTTTTACTTTGATCACAATTTTGCTTTGTTCACTTGGTTTTTCTTAGTTGAATGCTAAACCTAGGAGTTCATATGACTAACTTTTTAGTACCTTGAAGGCCGCCTCTAATATAAATGCATTTTGATAGTTTTTCACCACTAGAGGGCATTAGTTCATCGTGTTTCTATAGATAACATTGAGCTCAATGCACGTGAATTTACTAAGGAGACAGCTCTGATTGGCTAAAATGCAAGTCTGTCAAAAGAACTGAAATAAGGGGGAAGTCTGCTGAGGCTTAGATACAAGGTAATTTACAGAGGTAAAACGTGTATAATTATAACTGTGTTGGTTATGCAAAACTGGGGAATTGGTAATTAAGGGATTATCTATCTTTTAAAACAACAAAAATTCTGGTGTTGACTGTCCCTTTAGGTAGCCTCTCTGGATAGAATGAAAGGTGTCTCGTGGGCCGTGGGTGTCCTCAAGGTGTTTTAGATGTGTGGTCAAGGTTTTTTACTTAGACTTTGGCCTTACAATTGCAAATTTCATAAAAACTATTTCCATGAGAAGCATCTAATCTCTTGTTCATGTATCACTATGTCACCTTCTTTATATTTTTCATTTATTTCTATTAAACTGTTTTAAACTGTTATTTTTGCATATTTTGGAGTGGACTGTTTATAGGGGGAATTTTTTCATTTTTATTTGTTTGATCCCTAATGTTTGTTCATATTTGGGATGCCAGAATCCTACAGTTCATTCTATTGCACTGTGAAGTGCAAGATAGATGAGATAGATAGAAGTTACAAGATAGATGAGGTTTCATTGATTATAATTGAGAGTGACCTTGTAACGACCAGATAGACTCTTAATGAATAATTTCAGTGTTTTGGTATGTTTTTTTTAATTTTTTTTTTTTACTGTAAGATATTAGTTACACAAAAATGTTTTATTCATTCTAAGCAATTATTTAAATTTATTAACCAGGGAAAAAATGAATACACGTCACAGGTAATCTAAGACAAGATTTTGGAGTGTGTCTGTGGGAATTTGTGCCCATTTTCAGTTAATTTGTGAGGTCAGGCACTGATGTTGGAAGAGAAGGTTCTGGCTAGAAATCAACATTCCAAATCATCCCAGAGGTCTGTTCAATGGGGTTTGAGGTCAGGGCTCTGTACAGACTAGTGCATATCCTCCACACCATACTCAACAAACCAAGTCTTCATGGACCTCACTGTGTGCACAGGGGCTCAGTCATGCTGGAACAGGAAAGGGCCTTCCCCAAATCACCGCCACAAAGTTAGAAGCACCCAGTTGTCTAAATTGATTTTGTATTCTGTATCATTAAAATGACCCTTTACTGGAACTAGGGAGCCTTTCCCAAACCCTGAAAAACAGACCCTCCACCAAAGTTTACAGTAGGTACTATTAATTCCTGTATATAGCATTCTTCTGGCATACACCACGCCCTGATTCTTCCATCAGACTTTCAGATAGTGACTCATGATTCATCACTCCAGAGAACAGTGGCAGCGTGCTTTACCACTGCAACCAATGCTGGAATTGTAGATGTTTATGTGAGGCTTGGGGACAACTGCTCAGCTACGGAAACCCATTTCATGAAGCTCCTGACACCCAGTTCTTGTGCCAATGTTCCTTACTGTTGTAGTTTGTAACTCTATAGTGAGTGATACAACAGGTGGTAGGTGATTTTTATGTGCTTCAGCACTTGGAAACTCATCTCAGTGAGTTTGCATAGTTTAAGGCTTTGTGGCTGGGCTGTTGTTGCTCCTAGATGCTTCTACTTTACAATAATAGCACTTACAGTTTACTGGGTCAGATCTAGTAGGGCAGAAATTTCACAAACTGACTTGAGGAAAAATTGCCACGGTTAAAGTCATTGAGGTCTTCAGAATGACCCATTGCAAAATGTTTGTCTATGGAGATCACATGGCTATATGTTGGATTGTATGCACCTGTTTGCAATGGGTGTGGCTGAAACATCTGAACTCAGTAATTAGTAGGGTTGTCCAGATACGTTTGATCATAGAGTGTATTTCTTCTTGCTCCTTTTAAGCTGCAATACATAAGTATTAATGATCATGGGTTTCGTAAATACTCTTTGGTTCAAATTAAATTTGTTCTAATTTGTGAATGCATTTTTGCAATCTTTGTAAATTGTGGATGTTATCTTCAGTCAATTAAAATGCTTACATATGGTATACATAAGTATCTAAACTGAAAATGTAAAATCCCAACAGAGCCCTAAAAATAGTTTATAATTAAGAAAAAATGTTAGAGCAATTATTAAACAACATCTTCATTTTTTGCATTTTTGTGACAGTTTTTATATTTCTAGTGATAGAGCACTATTTGCTACTGGTCAGCTTATGAGTCCTAACAAAATAATCACAGATATCTACTTTATATAGGTACTAGCTTTTTTCCATTATATGGGACGTTCTTTTGACCCCAAATCAGCTGAAGTCACAAGTAAATCTACCTGTGAATCTCTTCAAAGTTATCAATATTTCATCTGTCTCCACTTTTAACCTCTTGCCCCCATTTCATCGCCATAATAACCCCTATGACACAATCCTCTAGCACCAAAAGGAGCCCCTCTACACAACCCCATCAAGTATAATATCTTCAACATAAAAGCTACCTTATTACATGAACACAGTACCTTGAATCTAAGAACCTCCTACACCAACCCCAGTTCAATGCCCATTATTATCTAATGGATCATCCATTGCCTAAGACTCCCCGCCTAGAACCTAATGGAGCCCCTCTAAAATTTAACTCACTGGCACAAAAACACCCTACGTAAAAGGTTTGTCCATAACTTTTAATCCTAATTCAGGAAATATTATCGGAAGCCTTTTCTGGCCTCTTGATTGAAGAAGGACTAACTTATAATAGAGGGATTTTATGTAAATTAATATATAAAGAGAGAGAGAGAAAGAGAGAGAGATGGGGAGAGAAAGAGAGTGAGGGAGAGAGAGTGTGTGTTGTGGAGAAAAGGATTAAGGGTGTGATGATAGCAGGATGTGATGTCACTAGCTGGTGGGCGGGGCTTAGGTCCGGTGTTTGTGTCGCAGTTAGTTTAGTACAATCAACCTGTCTGGATGTGTATTGCTATGCTCTGTAATAAAATAGAGTTGTACCATCATTGCTGTGTCCTGCATATGTCCTGCATCTCATGACATGGTGTCAGAAGTTCTGGACTACGCTTCTGTTTCTGATGATGACGATGTCAAAGTTTACCCCACCTGAGCCTTTTGACTTTTCTCAGCCTGCAGCTTGGCCCACATGGCGTCAGCGGTTTCAGCGCTTCAGGATTGCATCCAAACTGAACAAGGAGAGTGGTGAAGTACAAGTTAATTCTCTTTTATATTCTATGGGGAAAGATGTAGAGCCAGTGTTCAATGCTTTTACTTTCCAAGAAGGGGACGAAGTTAACTTTGATATAGTTATGGATAAACTCAGTGCCCACTTTGTGCCCAAAAGAAATGTGATTCATGAGAGAGCTTGTTTTCACAAACGTAATCAGCGTGTGGGAGAATCTGTGGAGTCATTTGTGCGCAGCCTGTATGAATTAGCTGAATTCTGTGAGTTTGGTGTTGCTAAAGAAGAGCAAATCAGAGACAGAATAGTTATTGGAATTGCAGATGCTGAAGTCTCCCTGAAGCTGCAGTTAGAGCCTGATTTAACGTTAGACGGGGCTATTAGGATGGCCCGCCAGAGTGAACTGGTGAAAAAGCAAAGTGCTGATCTGAGGTCTGAGAGTATTGTGGATGAAGTGCAACAGTCTAGGAAAATTACTAGTGAAAGGCACAGTGTGAGCGGTAGATCTAAAGTACTTGAAAGGCCTAGAAGTGGATGGGCGCAATATGGCCGATGCACACGGTGCTACCGGGCTCATGATCAGAGTGCTATATGCCCGGCCAGAGATAAAAGATGCAGAAAATGTAACAGAATAGGCCATTTTGAAGTGGTGTGTAAAAACTGAATACATTAAGGAGATGCAGGTGGACAGTGACCAGGAGGGTCAGGAAGTGTCTTTTGTGGGGTCTGTTGTGGAACGGACAAGCTCAGAGGAAGATTGGAAAGTTACTTTTACTGTAATGGGAGCCAATGTTGATTTTAAGATTGACACAGGAGCTGATATCACTGTAATGTCTTTTGCTGAATTTATGAAACTGCCTCGACAGCCCCAGCTGGCGAAGGTTACTACAAATGTTCATAGTCCTGGTGGCCGCATTGATTGTGTGGGGAAATTTCTTGCAAGCTGTGAGTACAAACAAAAAAAGTTCACCATGTGGGTGCATGTGATCCGAGGTCAGTGTGTTAACAGTTTATTGAGCAGAAAAGCAGCCTGTGACTTGGGCCTCGTGGCCAGAGTGAATGAGATCTCTGAAGATATGTTTGGCGAGTTGGGCCTACTGAGCTGCAAACCTGTCCGTATAGCACTTAAAAGTGACGCAGTCCCGTACAGTATTTCTACTCCTCGTAGAATTCCGTTCCCGCTCATGCCTCAAGTGGAGAAAGAGCTCATGCGCATGAAGTCTATGGGGGTTATTGAAGAGGTTGTTGAGGCAACTGATTGGTGTGCCCCCATTGTTCCAGTTGCAAAGAAAAACGGAAAGGTGCGCATCTGTGTGGACCTGAAAAGGTTGAATGAGGCAGTGAAGAGGGAGAGATTTGTGCTGCCGACACTGGAAGATATAGCCCCGAAGTTGGCTGGGGCGAAGTTCTTTTCCACATTAGACGCTTCTAGCGGCTTTTGGCAGATCCCCCTGGATCCAAAGTGCCGCAAACTGACTACCTTTATCACTCCGGTAGGTCGGTTCTGTTTCTGCAGACTTCCCTTTGGGATATCCTCCGCTCCTGAGATCTTTCAGAGGGAAATGAGTTCTCTCCTGAGTGGCCACGTGGGCACAGCAGTCGTCATGGACGACATTCTAGTGTATGGGTCTACAGTGGAGGAGCATGATCAGCGTTTGAGTTGTGTGCTGCAGGCTATCAAAGAGTCTGGGCTGAAGCTGAATAAAGAAAAATGTCATTTTAGGAAAACTGAATTATGCTACTTTGGGCATTTCATCAACGGGGATGGCATCAAGCCGGACCCCGAGAAAATTCGGGCTATCGAACAGATGAAAAGCCCTTCTGATGTACATGAGCTGAGACAGATATTGGGCCTTGTAAATTACGTGGGCAAGTTTCTTCCAGATTTATCTACAGTTTTGCACCCTATCACAGAGTTGCTTAAGAAAGATGTTGCCTGGGTCTGGGGACCCTCACAAGAAAAAGCGTTCCTGCATGCTAAGTCCCTGCTGGGGTCTGCCCCAGTGCTGGGGTTCTACGACCCTTCAAAAAAGACTGTGGTTAGTGCTGATGCAAGCAGTTATGGGTTGGGGGCTGCACTCCTGCAGCTGAATGACAACAAACTACAGCCCATCGCCTACTGTTCCCGCACACTGGCGGCTGCGGAGTCAAAATACGCTCAAATTGAGAAAGAGTGCCTGGCTGCAGTTTGGGCCTGTGAGCGCTTTCAGCGTTATCTAGTGGGTTTGGAGAAATTTAGTCTGGAAACTGACCACAAACCGCTAGTCCCTCTTATCAATTCTTATGACATCGACAAAACACCCTTGAGATGCCAGAGACTTTTAATGAGACTACTCAGGTTCAATGTGCAGGCAGTGCATGTGCCGGGGAAGCAGCTGGTTGTGGCAGATACACTGTCCAGGCTCCCGCTGGCTGCTGCTGAAGAATCCTCTACAGAATCGGATGTAAAAGTGTATGTTGATTCAGTTCTGGCCTCTAAGTCCATTTCTTCAAGGAAACTGGAAGAGATAAAGAAAGAGACATATTTGGACACAGATCTGCAAGAAGTTATAAGGTACATAAGAGATGGCTGGCCCGAGAGCCGGGCAGCCTGGATGTCTTTAAATGCTTACCAGCCAGAGAGGTCACAGCTCACGGAGCTGGAGGGGTTGGTACTGTTCCAAGACCGTATTGTAATTCCTGTCAGCATGAGGAAGGAGATGTTAAACAGGATTCACGATGGCCACTTAGGCATTACAAAGTGCAGAGAAAGAGCAGCTACAGCTGTGTGGTGGCCTGGGATCAGCTCCGACATTGCAAATCACGTGTCTAAATGTGCCTTTTGCCGGGAACGCCGGCCTACTCAGAGAAGGGAGCCCTTAATGTCTACTCCGCTGCCTGCGGGGCCGTGGCAGAAAATAGCTGCTGATTTGTGCGAACTGCACGGGAAAAAGTTTCTTGTTGTTATCGACTACTATTCCAGGTATTTGGAAATAGCACCCCTGAATGATATCACAAGTCAGGCCGTTATCATTCGCCTGAAGAGCTTGTTCGCCCGCTGGGGCATTCCAATGGAGCTGGTGAGTGATAATGGCATGCAGTTCGCTTCTACAGAGTTCAGTGCTTTCAGCAGGGAATATGATTTTGTACATTCCACGTCAAGTCCACATTATCCGCAGGCCAACGGAATGGCTGAAAGGGCAGTTCAAACAACAAAATTCATCCTAAAGCAATCTGAACCGTACCTAGCCCTCTTGTCATACAGGGCGACGCCCATTCAAGCCACCGGGTTTAGCCCGGCACAGCTGATGCTAGGACGCCAGATTCGCACCACTTTACCCTCAGTGGGTGTCTTCAAGCCGCCTGGCCCTGTTCCTCGGGACGAAGTCCTTAGGAGGGATGAAGAGGCCAAAAAGGGTTATCGTTTCTTCTACGACAGGAGACATTCTGTCAGGCCTTTACAGGAACTGAAAGCGGGCCAAAGTGTCAGAATTAAACTGGATGATGAGAAGAAATGGAAGACGCCTGCTACGGTAGTGGGCCGCTCTCCAGAACCAAGGTCTTACACAGTCCTTACAGAGGGAGGGACGGTTACACGCCGTAACCGAAGACATCTTCAGCCTGTACCTGAGAGTCTGGAACCGGATACCTCAGTACCACCGCCGGTGGGATCTCCTGTTCTAAGAGAGGTGCCTTCCCCTCAGCAAGATCATAGCGGGGATATATCTTTGCCTCCAGCAGACTCTTGTTCACCATCTTCTGTATCAGAGGACAGTTCATGCAAAGTTACATCAAGCGGAAGAGTGGTGAGGCTTCCGGCCCGATACAGGGACTGACTTTAGCTAGAACAGTGACCGGAAGTATGGGCAGAATAATCCCATGGTCACTGTGGACTAGGGTAGTCTACCCCGATGTCCAAGTCAGGATGTAATTTATTTGTTCATGTTTTCTAATCTATCTGTTTTTATAATGTTCTAAAACAAAATGTTGTGTATACCCTGTTGGTGTACCTTGTTATTTAATATATGTGAATATATGCTTTGCCTTTGAAAAAGGGGAAGATGTGATGATAGCAGGATGTGATGTCACTAGCTGGTGGGCGGGGCTTAGGTCCGGTGTTTGTGTCGCAGTTAGTTTAGTACAATCAACCTGTCTGGATGTGTATTGCTATGCTCTGTAATAAAATAGAGTTGTACCATCATTGCTGTGTCCTGCATATGTCCTGCATCTCATGACAAAGGGGTTAGTAGCAGTTAACAGTGTCTGCTGTTAAAAACTATCGGCTAGATTACGAGTTGTGCGTTAAGGTAAAAAAGCAGCGTTAACAGGTCCTAACACTGCTTTTTTACGCCCGCTGGTATTACGAGTCTTGCAGATTTAGGGGCTCCGCACACTTTTTTGACCTTACCGCAAACCGGCTTACCTAAACTTCATCAACCCTTTTTTCTATGTGACTTCTATAGCGCCGGTATTACGAGTCTGTCCTGGGAGGCCAAAAAGTGAGCAGTATACCCTCTACCTCCAAGATCCCTAACGCATTCTAAAGTCAGTAGTTATGAGTTTTACACTACAAGGTCCATCTTCAAGACATCCGATGCGGAGCATCCTCTTCAAGCGACGTCTTCTTCGTAATGAATATCACTTTAAGTGATGTCATCCAAGATGGCGTCTCTTAGATTCCGATTGGCTGATAGAATTCTATCAGCCAATCGGAATTAAGGTAGAAAAAATCCTATTGGCTGATGCAATCAGCCAATAGGATTGAGCTGGCATTCTATTGGCTGTTCCAATCAGCCTATAGAATGCAAGCTCAATCCTATTGGCTGATTGCATCAGCCAATAGGATTTTTTCTACCTTAATTCCTATTAGCTCATAGAATTCTATCAGCCAATCGGAATATAAGGGACGCCATCTTGGATGACGTCACTTAAAGTTATATTCATTACGAAGAAGACGTCGCTTGAAGAGGATGCTCCGCGTCGGATGTCTTGAAGATGGACCCGCTCCGCACCGTAAGGATGAAGATAGAAGATGCCGTCTGGATGAAGACTTCTGCCCGTCTGGAGGACCAGGTCTGCCCGTCTGGAGGACCACTTCTGCCGGCTTTGTTGAGGACATCTTGCTGCTTTGATGAAGATTTCTCCCGGTAAGTGAATCTTCGGGGGTTAGTGTTAGGATTTTTTTAAGGGTGAATTGGGTGGGTTTATTTTTTAGATTAGGGACTTTGGGCCGCAATAGAGCTAAATGCCCTTTTCAGGGCAAAGGGGATGCTTAGGTTTTTTTTAGTTACTATTTTATTTGGGGGGTTGGTTGTGTGGGTGGTGGGTTTTACTGTTGGGGGGATGTTTGTATTTTTTTTTTACAGGTAAAAGAGCTGATTTCTTTGGGGCAATGCCTCACAAAAGGCCGTTTTAAGGGCTATTGGTAGTTTTGTTTAGGCTAGGGTTTTTTTTTATTTTGGGGGGCTTTCTTATTTTGATAGGGCTATTAGAATAGGTGTAATTAGTTTAAAGATCTGCAATTTGTTTTTTATTTTCTGTAATTTAGTGGATTTTTTTTGTGATTTAGCTAATTTAATTTAATTTATTTAATTGTATTTAATTTAGGGAACTGATTTAATTATAGTGTAGTGTTAGGTGTTATTGTAACTTAGGTTAGGTTTTATTTTACATGTAAATTTGTAGTTATTTTAGCTAGGTAGTTAGTAAATAGTTAATAACTATTTAATAACTATTCTACCTAGTTAAAATAAATACAAACTTGCCTGTAAAATAAAAATAAAGCCTAAGCTTGCTACAATGTAAGTATTTGTTATATTGTAGCTAGCTTAGGGTTTATTTTATAGGTAAGTATTTAGTTTTAAATAGGAATAATGTAGTTAATGATAGTAATTTTATTTAGAGTTATTTAAATTATATTTAAGTTAGGGGGTGTTAGGGTTAGACTTAGATTTAAGGGTTAATACATTTAATTTAGTGGCGGCGACTATGGGGGGCGCAGATTAGGGGTTAATAAGTGTAGGTAGGTTGCGGCGACATTGGGGGCGGAAGATTTAGGGGTTAATAAATATAATGTAGGTGTTGGCGATGTTGGGGGCAGCAGATTAGTGGTTAATAAGTATAATGTAGGTGGCGGCGATGTCCGGAGCGGCAGATTAGGGGTTAGTAAGTATAATGCAGGTGTTGGCGATGTCGGGCGGCAGATTAGGGATTAATAAGTGTAAGATTAGGGGTGTTTAGACTCGGGGTTTATGTTAGGGTGTTAAGTGTAAACATAAAATTTGTTTCCCCATAGGAATCAATGGGGCTGCGTTATTGAGTTTTACGCTGCTTTTTGGCAGGTGTTAGACTTTTTCTCAGCCAGATCTCCCCATTGATGTCTATGGGGAAATTATGCACGAGCACGTACAACCAGCTCACCGCGGACTTAAGCAGCGCTGGTATTGGAGTGCGGTAAGGAGCACAATTTTGCTCTACGCTCACTTCTTGCCTGTTAATGCTGGGTTTATAAAAACCTGTAATACCAGCACTGCAGGTAAGTGAGCGGTGAGAAAAAAATGCTCATTACACTGCATAGCTCCTAACGCAAAACTCGTAATCTAGCCGTATACAATTAGCAGGGGTTTATCTTTGGTATTTATATAATTAAAAGTATTATTTCACACACCTTTGTAACATAAAAATAATTGGCAAATCAGTGTCATGTCTGACTATCTTTTCATGTCACAGTGAACCCCTTCCACTTTCCAACTCAAGATATGTTGGTAATCCTTTATTGAAACTGCTCATATTTATACCTTTTATAAGTCCTTGGTTACAGGTAGGGATGGGCGAATGTTTTGCAGCATTCGAAAAACGGCACGAATTTTAACACGTTCATTCGAATCGAATTTCGAATGTTTACATAACATTCGATTTTCGAATGTTCGGTTTAGAATTTTACGATTACATTCGAAAATATTCTTTTCGAAAAATTTGAATTTAGATTGTAATAGTATTTCTAATGCTTTTTCTTTAAATGTAATATTCGAATTATGCAATATTCGAATTCGAAAAATTTGAATTTAGATTGTAGATTGTAATAGTATTTCTAATGCTTTTTCTTTAAATGTAATATTCGAATTATGCAATATTCGAATTCGAAAAATTCGAATTTATATTCGAATTCGAAAAATTTGAATTTATATGTTTGTAATAGTATTTCTAATGCTTTCTTTAAATGTAATATTCGAATTATGCAATATTCTATATGGAAACATTCGAAATGATATATTTGTATCTATTATGTATCAATTTACTAGATTCCCGCCCTACCACATGAACTATTGAACTTCTGAATAGTATTTGTTAAATAGAATGTTAAATTCGAAATTTCAAATGTGGACATTCGATATAATTATAAACATTCGAATTTGAAAGTGACATTCGAAAACTGTAAATAACATTCGATTTTCGAATTTTTAAGAATATTTGTTCTTATCGACATTCGGATTTAGAATTCGAATTTCGGTAATAACATTTGTTCTACATTCGAAATTCGAAAATTTACACATTCGCCCATCCCTAGTTACAGGCTTTTCAGTCACTCACTTAAAAGTTATATCCCAATTCATTAGGGTCTCTTATTGCTCTGCCTGCAGAGCTCACTCCTTTTCAGTTTAGTTTTATGAACTATAAATAATCCCATAACACATTGGAATAAATCTTATAGTACCAAAATATCCTTGCTTATTTGGTTGCTGACTTGAAGATAACTTTTATCAGTTTTCTAAGAAATATTCATAAGATAAATTTCCTTAGTGCATTCAATCATATAAATCCTTATGTCATGATTAATAAAAGGAATATTTGACTACAAATATTATTCATAAACCTGCTAGACTTTTCCCCCCAGAATTTTATAAACCAAAAGAAATGTGATTAATTATTTTGAAAAGATGCAAGCTCAGTCAGAATAGACAATGCTACAAATTATTGAGCTATCATCTGGAAATTGAGGGTGGCACTGAATGCCCTAGCAGCTGTACCGTACTGGGTCTTAATTTCCATATGCCAAATTTTCTTTAGTTTATTTCCTATGGAGTTCCTTTACACATATGGTCTTAATTCTTATAGCAATGAAAACATGATTTCATTAATTCTTTGCATATTAATATAGTATCCAATACATATTTGGTGTCCCTACTGAATATGGTGGCCATATTGCTGCTTTAAAACAGGACACATATGAAAAATACATATGTCAGGGCTGTTTAAATAAATGTTTTGAATAATGTTAATGTTGACATATGTATTTTTTATATGTGTCCTCTTTTAAAGCAGCAATATAGCCACCCTATTACTTTATGTCATATTTCTGCCACCTATATACACTAATAGAGAATATGTGAGAGTTGTATCTGTCCACTGCACATTTTCACTCCATTCATTAGACTTTTGGGGCTTTTCACTGCCTTCCATGTTCTATAGTTTAATAGTTTGCAGTGTTCATAAAATGACAGCGTTATTGGTGAAATGTCAATATAAAATATGGAATGCAGTAGGAACATATGTGCTTCCAGTCACAGCTTGCTGACTGGCAAGAATAATAGAATACAGTACTGTAATGCCTTGGGAAAAACTTACGGCTAGATTTAGAGTTGGGCGGTAGCCGTCAAAACCAGCGTTAGAGGCTCCTAATGCTGGTTTTGTCCCGCCCGCTGGTATTTGGAGTCAGTCAGGAAAGGGTCTAACGCTCACTTTCCAGCCGCGACTTTTCAATACCGCAGATCCCCCTACGCCATTTGCGTATCCTATCTTTTCAATGGGATCTTTCTAACGCCGGTATTTAGAGTCTTGGCTGAAGTGAGCGTTAGAAATCTAACGACAAAACTCCAGCCGCAGAAAAAAGTCAGTAGTTAAGAGCTTTCTGGGCTAACGCCGGTTTATAAAGCTCTTAACTACTGTACTCTAAAGTACACTAACACCAATAAACTACCTATGTACCCCTAAACCGAGGTCCCCCCACATCGCCGCCACTCTATTAAATTTTTTTAACCCCTAATCTGCTGACCACACACCGCCGCAACCTACGTTATCCCTATGAACCCCTAATCTGCTGCCCCTAACATCGCTGACACCTACATAATATTTATTACCCCCTAATCTGCCCCCCCCCAACGTCGCCGCTACCTACCTACACTTATTAACCCCTAATCTGCCGACCGGACCGTACCGCTACTATAATAAATGTATTAACGCCTAATCCGCCTCACTCCTGCCTCAATAATCCTATAATAAATAGTATTAACCCCTAATCTGCTCTCCCTAACATCGCCGACACCTAACTTCAAGTATTAACCCCTAATCTGCCTACCGGAGCTCACCGCTACTCTAATAAATTTTTTAACCCCTAAAGCTAATTCTAACCCTAACCCTAACACCCCCCCTAAGTTAAATATAATTTTTATCTAACGAAATAAATTAACTCTTATTAAATAAATTATTCCTATTTAAAGCTAAATACTTACCTGTAAAATAAACCCTAATATAGCTACAATATAAATTATAATTATATTGTAGCTATTTTAGGATTAATATTTATTTTACAGGCAACTTTGTAATTATTTTAACCAGGTACAATAGCTATTAAAAAGTTCATAACTATTTAATAGCTACCTAGTTAAAATAATTACAAAATTACCTGTAAAATAAATCCTAACCTAAGTTACAATTAAACCTAACACTACACTATCAATAAATAAATTAAATAAACTACCTACAATTATCTACAATTAAACCTAACACTACACTATCAATAAATTAATTAAATGCAATACCTACAAATAAATACAATTAAATAAACTAACTAAAGTACAAAAAATAAAAAAGAACTAAGTTACAAAAAATAAAAAAATATTTACAAACATTAGAAAAATATTACAACAATTTTAAACTAATTACACCTACTCTAAGCCCCCTAATAAAATAACAAAGACCCCCAAAATAAAAAAATGCCCTACCCTATTCTAAAATTAAAATAGAAAAGCTCTTTTACCTTACCAGCCCTGAAAAGGGCCCTTTGCGGGGCATGCCCCAAAGAATTCAGCTCTTTTGCCTGTAAAAAAAAACATACAATACCCCCCCCCAACATTACAACCCACCACCCACATACCCCTAATCTAACCCAAACCCCGCTTAAATAAACCTAACACTAAGCCCCTGAAGATCTCCCTACCTTGTCTTCACCACACCGGGTCCCGATCTGTCCAGAAGAGCCTCCGAAATCTTCATCCAAGCCCAAGCGGGGGCTGAAGAGTGACGTCCATCCTCCGGCTGAAGTCTAGATCCAAGCGGCAGCTGAAGAAATCCATCATCGGGCTGAAGTCTTGATCCAAGCGGGGCGCTGAAGAAGTCCATCATCGGGATGAAGTCTTCTATCAAGCAGCATCTTCAATCTTCTTTCTTCCGGAGCCATCTTCTTCCAGCCGACGCGGATCCATCCTCTTCTACCGACGCCTACTCGCCGAATGACGGTTACTTTAAATGACGTCATCCAAGATGGCGTCCGTCGAATTCCGATTGGCTGATAGGATTCTATCAGCCAATCGGAATTAAGGTAGGAAAATTCTGATTGGCTGATGGAATCAGCCAATCAGATTCAAGTTCAATCCGATTGGCTGATCCAATCAGCCAATCAGATTGAGCTCGCATTCTATTGGCTGATCGGAACAGCTTGGATCAAGACTTCAGCCCGCTTGGATCAAGACTTCAGCCCGATGATGGATTTCTTCAGCCGCCGCTTGGATCCAGACTTCAGCCGGAGGATGGACGTCACTCTTCAGCCCCCGCTTGGGCTTGGATGAAGACTTCGGACCCTCTTCTGGACCGATCGGTGAACCCGGTGAGGTGAAGATAAGGTAGGGAGATCTTCAGGGGCTTAGTGTTAGGTTTATTTAAGGGGGGTTTGGGTTAGATTAGGGGTATGTGGGTGGTGGGTTGTAATGTTGGGGGGGGGGTATTGTATGGTTTTTTTTACAGGCAAAAGAGCTCAATTCGTTGGGGCATGCCCCGCAAAGGGCCCTTTTCAGGGCTGGTAAGGTAAAAGAGCTTTTCTATTTTAATTTTAGAATAGGGTAGGGCATTTTTTTATTTTGGGGGTCTTTGTTATTTTATTAGGGGGCTTAGAGTAGGTGTAATTAGTTTAAAATTGTTGTAATATTTTTCTAATGTTTGTAATTATTTTTTTATTTTTTGTAACTTAGTTCTTTTTTATTTTTTGTACTTTAGTTAGTTTATTTAATTGTATTTCATTGTAGGTATTGTATTTAATTAATTTATTGATAGTGTAGTGTTAGGTTTAATTGTAGATAATTGTAGGTAGTTTATTTAATTTATTTATTTATTGATAGTGTAGTGTTAGGTTTAATTGTAACTTAGGTTAGGATTTATTTTACAGGTAATTTTGTAATTATTTTAACTAGGTAACTATTAAATAGTTATGAACTATTTAATAGCTATTGTACCTGGTTAAAATGATTACAAAGTTGCCTGTAAAATAAATATTAATCCTAAAATAGCAACAATATAATTATAATTTATATTGTAGCTATATTAGGATTTATTTTACAGGTAAGTATTTAGCTTTAAATAGGAATAATTTATTTAATAAGAGTTAATTTATTTAGTTAGAATAAAATTATATTTAACTTAGGGGGGTGTTAGTGTTAGGGTTAGAATTAGCTTTAGGGGTTAATACATTTATTAGAGTAGCAGTGAGATCCGGTCGGCAGATTAGGGGTTAATAATTGTAGGTAGGTGGAGGCGACGTTGGGGGCGGCAGATTCGGGGTTAATAATTATAATATTGGGGTCGGCGGTGTTAGGGGCAGCAGATTAGGGGTACATAGGGATAACGTAGGTTGCGGCGGTGTACGGAGCGGCAGATTAGGGGTTAATAATAATATGCAGGGGTCAGCGATAGCGGGGGCGGCAGATTAGGGGTTAACAAATATAATATAGGGGTCGGCGGTGTTAGGGGCAGCAGATTAGGGGTACATAGGGATAGCGTAAGTTGCGGCGGTGTACGGAGCGGCAGATTAGGGGTTAATAATAATATGCAGGGGTCAGCGATAGCGGGGGCGGCAGATTAGGGGTTAATAAGTGTAAGGTTAGGGGTGTTTAGACTCGGGGTACATGTTAGGGTGTTAGATGCAGACTTAGGAAGTGTTTCCCCATAGGAAACAATGGGGCTGCGTTAGGAGCTGAACGCTGCTTTTTTGCAGGTGTTAGGTTTTTTTTAAGCTCAGACAGCCCCATTGTTTTCTATGGGGGAATCGTGCACGAGCACGTTTTTGAAGCTGGCCGCGTCCGTAAGCACCGCTGGAATTTAGAGTTGCAGTGGCGGTAAATATTCTCTACGCTCCCTTTTTGGAGCCTAACGCAGCCCTTCTGTGAACTCTAAATACCAGCGGTATTTAAAAGGTGCTGTCGAAAAAACGCACGCGTAGCTAACGCACCCCTTTGGCCGCAGAACTCTAAATCTAGCCGTTAGTGTATTAGTATGTGCTTAAGGTTATCACTTTGTATAATTAACAATTATCTATATCATGGTGACACCTTTCCCATTCACATGACAAAAGCATATATAGCTATAACAGTTAATGTAATATCCAGAAGCATTTGAAAAAGTCAGGTTTGTAATGGGTATATATGTAAAATAAATCAATCTTCCCCGCATTTGAAATAATTATGTACCACTACCTACAACAGTACTAGTACTTTAATTTGAAGCATCTTTATTTATTCATGTTAAGGATGCATATTTTGCCAGTTAGCTTTTAAATTAGTCAATTTTGACACATGTTGTATCCTGTTTGTGTCCTTTCCCTGTTTTCCTACCCTACATATATGATAAACTACGCTGTTCTTCACTTTTTGATATAATGCAAATTGGGGGCATACAATAACTATTTCACCAAAATAGTTTGTCTTTTTCTTGTCCTGTTCTGCTTGTCCACACATACTTTATTTTTAGCTTCTGGACATATGACATCTCTTACCCTGAAATATTGCATTCTGAGTCTGCTTCAGTGTCCTTTCTCTGGGTATTCTTCAATTTTCCTATAACTTATTGTGCTGCATTTAGGTCAAGAGCTGTAATCAAAATAGGAACCAATAACAAGTAGTTAGAAGGATTTCCCCAGATCTTGACAATCTAACAATATTTAGAACAATTTCTAGTAAATGTTATCCTGGTTTCACTAAAGCTTGTCTGAACATGAACAGGGACCCTTTAATTGTTCCTATTTTGGAGCCTTAGAGTGCTGAAGTACCAAGGTCAATAGAGAGGAATAGATTTAATAGAAGGTGGTGATGATTGCCAGTGAGTAAAAGGATTTCATTTGGAATAGAATGGAAATCTGAGGTGGGATAATGGAATGTGGGTTATAAGGTTGTGAAAGGATGAGGTGATTACAATGAGTTATTTGAGTTGGGACCAAATGAGAAGTCAGAAATTAAGGGTGGAAAGATTGAGATAAGGGTTAGAGGAAGAAAGCCTATGATTAAGAGAGAAGGTATAGAAGTAAAAAAGCTGGTAAAGAATAGGAGGGTAAGTAAATACATATAATAGTATTGTAAATACACATCAACAATCAATTCAGTGCAGCACTTATGTGAGTGATGCATTCTAAGGCCTCTAGTTATCAAGGTCTGTCGGACCTGATCCGACAGTGCGGATCAGGTCTGACAGACCTCGCTGAATACGGCGATCAATACGCAACGCCGCCCCCTGCAGACTCGCGGCTATTCGGCCGCCAGCAGGGGGGTGTCAATCAACCCGATCAAACTTGATCAGGTTGATTTCCGGCGATGTCTGTCCGCTTGCTCAGAGCAGGCGGACAGGTTATGGAGCAGCGGTCTTTGTGACCGCTGCTTCATAACTGCTGTTTCTGGCGAGCTGTTTCTTGGTGTCCTTTGTTAAAGGAGCAACAATACACTACTGACAGCTAGCTGAACACAGGTGAGTCAATGAAAAAGTTATATAAATGAGCAGCCACTAATTAGCAGCTAGCAAATTATACAAAGAGAAGGAAACAAATTAGATAATAGTAAATAGTAAACTTATAAGTTGTTTAAAACTGTTTTCTACTGAATCATGGCATAAACATTATGGGCTTCATGTCCCTTTAATATAAGCTCTGAGTTTACACTTGCCAAAGTGCATCATGAGAACAATCAAGTTAGGCTTTAGTAAATAACCTCACCAGGCTCCATTTTCAGAATATGAGAATCAGTACTGCACACCCACATAGGTCACACACTTTTCGTATCAAATCTCCATGTTTATCATCCTCTTAGATCATTACATTTCAAAGCATCCAGTCTCTTCGTCATACTACACTCATTGGTGATCATTCATTACAATTAATCTATGCATCTGATCACAACTCCTTAAAACCTTTATTATAACCAGATCATTTCTAACTGTGGTGATCTCAAATTTGCTAATGAATTCCTATTATAAATATAAATTACAAGATTACAACTTTTATATAGACTGTCTTGACAAATCATTTTAGAACTCTTAAAATTAGCTCTACAGTTTGTGATGGGTATTAAAACTGTGTCTTATAACTCCCATACCGTTGAATCATTTTGGTAATTTGTCTGCAAAATATTTGTAGAGATTTACACTTTTGGCTAAATATTAAAGCAAGCCACAAATTTAATTTATTATATTTTTGCTGGAGAAAGACAGCTTTTTGAATATTTGCATATTTTTAAAAAATGATGGGAATTTTATACCCTTGCCAGCTGCCACCAGTTTACTTGATATACTATATAACTAACTGGTAATTTATGAAATGTTTTTTCCCTATAAACAATTTACCTGCTACACAAGCAAGCGACCTTCTGCATAAACACATTTGATTTGTCATGTTGATACATGAGAGATACTCTTCTTTCTCAGAAGGTCAAATGCATGCATCTAGGCAACAAGCCTTAACACTGTTGCATACAAAATGAACTTATTACTGAACATTTTGCAATAAAAGTAGAGTTCAAAGAGAAAGAGATGTCCCTCCAGGGTATCATTTTAGAATAAATGAATCACTTTCATTTGAGCTTTGTCCCTCTTTACAACACTTGTTCCCAATACACTGAGAACAAACTCATGAATAAAGTATTATTTATGGTTTGACTTTGTCTCGTCCCAAATCCCTGTAAAGAAGAATTTTATTAAAAATATACGGCTAGATTTAGAGTTTTGCCGGTAACGACCCGCGTAGCTAACGCTGGCTTTTTTCTGGCCGCTCCTTTAAAATAACTCTGGTATTGAGAGTCCATATAATGTCAGCGTTAGGCTCCAAAAAAGGAGCGTAGAGCATATTTAACGCAAATGCAACTCTCGATACCAGAGTTGCTTACGGACGCGGCCAGCCTCAAAAAAGTGCTTGTGCACGATTCCCCCATAGGAAACAATGGGGCTGTTTGAGCTGAAAAAAAACCTAACACCTGCATATTATTATTAACCCCTAATCTGCCGCTCCGTAAACCGCTGCTACTTACATTATCCCTATGTACCCCTAATCTGCTGCCCTAACATCGCCGACCCCTATATTATATTTATTAACCCCTAACCTGCCCCCCACAACGTCGCCTCCACCTGCCTACACTTATTAACCCCTAATCTGCCGACCGGACCGCACCGCTATTATTATAAAGTTATTAACCCCTAATCCGCCTCACTAACCCTATCATAAATAGTATTAACCCCTAATCTGCCCTCCCTAACATCGCCGACACCTAACTTCAATTATTAACCCCTAATCTGCCGACTGGAGCTCACCGCTATTCTAATAAATGTATTAACCCCTAAAGCTAAGTCTAACCCTAACACTAAAACCCCCCTAAATTAAATATAATTTTAATCTAACGAAATTAATTAACTCTTCTTAAATAAATTATTCCTATTTAAAGCTAAATACTCACCTGTAAAATAAATCCTAATATAGCTACAACATAAATTATAATTATATTATAGCTATTTTAGGATTAATATTTATTTTACAGGTAATTTTGTATTTATTTTAACCAGGTACAATAGCTATTAAATAGTTAAGAACTATTTAATAGCTAAAATAGTAAAAATAATTACAAAGTTACCTGTAAAATAAATCCTAACCTAAGTTACAATTAAACCTAACACTACACTATCAATAAATAAATTAAATACAATTCCTACAAATAAATACAATGAAATAAACTAACTAAAGTACAAAAAATAAAAAAGAACTAAGTTACAAAAAATAAAAAAATATTTACAAACATTAGAAATATATTACAACAATTTTAAACTAATTACACCTACTCTAAGCCCCCTAATAAAATAACAAAGCCCCCCAAAATAAAAAAATGCCCTACCCTATTCTAAATTACTAAAGTCCAAAGCTCTTTTACCTTACCAGCCCTGAACAGGGCCCTTTGCGGGGCATGCCCCAAGAAGTTCAGCTCTTTTGCCTGTAAAAAAATAACATACAATACCCCCCCCCCAACATTACAACCCACCACCCACATACCCCTAATCTAACCCAAACCCCCCTTAAATAAACCTAACACTAAGCCCCTGAAGATCTCCCTACCTTGAGTCGTCTTCACCCAGCCGAGCCAAATTCTTCATCCAAGCGGAGCAAGAAGAGGTCCTCCATCCGGTAGAAGTCTTCATCCAAGCGGAGCAAGAAGAGGTCCTCCATCCAGTAGAAGTCTTCATCCAAGCGGGGCAGAAGAGGTCTTCCATCCGATTGAAGTCTTCATCCAAGCGGGATCTTTTATCGTCATCCATCCGGAGCGGAGCGGCAGGATCCTGAAGACCTCCGACGCGGAACATCCATCCTGGCCGACGACTGAACGACGAATGACGGTTCCTTTAAATGACGTCATCCAAGATGGCGTCCCTCGAATCAGCCAATCAGAATCAAGTTCAATCCGATTGGCTGATCCAATCAGCCAATCGGATTGAACTTCATTCTGATTGGCTGATTCCATCAGCCAATCAGAATATTCCTACCTTAATTCCGATTGGCTGATAGAATCCTATCAGCCAATCGGAATTCGAGGGACGCCATCTTGGATGACGTCATTTAAAGGAATCGTCATTCGACTAGTAGGCGTCGGGAGAAGAGGATGTTCCGCATCGGATGGAAGATGATGGCTCACGAAGAAAGAAGATTGAAGATGCCGTTGATAGAAGACTTCATCCGGATCATGGACCTCTTCAGCTCCCGCTTGGATGAAGACTTCAGCCGGATCATGGACCTCTTCAGCTCCCGCTTGGATGATGGCTTCAGCCGGATCATGGACCTCTTCAGCCCCCCGCTTGGGCTTGGATCAGGACATCGGAGGAGCTCTTCTGGATCGATCGGTGAACCTGGTATGGTGAAGATAAGGTAGGAAGATCTTCAGGGGCTTAGTGTTAGGTTTATTTATGGGGGGTTTGGGTTAGATTAGGGGTATGTGGGTGGTGGGTTGTAATGTTGGGGGGGGGTATTGTATGTTTTTTTTACAGGCAAAAGAGCTGAACTTCTTGGGGCATGCCCCGCAAAGGGCCCTGTTCAGGGCTGGTAAGGTAAAAGAGCTTTGAACTTTAGTAAGCTAGAATAGGGTAGGGCATTTTTTTATTTTGGGGGGCTTTGTTATTTTATTAGGGGGCTTAGAGTAGGTGTAATTAGTTTAAAATTGTTGTAATATTTTTCTTATGTTTGTAAATATTTTTTTATTTTTTGTAACTTATTTCTTTTTTATTTTTTGTACTTTAGTTAGTTTATTTCATTGTAGTTATTTGTAGGTATTGTATTTAATTAATTTATTGATAGTGTAGTGTTAGGTTTAATTGTAGGTAATTGTAGGCATTTTATTTAATTAATTTATTGATAGTGTAGTGTTAGGTTTAATTGTAACTTAGGTTAGGATTTATTTTACAGGTAATTTTGTAATTATTTGAACTATTTTAGTTATTAAATAGTTCTTAACTATTTAATAGCTATTGTACCTGGTTAAAATAAATACAAAGTTACCTGTAAAATAAATATTAATCCTAAAATAGCTATAATATAAATATAATTTATATTGTAGCTATATTAGGGTTTATTTTACAGGTGAGCATTTAGCTTTAAATAGGAATATTTTATTTAATAAGAGTTAATTAATTTCGTTAGATTAAAATTATATTTAATTTAGGGGGGTGTTAGTGTTAGGGTTAGACTTAGCTTTAGGGGTTAATACATTTATTAGAATAGCGGTGAGCTCCAGTCGGCAGATTAGGGGTTAATAATTGAAGTTAGGTGTCGGCAATGTTAGGGAGGGCAGGTTAGGGGTTAATAAATATAATATAGGGGTCGGCGGTGTTAGGGGCAGCAGATTAGGGGTACATAGCTATAATGTAGGTGGCGGCTCTTTGCGGTCGGCAGATTAGGGGTTAATTATTGTAGGTAGGTGGCGGCAACGTTGGGGGTACATAAGGATAACGTAGGTGGCGGTCGGCAGATTAGGGGTTAAAACAATTTAATCGAGTTGCGGCGATGTGGGGGGACCTCGGTTTAGGGGTACATAGGTAGTTTATGGGTGTTAGTGTACTTTAGGGCACAGTAGTTAAGAGCTTTATGAACCGGCGTTAGCCCAGAAAGCTCTTAACTACTGACTTTTTTCTGCGGCTGGAGTTTTGTCGTTAGAATTCTAACGCTCACTTCAGACACGACTCTAAATACCGGAGTTAGAAAAATCCCATTGAAAAGATAGGATACGCAATTGACATAAGGGGATCTGCTGTATGGAAAAGTCGCGGCTGAAAAGTGAGCGTTAGACCCTTTTTTGACTGACTCCAAATACCGGAGGTAGCCTAAAACCAGCGTTAGGAGCCTCTAACGCTGGTTTTCACGGCTACCACCAAACTCCAAATCTAGGCCATAGTTACTTAATTTTTCTTTGTAAAAAAAAAATGTATTTTGGACAAAAAAAACTCAGTATTTCAGTACAATATTTAAAATTTTTCAGCAAAATTAAAATAATATATACATGACATTTATCACCCAGAATTCATATAGTTTTTTTTACCTTAAATACATATGTATTCAATATTTTTCCTGAGATGGGTATTTGTGTGGATTCATCAGATTCTAACTACTGTAGAGAAAAGATTCCTGGATTTGGAAGGGCCCTGAGCTCTTGTAGAAACTATCTTACATCCACAACAATCCGCGGTTCTCATCTGTTCCAGCTACTGGGTATACTGTTTAATCTGCATAGACTGTTCATAAATATCACATATAGTTACATATTTACACACATTTAATATTACTTTCCAGATTTTTCTTTTTCAGTATAAAAATGAGTATCATGTAGTTGTTTTCATAAAGTTTATAGGGTAATTTCTTATGAGCATATTTATCAAGCTCCGTATGGAGCTTGATGCCCCGTGTTTCCGGTGAGCCTTCA
Organism: Bombina bombina; assembly: GCF_027579735.1. Lineage (NCBI taxonomy): Eukaryota > Metazoa > Chordata > Amphibia > Anura > Bombinatoridae > Bombina > Bombina bombina. The sequence continues at coordinate 1,056,577,063 of NC_069499.1, forward strand.
GGCTTGCCGGAAGCAGAAGTTATAAAGCAGCGGTCTGAAGACCGCTGCTCCATAACCTGTCCGCCTGCTCTGAGGACGCGGACAGAAATCACCAGAAATCAACACGATCAAATATGATCAGGTTGATTGACACCCCCTGCTAGCGGCTGATTGGCCGTGAATCTGTAGAGGACAGCATTGCACCAGCAGTACACAAGAACTGCTGATACAATGATAAATGCCGAGAGCGTATGCTGTCGGCATTTATCAATGTGCAGCGGACATGATCCGCTATATCGGATCATGTCCGCTCGCACAATCATAAATATGCCCCTTAATGTGCCTAGAGAGATAAAAGGCAGATACTGGTAGAGTAAAATGTGTGACTGGCTTTACCTGTTTCTGAAAGAATAAAGCCAGACATTTTGCTGCAAAACAGCCCAATTTATTTCCACCAGAATAACGAAAATTACAGTAATAACTATCAATTTAACATTAACATTTAGTATTTTTTCCCCAAAAAATGTTTCTTAACACATTTAAAGTTATCTACTACAACAGGCAAATAGTCCAACAGTTTGAGAAAAACATGTTTCTCCAACATTGGTGTGTCCGGTCCACGGCGTCATCCTTACTTGTGGGAATATTTTCTTCCCCAACAGGAAATGGCAAAGAGCACAGCAAAAGCTGCCCATATAGCCCCTCCTCAGGCTCCGCCCCCCCAGTCATTCTCTTTGCCGCTCTGAACAAGTAGCATCTCCACGGAGATGGTGAAGAGTATGTGGTGTTAGTTGTAGTTATTTATTCTTCTATCAAGAGTTTGTTATTTTAAAATAGTGCCGGTTTGTACTATTTACTCTAAAACAGAAAAGGATGAAGAGTTCTGTTTAAAAGAGGAGTAGGATTTTAGCAGCAGTAACTAAAATCAATTGCTGTTCCCACGCAGGACTGTTGAGCCCAGAGAACTTCAGTTGGGGGGAACAGTTTGCAGACTTTTCTGCTCAAGGTATGACTAGTCCATTTTCTAACAAGACTTTGTAATGCTAGAAGACTGTCATTTTCCCTCTTAGGGATCGGTAAGCCATTTTCTCAGACTCATAACAGAATGAAGGCTTATTAATGGGCTATATACTGGTTGAGACTATTGTGGGCCAAATCGATTGCTGTATTCGATATTTATATGTGGTTTAAAGTGTTTTTAGAACTTGAGAATAATTGGTAACGTTTTTAAGCGCCAGGCAGTCGTTTAGACACCTTTCCAGTCAGAAAGGGCCTTTCACTCTAGTAGGCAGAGCCTCATTTTCGCGCCTTAATTGCACAGTTTCTTTTGGATGCAGTGCATGCAGCTTCATGTGAGAGGGTCCGGTGGCCATTAAAAACGTTCCTGGAAGGCTTATTTCTGTGGCGAATACCCCAAGGACAGGTGAAGCCGCAGCAAATGCTGGGCTGGGACTGTAGTGGGTTTAAAATTGTTAATTGTTAAAACAGCTCCGGTTTCCTCATTTAAGGGGTTACAAGCTTGAAAATTGGGGTGCAATACTTTTAAAGCATTAAGACACTAGGGTGCAAATTTGGTTAAGATCAGATGTTCCTTCATAGTTTATCACACATTCAGAAATAAAGTGTGCTCTGTTTAACATTTAAAGAGACAGTAACGGTTTTGTTTAAAAACGGTTTTATTGCATTAATAGCCTGTATAAGCCTGTCTAACATGTCTGTACCTTCAGATAGAACATATTCTGTATGTATGGAGGCCAAGGTGTTCCCCCCTTCAAATGTATGTGATAATTGTGCCATGGCGTCCAGACAAAGTAAGGACAGTACTGTCACTTTTAATAAGGTTGCCCAAGATGATTCCTCAAATGAAGGTAGTGGGGATAGTTCATCATCCTCTCCTTCTGTGTCAATACCAGTTATGCCCGCGCAGGCGACTCCTAGTACATCTAGCGCGCCAATGCTTGTTACTATGCAACAATTAACGGCAGTAATGGATAATTCTATAGCTAATATTTTATCCAAAATGCCAGCATTTCAAAGAAAGCGTGATTGCTCAGTTTTAAATACAGTGGAGCAAGAGTGCGCTGACGATAATTTATCTGTCATACCCTCACACCAGTCAGAATTGGCAGTGAGGGAGGGTTTGTCGGAGGGAGAAATTTCTGATTCAGGAAGAGTTTCTCAACAGGCAGAACCTGATGTTGTGACATATAAATTTAAGTTAGAGCACCTCCGCGCCTTAGTTAAGGAGGTACTAACTACTCTGGATGATTGTGACTCTTTGGTCATTCCAGAAAAATTGTGCAAAATGGACAAATTCCTAGAGGTCCCTGTGCACCCTGATGCCTTTCCGATACCTAAAAGGGTGGCGGACATAGTGACTAAGGAGTGGGAGAAACCAGGCATTCCTTTTGTCCCACCTCCTATATTTAAGAAAATGTTACCCATGGTCGACCCAAGGAAGGATGCATGGCAAACAGTCCCTAAGGTTGAGGGGGCAGTTTCTACGCTAACCAAACGCACGACTATTCCCATTGAGGACAATTGTGCTTTCAAAGATCCTATGGATAAGAAATTGGAGGGTTTGCTTAAAAAGATTTTTGTTCAGCAAGGTTTCCTCCTCCAACCAATTTCGTGCATTATTCCTGTCACTACGGCGGCGTGTTTTTGGTTCGATGAAGTCGCTCAATAAGGAGACTCCATATGAGGAAGTCATGGACAGAATTCATGCACTTAAGTTAGCTAATTCCTTTATTTTAGATGCCGCTTTGCAATTGGCGAGGTTAGCGGCGAAAAATTCAGGGTTTGCAATTGTGGCGCGCAGAGCGCTCTGGCTAAAGTCTTGGTCGGCGGATGTATCTTCCAAGACAAAACTGCTTAATATTCCTTTCAAAGGTAAGACCCTTTTTGGGCCAGAATTGAAGGAGATTATTTCAGATATCACTGGGGGAAAGGACCATGCCCTCCCACAGGATAGGCCTTTTAAGGCTAAGAATAAGTCCAATTTTCGTTCCTTTCGTAACTTCAGGAACGGACCGTCTCCTAACTCTGCAGCCTCTAGACAAGAGGGTAATGCTTCCCAGGCTAAGCCAGCTTGGAAACCAATGCAAGGCTGGAACAAGGGTAAACAGGCCAAGAAGCCTGCTGCTGCTACCAAGACAGCATGAAGGGGTAGCCCCCGATACGGGACCGGATCTAGTAGGGGGCAGACTTTCTCTCTTTGCTCAGGCTTGGGCAAGAGATGTTCCGGATCCCTGGGCACTAGAAATAGTAGCTCAGGGGTATCTTCTAGAGTTCAAGGAACTTCCTCCAAGGGTAAAGTTCCACATGTCTCGCTTATCTTCAGACCAGATAAAGAGACAGGCATTCTTACATTGCGTAGGAGACCTATTAAAGATGGGAGTGATACACCCAGTTCCAACAACGGAACAAGGTCAGGGGTTTTACTCAATCCTGTTTGTAGTTCCCAAAAAAGAGGGAACTTTCAGACCAATTCTGGATTTAAAAATTCTAAACATATTCCTCAAAGTTCCATCGTTCAAAATGGAAACCATTCGAACAATTTTACCTACAATCCAGGAGGGTCAATATATGACTACCGTGGATTTAAAGGATGCGTACCTACATATTCCTATCTACAAAGATCATCATCAGTTCCTAAGGTTCGCCTTTCTGGACAAACATTACCAGTTCGTGGCTCTTCCGTTCGGTTTAGCCACTGCTCCCGGAATCTTCACAAAGGTGCTAGGGTCCCTTCTAGCGGTTCTAAGACAGAGGGGCATTGCAGTGGCACCTTATCTAGACGACATTCTAATTCAAGCATTGTCTCTTTCCAAAGCGAAGGCTCATACAGACATTGTTCTAGCCTTTCTCAGATCTCACGGGTGGAAGGTGAACGTAGAAAAGAGTTCCCTGTCTCCGTCAACAAGAGTTCCCTTTTTGGGAACAATAATAGATTCTTTAGAAATTAAGATCTTCCTGACAGAGGTCAGAAAGTCAAAGCTTCTAAACGCTTGTCAAGTTCTTCACTCTATTCTGCAGCCTTCCATAGCTCAGTGCATGGAAGTAGTAGGATTGATGGTTGCAGCAATGGACATAGTTCCTTTTGCTCGAATTCATCTAAGACCATTACAACTGTGCATGCTCAATCAGTGGAATGGGGACTATGCAGACTTGTCTCCCCAGATTCAAGTAGATCAGGTAACCAGAGACTCACTCCATTGGTGGTTGACTCAGGATCACCTGTCTCAGGGAATAAGTTTCCGCAGACCAGAGTGGGTCATTGTCACGACCGACGCCAGTCTATTAGGCTGGGGCGCGGTCTGGGACTCCCTGAAAGCTCAGGGTCTATGGTCTCGGGAAGAGTCTCTTCTCCCGATAAGCATCCTGGAACTGAGAACGATATTCAATGTGCTCCGGGCTTGGCCTCAACTAGCGAAGGCCGGATTCATAAGATTCCAGTCGGACAACATGACGACTGTAGCTTACATCAACCATCAGGGAGGAACAAAGAGTTCCTTGGCGATGAGAGAGGTATCCAAGATTATCAAATGGGCGGAGGATCACTCCTGCCATCTATCTGCAATTCACATCCCAGGAGTAGACAACTGGGAGGCGGATTATTTGAGTCGTCAGACTTTTCATCCGGGGGAGTGGGAACTCCTCCCGGAGGTCTTTGCCCAGTTAACTCGATTATGGGGCATTCCAGACATGGATCTGATGGCGTCTCGTCAGAACTTCAAAGTTCCTTGCTACGGGTCCAGATCCAGGAATCCCAAGGCGACTCTAGTGGATGCATTAGTGGCGCCTTGGTCGTTCAACCTAGCTTATGCGTTTCCTCCGTTTCCTCTCCTTCCCAGGCTCATAGCCAGGATCAAACAGGAGAAGGCCTCTGTGATTCTGATAGCTCCTGTGTGGCCACGCAGGACTTGGTATGTAGACCTGGTGAATATGTCATCGGCTCCACCATGGAAGCTACCTTTGAGACAGGATCTTCTAGTTCAACGTCCATTCGAACATCCAAATCTAGTTTCTCTGCAGCTGACTGCTTGGAAATTGAACGCTTGATTTTATCCAAGCGTGGGTTTTCAAATTCAGTGATAGATACTCTGGTCCAAGCCAGAAAGCCTGTGACTAGAAAGATTTACCATAAAATATGGAAAAAATATATCTGTTGGTGTGAATCCAAGGGATTCTCCTGGAGTAAAATTAAAATTAGTAAGATTCTTTCCTTTCTCCAAGAGGGTTTGGATAAAGGGTTGTCAGCGAGTTCTCTAAAAGGACAGATTTCTGCTTTATCTGTTTTGTTACACAAACGCCTGGCAGCTGTGCCAGATGTACAAGCTTTTGTACAGGCTTTGGTCAGAATCAAGCCTGTTTACAGACCCATGACTCCTCCTTGGAGTCTAAATTTAGTTCTTTCAGTTCTTCAAGGGGTTCCGTTTGAACCTTTACATTCCATAGATATCAAGTTACTATCTTGGAAAGTTCTGTTTTTGGTTGCTATTTCTTCTGCTAGAAGAGTTTCTGAATTATCTGCTTTGCAGGGTGATCCACCCTATCTGGTGTACCATTCAGATAAGGTCGTTTTGCGTACCAAACCTGGTTTTCTTCCAAAAGTAGTTTCCAACAAGAATATTAACCAGGAAATAGTTGTTCCTTCTCTGTGTCCGAATCCAGTTTCAAAGAAGGAACGTTTATTACACAATTTAGATGTGGTCCGTGCTTTAAAGTTCTATTTGGACGCAACAAAGGATTTCAGACAAACTTCATCTTTGTTTGTCGTTTACTCTGGTAAGAGGAGAGGACAAAAAGCTACTGCTACCTCTCTGTCTTTCTGGCTGAAAAGCATCATCCGATTGGCTTATGAGACTGCCGGACGGCAGCCTCCTGAACGAATCACAGCTCACTCTACTAGGGCTGTGGCTTCCACATGGGCCTTCAAGAATGAGGCTTCTGTTGATCAGATATGTAAGGCAGCGACTTGGTCTTCTCTGCACACTTTTGCCAAATTTTACAAATTTGATACTTATGCTTCTTCGGAGGCTATTTTTGGGAGAAAGGTTTTGCAAGCCGTGGTGCCTTCTGTTTAGGTAACCTGATTTGCTCCCTCCCTTCATTCGTGTCCTAAAGCCTTGGTATTGGTTCCCACAAGTAAGGATGATGCCGTGGACTGGACACACCAATGTTGGAGAAAACAGAATTTATGCTTACCTGATAAATTTCTTTCTCCAACGGTGTGTCCGGTCCACGGCCCGCCCTGGTTTTTTAATCAGGTTTGATAAATTTCTTTCTCTAATACACTACAGTCACCACGGCACCCTATGGTTTCTCCTTTTTTTCTCCTAACCGTCGGTCGAATGACTGGGGGGCGGAGCCTGAGGAGGGGCTATATGGGCAGCTTTTGCTGTGCTCTTTGCCATTTCCTGTTGGGGAAGAGAATATTCCCACAAGTAAGGATGACGCCGTGGACCGGACACACCAATGTTGGAGAAAGAAATTTATCAGGTAAGCATAAATTCTGTTTTTGTTCTTTCATTTAGCTTTAAAATAACACATAACACATTTCTTGGAAGAAACAGTGCTGATATCACGTCTTATCCACATATTTTCTACAGAAAACAGATCTAGTTTGGCTAACCTCTTATCCTCTATTCCATATTAAATTTGTAGCCCTTCTTTGAACTCTTTCTAGGAAGGGTTGAGAGGAGAGCAAGAAGATATCTGGGATCTTAGCAGATCCTAAGCACCCTCCTTCCAAAGGTTGTGAATCATTTTTGTTTACTATGCTTTGATCAGGAGTTTTGCCACCACTGTTCTTTCATGATCTAGTTTTCAGTTGCTGTTCAGTACAACCCACAGTATGAGGAGGTATCTGGGGTATGGTGATCTTCGGTGTAGTGATAACTGACTGAGACCTAGGTATGTAGTACCATATCTTCTTGTTTTATAGTTATGGTCATCATACAGGATGTAACAACTAGATAAACTAATTGTAAGAAGAGATACAATAAAGTCTATAGCAAAAAGCTCCACAATAATACAGTGAACGTTAACTCTGTGGAGTATGTGATTAGGGTAATTAATTGGATATTAGTTAAAAGTTCCATTTCATTCATACATTTAAACTTTATTAAATCAACTAGGAACACACAAGCGTACAGTAGCAAAGGCTAGAATATTTTAAAAACACTTAAACCCGGTTAGTTGGAAGTAAAGATATACTATAGTAAACATTAATCATAGTGTCTAACAGCCCGCAGTCATAAGTAAGCTGAAATAAACTAAGCCCTTACAATCCGAGGAAGCGTTCTTTGTGAAACGCTTGTCAGGGGTCCGACAGGAGCAGCTTTGTCTCTCCTGGTTGTCTTTTTAACTTGCTTACCTTGGTTTAATAATATGTTATAAACAAATATAGTAAATACTTCCTCAGCCTTCAGTCCTAGCTATAATTGGTTAAATATAATTCAGCCCTCGGATTGTAAGGGCTTAGTTTATTTCAGCTTACTTATGACTGCGGGCTGTTAGACACTATGACTAGTGTTTACTATAGTATATCTTTACTTCCAACTAACCGGGTTTAAGTGTTTTTAAAATATTCTAGCCTTTGCTACTGTACACTTGTGTGTTCCTAGTTTATTTAATAAAGTTTAAATGTATGAATGAAATGGAACTTTTAACTAATATCCAATGAATTACCCAAATCACATACTCCACAGAGTTAACGTTCACTGTATTATTGTGGAGCTTTTTGCTATAGACTTTATTGTATCTCTTCTTACAATTAGTTTATCTAGTTGTTTTGTGCTGTTCTAACCAAGACTCCACAACAGGTATCGTATTTAAAAATTATTATAAGTAATATATAATTTATGTACTTATTATACTAGTATACTTATATACAAGCAATACCTACTTTTTAACTCTGTTACCCCCCAACCCTACATGTTCTAAAATCATACAGGATGTGTTTGTGCATTATTTTCTTTTTGATGTTGATTTGATTATTATTATCATTATTAAAGGGACACGCAGCTCAAAATCTTGCTTTCATTATTCATATAGAGCATGCATTGTTAAACAACTTTCCAATTTACTTCTACTATCAATTTTGTTTCATTCTCTCTGTATTGTTTGTTGAAGGAGCAGCAATGCACCACTGGGTGCTAGCTGAACACATCAGTAACCCAATGACAAGAGACATATATGTGCAGCCACCAACCAGCAGCTAGCTTCGAGCGCCTGAGCCTACCTAAGTATGATTTTCACCAAAGGATACCAAGAGAATTAAGCAAATTAGATAAAAAGAAGAAAATTGAAAGATATTTAAAATTGTATGCTCTATCTGAATCATGAAAGAAACATTTTGGGTTACGTGTCCTTTTAAATTATTATTATTATTATTATTATTCCTATTATTATATTTTAGCCTGTTATTCAGGCACAGTGATGTTATAAATGTTACATTATTATATTATATAATTTATATGGTGTAGCACATATGTATTACCAAAATGTATTTACTTTTTCAAGGGCCTAGAGGCATCTGTATTTTCCCGTGGCCATATTGGGAGTATTATATATCTTTAAAAAAAATTTATAGCTGGAAAAAGTATTGAATTCAATTCTAGCAAATACACAGCCCAATGTTTCATGAATGAATGTGCATGAATCTTTATGTTCTCTTTACACACTGGCTGGGTGTCAGGTATTCTGCTTTAATTCCAATGCTTGTTATATATAGATACAGCATTTATGAAGCTCAGCTCTCTCTGAGAAGTGTCAGTGAATTAAAGAGATACATACCCTAGTTTCCCTCTGCTAATGGGATCTGTCAAAAGATTGTAGCAGGGAGATGAATAAGCTAGATGCTGATAAGTGTTCCTTGGCAAGAGGCAGGGCAGTCAGGGCATGATGAAATGGTTGCATGCAGAATGTAATGTGATAAAATGCAAAGGTACGCCTCTTTGTGTAATGAAGGAAATCACACGAGAAATTAATTGTAATATTAATTAATCATAGCAGTTGCTTGTATCAATCATATAGGTAAATGGTTGCACGAAACCTTTCAATGAGATGAGGAAACTAAAGTGAACAAAAAAGACCTTGAAAGCTAACAGATTAGTTAGGATTTAGTTCTTATTTTATGTATTCCTGTTCTGTACTGTTCTCTGCTCACAGCTTTTTATTTCAGTGCATGTTCAAGAGGTTGGTGTTTCTATTTTAAATCATACTATACATGTAATGTTTATTAAGAGTTAACGGCAGTGAGTAAATAGGGCTCTGAGATTCCAGTATTTCAGTGGATGATGATGAATTTCAGTTGCCTGTCCAGTTAAAGGGATATTCCAGGCAAAATTGGAAACCACATTGGTGCATTTCGATAATGAACAGACGCAATTTTGTAATTTACATGTATTAGCAAAAAGGCTTCTAATAAAAGCTATAGCTGTTTCAAAAGAGTATTTAAGTATGCACTGTGCACCAGCATTTTAAACACAGCACTTGCTCAGAGAGCCTTAGATGCTTGTACCATCTGGAAATGACTCAATTTGCTAATTACTGACATGATACAAGCCCCTCTGAGTGATGATCTGAGCAGCTGCATTATTTAAAATGTGGGTGCAGTACCAATATCTAGCTATACTTGACATGCACGTGCAGAGAAAAATATTAACACTAAAACAGTGATAACTTTTATTGATATTGCAAATATGTTTCTATTCAAAGATGTAATAAATTTATGTGCATTTAAATTGTGACTGGAATGTCCCTTTAAATAATGAAAAGATAATAGTAGCTTAACTAATTGAGGTCTTGAGCATTTAAGTGACACTGGCTTGAGAGCTATGGGTCTGATCTGAGGTCTCATGTGGGATATATCTGATAGGGGGTTCTGAGCCATGGATCTGATCTGAGGTCCGTAGAGGTCATATAGCTGACAGGGGCTTCAATGCCATGGTCTGATCTGATGTCTGATTTAGGCATATAGATGACAGGGGCTTCAATGCCATGGTCTGATCTGATGTCTGATTTAGGCATATAGATGACAGAGGATTCAGGTCAGTGCCACAATAATACCCTCCAACATAAATGCATTCAACAACTAATAAATTATAGCAATTGTTAACTCGTATAAAGATATTTAATAAATATATAGGGATAAAACATGCTGATAACATAGCCCATGTACACTATCAATCATATGTACACAAGATGTTAATAGGGTATTGGGAAAACTACTACAGGAAAATGTAAATGCTCATGTAAGTTAGAGGACTGGCAAATAATGACCCAGGGGGCAAGAACAGTGGCCTTGTTATAACAACCCAGACCACTAGGCAAAAAAACTGCTGAAGTAAAACACATGAGAAATCATAAAGTTAGGCTGTTTACCTTTATGGATTCCAGAAGAGGTGGCCGCTCACAGCATTCAGCTCTTTAGGAGCCAGATTCCTTCTTGTGAAAGTGCAACACACTAAGATCTGTGCAAAGCCACATCTTAGTGTGTTGCACTTTCACAAGAAGTAATCTGGCTTCTAAAGAGCTGAATGCGCAAGCAGCCACCTTCTTCCACATTCGTATTATCACAAATGTTCCGAATGCACATGACTATTCAAGATTTCTTACCACTTTCTTAAAATGTTTTACATACTTAATTTAAAATGTAAATCTCAAGGGCAGTGCTTTCGGGTTAGCTGCGTGCAGTGAGAAGAGCTTTCACAGGGGATTTTCCTTCCCACTGGTAGTACAAACTGAAGAAGAAAAAAGACAATTGACTGTCTGTTTTTTTCCCTTTTATTTCCCCTAAATGTAGCTCTGTTTTAGAGGAAGAAGCACAGTATTCTGGGAGTTACATAGCATTCTGCTATTTATAGTACTATTTCCTCTCAGTATTGTGCCACTACAGTTCTGAACTCTAATACCCAGCATGCATTGTACAGTAGTGGGGAGTGAGCTTCCTGGAAGGCAGAAAGTTTTGCATTAGGTCATGCCCCCTCCTCCATGCTGTGTGTGTTTATGCTATTAGTCATGTAATATTTTAGGTAATGTACTGTTAGCAGTTAAATTAATTAAGTATTATTAATGCAACAGATCAAATAAACAAAGCACTAAACAATAAGTAAAACTATATGCTCCTTCTATTTTCATTTATGAGTTAGGAGTCTGGAAAAAGACATTGATTGTATTACACCCAAAAAAAATTCTGGGGCATATTTCACCTTATTGCCCCCCCCCCCCAGAAAATGTCTGCGGATGCCCATGGACACTGATAAAAGATAAAGTAAAAAGCTGATTCGGTTGTGTGTTTTACAAATGTGTCCCTGTAAGATGATTTACTGTGCACACCAGGCACATCCCAAGAGCATGCCTGTGAAAAGTAAATCTAAATCCTAAATTAAAAAGGCAAAGTTATATGGGGTCAGAGCAAGAAAATCATGCACCCTTATTTGTAAATAATGTACCTTAAAAAATACCTGCATTTGCAATTTGCATGTGGCATATGTGGCAAGAAGTTTTTAGAAACAGTGTTCGGTATTTTTTTTATGTGTGCTATTGATGAAGACAAATTTAACTGTGCAGAAACATTATACTACTGTTTTTAATTTCAAGTAATACATTTTTAATAAAGTTTTTATGGATTAAATCCTATGAGTGCACACATTATTTATTATATACATATATCATAGTCAGTGTGTATTATAAATGGTACATGAAATGTGTGTGTATATATACATATGTAGTTCATCAAAAGATGGCGAGCTCAGGCATCTTAATTTTTTAAAACTTCACTTTTATTTCCATATTCCAACGTTAAAAAAGGAAATACACACAACAAAGAGAGGATGAAGGTAGTGTGCTAAAAACGACTTACGCGTTTTGGCGAAGTGCCGTAGTCATAGCCCTGTTCTTACCTGCAGCTGCATGTCCCATTGATGTTTTTGATTTTCACACTGGTTTGTCACGTCATTAATGGCTACTAGAGGAGCTGACAGTCGACAGTGGGCTTTTGCTGGAAGACGCAAGCAGAGGATCAAGGGAGACAAGGTTCCGGTAGTGGGGAGAGTTTATGACACAGTGTATACACTCCTCATAGATTAGCAGTGTGTGTTGCCTCCTCACAAAGGTGCCATAATATAAGGACATGTATGTTTTGAAAACGCTGAGGTTGTATCACTATTTTCTTGTTATTATTATATACATATATACACAGACACATGCACACATAAATACATACAGAAATGCATACATCATACTTACTGCTTTGTCAAAGGCTGATAGCTTTGTATTCTAGGTTTCTATGGTATCCCAATCCTGGTCATGTAGAGACTTCTCAGCACAAAATGGCAGGTCAGGAAGCAGGGAATGTGATCAGAATCCAAACCATATGGAAGCAATGTAGAAAAAAAGAAGAAATAACTGTATCTTGTTAACCCAAAAGGATGCAGTTTCTTACAAGATAACACAGAACATCTTCTATATTCTTTTAAATATTGGAGTTTATTTGATGACTCAATCAGTATTTAATATCTAATGTGTTGTGTGTAGGGCTGATTTGTACTGTTACCACTTTTAGGCACCAATTAATTAGATTTATTCATAACTGGTTAAACATCTTATGCCCAGGTTGCCAAGTGATGCCAACTCTGACATAACCCAGAATGATATCTGCATAGGGAGAGATAAGGCTTTCTCCACTTGAGCAACTGATTGGCAGTTGTAGGAATTAAATATTGATAGGTAATATGCTGCAATGTTCCAATACTTCAAGTACCAGTAATATGCTCTCAGCTAGCCGCCTAATTTACCTAGTGAGGATACTGGTCCTTAAAGGGACTCTGAACCCAAATGTTTTCTTTCATGATTCAGATAGAGCATGACATTTTAATCAACTTTCTAATTTACTCCTATTATCAATTTTTCTTCGTTCTCTTGCTATCTTTATTTTAAGTAGGAATGTAAATCACCCTGAATAGTGCTTGCTTATTGGAGACTTACATTTACCCACCAATAAGCAAGCATAACCCAGGTTCTCAACCAAAAATGGGCCAGCTCTGATGCATCACATTCCTGCTTTTTAAATAAAGATAGCAAGGGAACAAAGAAAAATTGATAATAGGAGTAAATTAGAAAATTGCATGCTCTATCTGAATCATGAAGGAAAAAAAAATGGGTTTAGTGCCCCTTTAATGTGTGTTTTACTATAATAACCTTCCACTTGGGAATGTATGACATACGCTTCTAACGATTTGTGATTTTAAAACAAATAAAAATACGCATTAGCAACTGACCAACGTCTTTTATTTGCAACAAGATTATTCTTTTTAATAAATGCCCAGTGAATGCTTTATTTGGACGACAAAAAGAAACACTGTGGCCTAGATTTAGATTTGGGCGGTAGCCGTGAAAACCAGCGTTAGAGGCTCCTAACGCTGGTTTTGGGCTACCGCCGGTATTTGGAGTCAGTCAGGAAAGGGTCTAACGCTCACTTTGCAGCCGCGACTTTTCCATACCGCAGATCCCCTTATGTCAATTGCGTATCCTATCTTTTCAATGGGATCTTTCTAACGCCGGTATTTAGAGTCGTGGCTGAAGTGAGCGTTAGAAATCTAACGACAAAACTCCAGCCGCAGAAAAAAGTCAGTAGTTAAGAGCTTTCTGGGCTAACGCCGGTTTATAAAGCTCTTAACTACTGTGCTCTAAAGTACACTAACACCCATAAACTACCTATGTACCCCTAAACCGAGGTCCCCCCACATCGCCGCCACTATATTTAAATTTTTGAACCCCTAATCTTCCGCTCCGTACACTGACGCCAACTACGTTATCCCTATGTACCCCTAATCTGCTGCCCCTAACACCGCCGACCCCTATATTATATTTATTAACCCCTAATCTGCCCCCCACAACGTCGCCGCCAGCTACCTACAATAATTAACCCCTAATCTGCCGAGCGGGGCTCACCGCTACTATAATAAATTTTGTAACCCCTAAAGCTAATTCTAACCCTAACCCTAACACCCCCCTAAGTTAAATATAATTTTTTTATATTTAATTGTCTTTATTGAATTTTATATATAGTACAGTACATTAGTTCGCTCATGTAATAAAAGCAGTTCACCTGGATAAATGCAGTACCTATACATTACTCATAGCTTCATAAACAACTAATGCACTTCTTGGATTGATTTTAAGAAAAACAAAACAGTTAAATATAATTTTTATCTAACAAAATAAATTATTTCTTATTAAATAAATTATTCCTATTCAAAGCTAAATACTTACATGTAAAATAATCCCTAATATAGCTACAATATAAATTATAATTATATTATAGCTATTTTAGGATTTATATTTATTTTACAGGTAACTTTGTATTTATTTTAACCAGGTACAATAGCTATTAAATAGTTAAGAACTATTTAATAGCTAAAATAGTTATTACAATTAAACCTAACACTACACTATCAATAAATTAATTAAATAAAATACCTACAATTACCTACAATTAAACCTAACACTACACTATCAATAAATTAATTAAATACAATATCTACAAATAAATACAATGAAATAAACTAACTAAGTTACAAAAAATAAAAAAGAACTAAGTTACAAAAAATAAAAAAATATTTACAAACATCAGAAAAATATTACAACAATTTTAAACTAATTACACCTACTCTAAGCCCCCTAATAAAATAACAAAGCCCCCCAAAATAAAAAAATGCCCTACCCTATTCTAAATTAAAAAAGTTCAAAGCTCTTTTACCTTACCAGCCCTGAACAGGGCCCTTTGCGGGGCATGCCCCAAAGAATTCAGCTCTTTTGCCTGTAAAAAAAACACATACAATACCCCCCCAACATTACAACCCACCACCCACATACCCCTAATCTAACCCAAACCCCCCTTAAATAAACCTAACACTAAGCCCCTGAAGATCTTCCTACCTTATCTTCACCTCGCCGGGTATCACAGATCGGTCCTGGCTCTGAAATCTTCATCCAACTCAAGCGGGGGCTGGCGATCCATAATCCTGCGGCTGAAGAGGTCCAGAAGAGGCTCCAAAGTCTTCATCCTATCCGGGAAGAAGAGGCGTTCCAGACCGGCAACCATCTTGATCCAAGCGGCATCTTCTATCTTCATCCGATGAGGAACGGCTCCATCGTGAAGACCTCCAGCGCGGACCAATCTTCTTCCTCCGACGTCCAACTGAAGAATGACGGTTCCTTTAAGGGACGTCATCCAAGATGGCGTCCCTCGAATTCCGATTGGCTGATAGGATTCTATCAGCCAATCAGAATCAAGTTCAATCCGATCAGAATTTTCCTACCTTAATTCCGATTGGCTGATAGAATCCTATCAGCCAATCGGAATTCGAGGGACGCCATCTTGGATGACGTCCCTTAAAGGAACCATCATTCTTCAGTTGGATGTCGGAGGAAGAAGATTGGTCCGCGCTGGAGGTCTTCACGATGGAGCCGTTCCTCATCGGATGAAGATAGAAGATGCCGCTTGGATCAAGATGGTTGCCGGTCTGGATCGCCTCTTCTTCCCGGATAGGATGAAGACTTTGGAGCCTCTTCTGGACCTCTTCAGCCGCAGGATTATGGATCGCCAGCCCCCGCTTGGGTTGGATGAAGATTTCAGAGCCAGGACCGATCGGTGATACCCGGCGAGGTGAAGATAAGGTAGGAAGATCTTCAGGGGCTTAGTGTTAGGTTTATTTAAGGGGGGTTTGGGTTAGATTAGGGGTATGTGGGTGGTGGGTTGTAATGTTGAGGGGGGTATTGTATGTGTTTTTTTTACAGGCAAAAGAGTTGAATTCTTTGGGGCATGCCCCGCAAAGGGCCCTGTTCAGGGCTGGTAAGGTAAAAGAGCTTTGAACTTTTTTAATTTAGAATAGGGTAGGGCATTTTTTTATTTTGGGGGGCTTTGTTATTTTATTAGGGGGCTTAGAGTAGGTGTAATTAGTTTAAAATTGTTGTAATATTTTTCTGATGTTTGTAAATATTTTTTTATTTTTTGCAACTTAGTTCTTTTTTATTTTTTGTAACTTAGTTAGTTTATTTCATTGTATTTATTTGTAGATATTGTATTTAATTAATTTATTGATAGTGTAGTGTTAGGTTTAATTGTAGGTAATTGTAGGTATTTTATTTAATTAATTTATTGATAGTGTAGTGTTAGGTTTAATTGTAACTTAGGTTAGGATTTATTTTACAGGTAATTTTGTAATTATTTTAACTATTTTAGCTATTAAATAGTTCTTAACTATTTAATAGCTATTGTACCTGGTTAAAATAAATAGAAAGTTACCTGTAAAATAAATATTAATCCTAAAATAGCTATAATATAATTATAATTTATATTGTAGCTATATTAGGGTTTATTTTACAGGTATTTAGCTTTAAATAGGAATAATTTATTTAATAAGAGTTAATTTATTTCGTTAGATTTAAATTATATTTAACTTAGGGGGGTGTTAGTGTTAGGGTTAGACTTAGCTTTAGGGGTTAATACATTTATTAGAATAGCGGTGAGCTCCAGTCAGCAGATTAGGGGTTAATGTTTGAAGTTAGGTGTCGGCGATGTTAGGGAGGGCAGATTAGGGGTTAATACTATTTAGTATAGGGTTATTGAGGCGGATTAGGGGTTAATAACTTTATTATAATAGCGGTGCGGTCCGCTCGGCAGATTAGGGGTTAATAAGTGTAGGCAGGTGGAGGCGACGTTGTGGGGGGCAGATCAGGGGTTAATAAATATAATATAGGGGTCGGCGGTGTTAGGGGCAGCAGATTAGGGGTACATAGGGATAATGTAAGTAGCGGCGGTTTACGGAGCAGCAGATTAGGGGTTAAAAAAATATGCAGGTGTCAGCGATAGCGGGGGCGGCAAGTTAGAGGTTAATAAGTGTAAGGTTAGGGGTGTTTAGACTCGGGGTACATGTTAGAGTGTTAGGTGCAGACGTAGGAAGTGTTTCCCTATAGAAAACAATGGGGCTGCGTTAGGAGCTGAACGCGGCTTTTTTGCAGGTGTTAGGTTTTTTTCAGCTCAAACAGCCCCATTGTTTTCTATGGGGGAATCGTGCACGAGCACATTTTTTAAGCTGTCCGCGTCCGTAAGCACCGCTGGTATCTAGAGTTGCAGTGGCGTTAAATTATGCTCTACGCTCCCTTTTTGGAGCCTAACGCACTGAAAACCCAGCCATTCTGTGAACTCTAAATACCAGCAGTATTTAAAAGGTGTGGGGGAAAAAAAGCACGCGTAGCTAACGCACCCCTTTGGCCGCAGAACTCTAAATCTAGGCGTGTATTTTTTTAAGAATCTCATAGCTATATGGGATCCAAAACATTTATAAATAGCTATAAGTGTAAAAATAGCATGGTGACTGTTAAATATGAAGGCTTTAGCAACACAGTGTTTGCAGAGATATCATCTTGTATTTTTGCCTTGATGCTACTGAAAGCAAAATATAGCATATTTTTCTGTTTCTCACACTCTCACTAGGCTCAGATAAACCTATATTGATTTGGTTATCTTGGATAACCTTTATAGGTCTCTGCTGTAATCATCTGTGGCAAATCTCCCTCATGTTTATTATTTATCATTTTATTTAAATAGCCATTTATGGGCATTTATTTGACAGCAATTGTTACGCTCACACCTTTGCTTTCATAGAACTAATTGATGCAGACCACATACCAAAATCAATAGGATTCTTTTTATAAATGTAATGTTCTAGTATACATTTAAATGTAAAAGTCCCAAGAAGATGCATATTTATATTTGATTTTCAGATCCTGTTACATGTACATTGATCTTTACTTAAAAGGACATGGCAGTGATGCATTACAGTTAATGTACTACTTCTTTTTTTTTAAAGCAGGGTTGGCCAAGTTTCTCAATAAATTTGAGATGCATAATATACTTAAAAAATGTATGTAGTAAAATTTGTCAATTTCAGTTTTACTTTTATCCTGCACCTCCAGTGTATACTGGATTATTATTTTTTAACACTGTGCATCTGTTTAAATAACTAACAGGTAGATTACAAGTTATGGGCGCAACGGGGTGCGAAACAAATGCAACAAACGTGCGTTATTTCACCCTCCATAGCACTGCCATTACAAGTTTTGAAACAGCCGGCTTGTGCGTGCGATATAGTTGCGTTGAGCTCCATAACGCACAAAATACAAGTGCTGTTTTGACGTGCTTGTGCACGCTTTCCCCATAGACATCAATGGGGAGAGCGGGTTAGAAAAAACTAACACCTGCGATCGTGGAATGAAAAGCTCTGTAACGCAGCCCCATTGATGTCTATGGGGGGTAAAAAGTTATGTTTAAACCTAACATAAACCCCTAGTCTAAATACCCCTAATCTGCTGTCCCCGACATCGTCGATGCCTACAGAATGTTATTAACCCCTAATCTGCCGTTCCTGATATTGCCGCCACAGAAATAAATCTATTAACCCCTAATCTGCCACTCCCGATATATCCGCCTCTTAACCCCTATTCCGTCGCTCCCCAACATCGCCGCCACTAAATAAAGCTATTAACCCCTAAACCTCTGGCCTCCCACATCACTACCACTAAATAAACCTATTAACCCCTAAACTGCCAGCCCACCACATCACAACAACCTAAATTAAACTATTAACCCCTAAACTTAACCTTAAACCTAACCCTAAACCTAACCCTAACCGTAACCCTAAACCTAAAACACCCCCTAACTTTAACATAATTAAAATAGAGCTAAATTAAAGTTACAATTATTAACTAAATAATACCTATTTAAAACTAAATACAAACTTACCTGTGAAATAAAACCTAAGCTAGCTACAATTTAACTAATAGTTATATTGTAGCTAGCTTATGTTTTAGTTTTATTTCACAGGTAAGTTTGTATTTATTTTAACTAGGTAGACTAGTTAGTAAATAGTTATTAACTATTTACTAGCAACTACCTAGTTAAAATAAATACAAACTTAACTGTGAAATAAAACCTAAGATGTTTTACACTAAAACCTGACATTAGAAAAATAAAAAACCTACCAATACAAAAAATAAAAAACACTAAAATTACAAAAAATTAAAAAAACTACCATTGCAAAAAAAAACAACAAAATTATCCAAAACAATAACAATTATTCCTATTCTAATACTCTTTAAAAAAAAAACACCCCAAAATAAAAAACCCTAATCTATAATAAACTACCAAGGGCCCTTAAAAGGGCCTTTTGTAGGGCATTGACGTAAATATAACAGCTCCCCAAACCCACAAAATAAAAATAAAGTAAAACCTAATCTACCCATTGCCCTGAAAAGGGCATTTGTATGGGCATTGCACTTAAAAAGGCATTCAGCTCTTTTTCCTGCCCTTAAAAGGGAATTCAGCTCTTTTAAGAGTGCTCATTACCATAATCTAAATAACAAAACCCCACCTCAAAAAAAAATACACAAAATAACAAACAAATTATCCAAAATAATAAAAAGTATTCATATTCTAATACCCATTTGAAAAAAAAACACCCCAAAATAAAAGAAACCTAATCTATAATAAACTACCAATATCCCTTAAAGGGGGCTTTTGCAGGACATTGCCCTAAAGAAATCAGCTCTTTTTCTAAAAAAAAATACAAAGACTCACTAACATTACAAACCCCTACCCCCCAAACCCACAAAATAAAAAAAAAATATCTAAAAAAAAACTTATCTACCCATTGCCCTGAAAAGGGCATTTGTATGGACATTGCCCTTTAGCTTTTTTAAGAAATGCCCAACCCCTAATCTAAAAAAAAACCTACCCAAAAAAACTTAAATAAAACTAACACTGGGGCGGAGCAAGTAGCCGAGCCGGCAACCCTTATTGAAAGAGAATGCTTACAAAACCACTAGAGGATGAGACTTCTGGGATACTAGAGTGCCACTTCTCTGAAATGTTTGCAATAATGGTGGTTCACACAAGATGGCGCCGAACCACTACTAAACACTGCTGAATCTACGGAACCTTGCAACATGGAAGCGGACACTGAGATCATGGCGGGATATGCTGACAACGTAAAGACCCGGAATCCACGGGAGACATATCCACTCCAGCCAAGATAGTTGCCCAGACTAGGCTACTATCCAACACATGCACAATCAAGCTCTGCGGCAATGATCCGGTATACTCCTAGTGTTGAAATATCGGAGCAGGCTCAGTAGAGGAGAGTCATTGCGGTGACCACCGAAGAGATCTTCTGGGGTGAACACCTACCTGCGGTCAATCCTGAGGAGAGGGGCAGCAGCTCCAGTTCTGAAGTGGTAGCCATAGAGAATACAACTCTG
The DNA here is from genome assembly GCF_027579735.1 of Bombina bombina. NCBI lineage: Eukaryota > Metazoa > Chordata > Amphibia > Anura > Bombinatoridae > Bombina > Bombina bombina. The sequence continues at coordinate 1,056,597,373 of NC_069499.1, forward strand.
GTATTGCTTCCACCTAACAGTTTGAGATGCGACGTTAAACCTGGAAGCATCTCTATCTGTCGTCTCCCTCATGTATACCGCATATCGGAGTGCCCCAGGTGTAGTGAAAAGAACTATAAAGCACTGTAGTTCATTAAGTCCATTATGCTTTGTGCGGACTTAGTAGTGACATTGATTACTCTGGAGTATTGTTTTGTTATCCCTAAAATGTTTTATGCGTGATAGGTGTTCAAAACAGCCAATAGGATGAGAGCTTCTGAAATTCTATTGGTTGCTGGGATGAAGATAGAAGATGCCGTCTAGATGAAGATAGAAGATGCCGCCTGGATGGATGAAGATGTCTGGACTTCAGAAACTGTAAGTGGATCTTCGAGGGTTAGTGTTAGGATTTTTTTAAACTTTTTGGGGTGTTTGTTTTTTTTTTAGTTTAGGGTTTGGGCTTTTCTTTAAAGAGCTAAATGCCCTTTTCAGGGCAATGCAAAAGAGAGATGTGGGAGGGTGGTGGTTTAGGGGTTAATAACTTTAGTATAGTGGTGAGGATGTTAGGGAGCGGCGGAATGGGGGTTAATAATTTTTTAAAGTGGCGGCAATATCGGGAGCAGCAGATTAGGGGTTAAGAAATTTAATATAGTGTTTGTGATGCGGGAGGGCCTCAGTTTAGGGGTTAATAGGTAGCTTATGGGTATTTAGTGTACTTTGTAGCAGTTTAGTTATGAGTTTTATGTTACAGCTCTGTAGCGTAAAACTCATAACTACTGACTTTAGATGGCGTTACAGATCTTGTCGTTTTAGAGTGTAACGCTCGCTTTTTAGCCAGAACACAAAACTCATAATACCGACGCTATGGGAATCCCATTAAAAAACATAATTTTTAGGAGTGCGGTACTGACGTTGCATTACACGCTAAAAGGCTTGCGGTACACCTATACCTACAAGACTTGTATTGGCTGCGTTAGGGAAAATGATGTGGCTATGGGCCACAACACTGCTATTTGACTAATAACGCAAAACTCGTAATCATTGTTTTATACGCCCACACCACACACACTGTATTTATATTTATATAATCTGTAATGAAAAGCAAATTAAAACCAATGAAGGGCTGAATGGTTGCCTTTGGACCTGAGGATTGACACCCATGGTTACATTTTTACATGGCATGGGGGAAATTTGTATTTGTAATTTAGGATTCAACTTATACTGAATACTGAGATGCCAGACACACACTTTTTAGAACAAATGAAGGGGCATTTTAAGTACACATGAAGGGGCATTTTGTATATTGATTGATGTTGAATAATCCAAAAAAGCTAAGAGCCTTAGTAACATTTTAGGAGATGTTACTTTCTGGCCCTCAGGATGTGTAAGGCTCTGTAATGTAAACATTTGAAATCATGATCTTGATAAGGTTTGTGTGTGCACTTACTTTGCAGTTAAAAACAATGGTAATATGGTTTAAAGTAAAATTATGGTAATAAGGCATCTGAGTATCATTTTCTTTAACAATTAACATGTATACCAAGTAAATGTAAAGCAAGTAACACTGGCGGAGGAAGCAGGAGGCATGAGGGCACCATAACATTGAAAGCAAACAGGTTACCTTTCACTTTATGATGACACTGGTAAGGTTGTATCTGCAGCAAATACATTATCTTGCACTATGTGATAGTACCCCCCAAGGGTTCATTTTCATTTAGCAAACTTGTGCTCTTCATTAGAAGAACTTTCCTGTAATATTTGATCATGTTCTTAAGACAGTCCAGTCCTAAATACCCTTGATGGGTATAGGTGCACCTTCCCTTCTAAGTTGTACAGAGGATGAACAATACATACGTAGTTAGTTCTTAAGATTATTTAAAACAGATAATAACAGCAAGGTATTTTAGAGCTGATGTGTCCTTTTGAATGGGGTCAGATTGATATACTTCAGGAGAAAGTTAGCAAAAATGAGAACTAAACAGCAATGCTAGGGCAGAGCATAAGACATAATTGAGACATTGGACACAAAAATATTTTTGTCTAGGCTCTTCCCTAGTATGGACCTCTTTTTTATGGCCATCCACCTTTCCCACACAATCACTATGCATTCTACCCCCCACTCTTGCCATCATTTGACTTTTGCCTCAACCAGTCTATTATTGGGTGTGAAACAATTTGAGAAGCACAAGTTTTCAACTGGATTGGAATGGCTTTGAAATTAAAAACCATACAAAATGTCATGCAAATCAATTTGTACAAATTCTTTAATGTATATCAAAAGAAAGTGTAGACTAAATTATACATCTTAATTTGTACCCAAAGCATTCACTCTCTCACTTTAGATAAGAGTGTTTTACATGGAGTACTATTTTTATGAAGAAGGCTTTCCTTCTGGGCTTTATTAAGAGATTTGTCATATCTATCTTCTCACTTTTTATCAACTATGTCCAGTGGTGAACATTAAAGCCTTACAGGCTATTGGGAACTTTCTGTAAAGAAAAATTATTATGCAATTACCTTATAAGTTTAAGCAACAATACAATGGGCCATAACTGTCCAAGAGAAACTGGTAGATACTAAAAAAGTCCTTAAAAAGTGCAAATAAAATTCCTTAAATTACTACGTTCTTTGCTGTGGTTTTCTGTGGAAAAAGTCACATTTACACATATGCTAGTCAGTGATATGTTTTATTTCATTTATGGAGGAGAGTGTTTTGCTTTTGTTCATTTTCACATAGCATTACTTATATACCGAGACTAATATGTATTCTATCGTATAACCAAGGGGTTATTAGGTCTTGGTAAAGGCTTAAAATGGAGCCAAAACATTGATCTTGTTTCATCTCAATAAATATGAGATTATGTTGGAAAAAACATGTGTGCCAATGGTTTCTGGGACTTTTATAATAATAGTTGTATTGAGAACCCAGGTTGCTGCGCATTGTTGCCATTGGGGATTATTATATTTTTTTCTAGCAATGAATAATTAGACTTGTGAAATAGTTTCATTTATTAGTATACGTTTGTTTAATTTGAATTACCTTTAAAGCTAAAATACTTACCAATAGATTGCTGAGGAGACACGCTAATCCCGAATCGTCTTCACAGAGCCCAGGCTCTATGAAGAAGGGTCAGAATGAGCGCTGCTATACTTACTTATAGCGCACTGGGGAGCCAGAATTGTAAAAAGAAAGTGATACTATTTTTGTATGGTTCCAAAGTATAATGTAATTAACAGTAAAAAACAATATATTAATAAAATAAACCTAATATAAGGCTTAAATTAAATTCTTATTCTAAGAAAAGATATATATATCTATTATCATCCTTTCCCCCTCCCACTAAAGTTAAGTCGTGATTTACACAGATTCACATATTGTAGGTTTTAAATATTATCCCACTAGTATTTTTAGCTAGTTATAAATAGAAAGCAATAATGTTTAATTTTTTTTTTTTCTTGATACTTAAGTACAAATTGAAAAATAGATTATGCATCATATTACAATTTCTATTTATAATGGAGTATAAACTAAAAATAAAATGTGTTTATATATATATATTTAGACAGATACATTTTTTTCTTTTAGACACTATAGGTATGTCCTTATTTTTATGAGTCAATAGGAAAATATCATGCATTAGAAAACAAGGACAAATGCACTATACAACAACCTATATCATGTCGTTCTCTAGGGATCTCATCACAACACATGCATCTTGTATGTGAGATTTGTTGAATTACTTGGTCTAATTACTTTGAATGTAACATCCTGAACCAACTTCTCTCACAGGAAACTACCAAGTCTTGAGAGAGCAATTTCTGTTGTTCTGCATAAATACAAGGAAAATTCCTTAGCTGATATACCAACCCATTCATCTTAAATTTGCTCTGCTGTAGAGGCTGCGGTTTGCAAAATGACACAAGTTAATAATATTATTGCATATTCTGTACAACAGGATGGGAATCACAAACCAACTAATCGTATGAAAACACATTATTGTTTCTGATTTCCATTGAACATAATATGTATTTCCAGTGGGTTGGGGTAAAGATTTAAAGTGATAGACATTGAAATATGGAATGCAGAATAGAATATTAATTTTTTGCAAGACTCTGATCTGTAAGCAAAGAAGCCTTGAGTTATAATATTTCTGTGCATGACCTGTTGTGCATGCAAATGTTGGTTCCATGCACTCACATGACCTTTCCAAGCATTAGTGACATTATACAAGGACGAGGATGCTCATGCATGCAGCCTGTAGCCATAGGTTCAACTAATATATATATGTATAGTAAAAATACAGTTGGGCACATTTTATTTTTATTTGCTTATTTCCATTAAAATACATTACAAAATAAACTTATACATTTAACATTCATGAAATAACCTTAGATTCGTGCACCTAAGCCCTGTGGTTTCTAGTTACGCCTCTGCTTCTGTGTATCACAGAAACCTGGATGACCTTAGCCAAGAATGTTATACACTTTCTTCTACCGGAAATATGTTCTTGAATCATTGGCTTTTCGTCTACAATAGTATCCTAAGGATGGGAGCTGAGACTCTACTATATTACCTCATACTATAAAATACCGCTTATTCTCAATAATACTTGCAAGTTGCCATATCAGGGAAAACATTTTTTTACAGGTATGGGATCATCATTGTTTTTCTATTTGTTTAGCTAGCAAGGAGTTAAGCATTTAAATTTTGTCAGTGTTGCTTTGTCAACATAAAAATTAAATGAACAAAGGAAATATTTGCGTAATACTATAATGTTTAAAAACTTCCACAATTGCTATGGAAATATTTCTTGTAATATGAGAAAGATCAGTTTTATTTGACACATGGGCACTGACAGAACATTTTCCACGAGGATAAGGAAAAATAATTAATATGCGAACATCATATCAATATATATTTGCAGTTTTAACATCCACGCCTCTTTATAACTCTAAACTAGTAGACAGGTTCCCTACCTGGAAACATTGCCTACCTGCAAGTTAATAAATGTGTGACTTTGTGTTTTTATTGATTATGAGACTCCTAGGCCTCTATTTATCAAGCTGTCTACTTACCTGCATTCAACGGCCCCAATACGCTCGCCTAAGATCGCCTAACATCGCCGCCGCAGACCTGAATACGTTCGCCAAATTTATCAAGAAAGCTGTCAAAAAGCTGTGCACCAAGTACGGTGCGATGAGCAGCGGACTGTTGTTAACTAACAGTCATCGATCTCGCTGCTCTTCGGCTTATTCGCAGCTTTCTTGCTACAGGGAGTGCAGAATTATTAGGCAAATGAGTATTTTGACCACATCATCCTCTTCATGCATGTTGTCTTACTCCAAGCTGTATAGGCTCGAAAGCCTACTACCAATTAAACATATTAGGTGATGTGCATCTCTGTAATGAGAAGGGGTGTGGTCTAATGACATCAACACCCTATATCAGGTGTGCATAATTATTAGGCAACTTCCTTTCCTTTGGCAAAATGGGTCAAAAGAAGGACTTGACAGGCTCAGAAAAGTCAAAAATAGTGAGATATCTTGCAGAGGGATGCAGCACTCTTAAAATTGCAAAGCTTCTGAAGCGTGATCATCGAACAATCAAGCGTTTCATTCAAAATAGTCAACAGGGTCGCAAGAAGCGTGTGGAAAAACCAAGGCGCAAAATAACTGCCCATGAACTGAGAAAAGTCAAGCGTGCAGCTGCCAAGATGCCACTTGCCACCAGTTTGGCCATATTTCAGAGCTGCAACATCACTGGAGTGCCCAAAAGCACAAGGTGTGCAATACTCAGAGACATGGCCAAGGTAAGAAAGGTTGAAAGACGACCACCACTGAACAAGACACACAAGCTGAAACGTCAAGACTGGGCCAAGAAATATCTCAAGACTGATTTTCTAAGGTTTTATGGACTGATGAAATGAGAGTGAGTCTTGATGGGCCAAATGGATGGGCCCGTGGCTGGATTGGTAAAGGGCAGAGAGCTCCAGTCCGACTCAGACGCCAGCAAGGTGGAGGTGGAGTACTGGTTTGGGCTGGTATCATCAAAGATGTGCTTGTGGGGACTTTTCGGGTTGAGGATGGAGACAAGCTCAACTCCCAGTCCTACTGCCAGTTTCTGGAAGACACCTTCTTCAAGCAGTGGTACAGGAAGAAGTCTGCATCCTTCAAGAAAAACATGATTTTCATGCAGGACAATGCTCCATCACACGCGTCCAAGTACTCCACAGCGTGGCTGGCAAGAAAGGGTATAAAAGAAGAAAATCTAATGACATGGCCTCCTTGTTCACCTGATCTGAACCCCATTGAGAACCTGTAGTCCATCATCAAATGTGAGATTTACAAGGAGGGAAAAATAAATAATTGAAATGGGTATATATTTGTTTTTTGTTAAGTTGCCTAATAATTATGCACAGTAATAGTCACCTGCACACACAGATATCCCCCTAAAATAGCTAAAACTAAAAACTACTTCCAAAAATATTCAGCTTTGATATTAATGAGTTTTTTGGGTTCATTGAGAACATGGTTGTTGTTCAATAATAAAATTAATCCTCAAAAATACAACTTGCCTAATAATTCTGCACTCCCTGTATACTGTCACTAAGCACCCACACTATACTAAACTGTTTACCCCCTAAACCGCCACTCCCGGAGCCCCCCGCAACTAAATAAAGTTATTAACCCCTAAACCGCCGCTCCCGGAGCCCACCGCCACCTACATTATATTTATTAACCCCTAATCTGCCCCCCCTACACCGCCGCCACTATAATAAAGTTATTAACCCCTAAACCTAAGTCTAACCCTAACACCCACTAACTTAAATATAATTTAAATACATCTAAATAAAATAACTATAATTAAATAATTCCTATTTAAAACTAAATACTTACCTATAAAATAAACCCTAAGATAGCTACAATATAACTAATAGTTACATTGTAGCTAGCTTAGTTTTTATTTTTATTTTACAGGCAACTTTGTATTTATTTTAACTAGGTAGAATAGTTATTAAATAGTTATTAACTATTTAATAACTATTCTACCTAGTTAAAATAAATACAAAAGTACCTGTAAAATAAATCCTAACCTAAGTTACAATTACACCTAACACTACAATTAAATAAATTAAATTAATTAACTACAATTACCTACAATTAAATACAATTAAATAAAATAAAGTACAAAAAAAACACACTAAATTACAGAAAATAAAAAAAATATTACAAGATTTTTAAACTAATTGCACCTAATCTAGGCCCCCTAATAAAATAAAAAAGCCCACCAAAATAATAAAATTCCCTACCCTACACTAAATTACAAATAGCCCTTAAAAGGGCTTTTTTGCGGGGCATTGCCCCAAAATAATCAGCTCTTCTACCTGTAAAAAAAGAAATACAACCCCCCCAACATTAAAACCCACCACCCACACACCCAACACTACTCTAAAACCCACCCAAACCCCCTTAAAAACACTAACCCCCTGAAGATCACCCTACCTTGAGCCCTCTTCACCCAGCCGGGCACAAGTGGACTTCCAGAGGGGCAGAAGTCTTCATCCGATCCGGGCAGAAAAGGACCTCCAGACGGGCAGAAGGCTTCATCCAGGCGGAATCTTCTATCTTCATCCATCCAGAGCGGAGCGGGTCCATCTTCAATCCATCTGACGCGAAGCATCCTCTTCCATCGACGTCCTAACGAAGAATGAAGGTTCCTTTAAATGACGTCATCCAAGATGGCGTCCCTTGAATTCCAATTGGCTCATAGGATTCTATCAGCCAATCGGAATCAAGGTAGGAAAAATCCTATTGGCTGAGCCAATAGGATTGTAGACATTTCCCATAGGAATCAATGGGATATCGGGCAGCAGCGAACATAAGCTTTCTCTGCTGTCAGACTCCGATTGATTCCTATGGCATCCGCCGCCTCCAGGGCGGTGGATTGAAAACCAGGTACGCTGGGCTGGAAAAGTGCAAAGCGTACCTGGTAGGATCTTGATAACTTCCAAAAGTAGTCAGATTGTGCCGAAGTTGCATTCGGAACATCTGTAGTGACGTAACCATCGATCTGTGTCGGACTGAGTCCGGTGGATCGTATGTTACGTCACAAAATTCTACTTTTGCCGGTCTTTAGCCTTTGATAACTACGGCGAATCAGGCTCGCCACAAATACGCTGCAGAATTCCAGCATATTTGCTGTTGACAGCTTGATAAATAGAGGCCCTAGGAGATCATATTACCCATGTTTATATTTTGGCACGGAAAAAGCTTTAGCTCTTTCTTTAATCAGGTTAAATTGTATATGAAGTGGGTTAAAAAAAAAATTGTCTATGTCCATTTCAGTCACTTTTTTCCGTAACTGAATTAAAGAAATTATAGCTTACATTTTCAGTTTAAATTGATACTATTTTAAAGGGACATAAAATTGTCATTATAAAAGCACCTAATTTGGAACATTCCGGACCAGTTCACAAGTTTGGGTATGTTTTTAGTTATGTTCTCTTCTGAAATGACAAAATATTGCAACTACTATATGTAGTTTTATCTATGTGCAAGGTTTAAACACATAGCAATGACAATTTGTTTATAAATTAAACTTAAAATTTTAACATTATATTTTACAGTAGAGATTCCACTTGAGGCTTTCAATCATTATAAAAAAGATTATTTTGCAATAAAAATACTTGTATTTAATTTAGTTTGATATGAAAAATCTTCAATAAAAATAACTGGATTTGTTCTTTACATAACAGTAACTGGATTATACTGCTACACGGTAGCTAAGGTTGACCTTGCTTATATTCTTCTTCATTAGAGATAGGCAGCTCCAGTCCGCAGGGGACTCTTGCCTTCAAGGAATTAGAGTTAGATCTAATTGAGCACAGGTTAATAATAACTGACTTTGCTAGTTTAATTGTCACGTTTAAAGACATGTTAAATTGTTTCTTTACTACAACTGAAATAATTATTTTAAAATGTATTTATGGTGGTTATTGTTGGGGGGGGGGTTTAGGTTTTTTTTCCGTTCCTTAATAAAGGAATAGTAAACACCAAAAATGTTATTGTTTAAAAAGATAGATAATCCTTTTATTTATCATTTTTTGCATATCCAACACTGTTAGAGAAATATACTTTTTACCTCTGTAATTATTACCTTGTATCTAAGCTTCTACAGACTGCCTCCTTATATCAGATCTTTTGACAGACTTGCATTTCAGGCAATTAGTGCTGACTCTTAAATAACTTCATGTGCATAAGCACAGTGTTCCCAATTTGCTTCTTTATCTGTGGCTATATAAAACACATGAACTAATGTCCTCCAGCTGTGAAAAACTGTCAAATGCTTTCAGATAAGAAGCGGCCTTTAAGGGCTTAAAAATTAGCATATGAGCCTACCTAGGTTTAGCTTTCAACTAAGAATACCAAGAGAACAAAGCAAATTTGATGATAAAAGTAAATTAGAAAGTTGTTTAACCCCTTAATGACCGAGGACGTGCAGGGTACGTCCTCAAAAAAAAAAAGGCAGTTAACGCCTGAGGACGTACCCTGCACGTCCTCGGTGTGGAAAACAGCTGGAAGCGATCCTGCTCGCTTCCAGCTGCTTTCCGGTTATTGCAGTGATGCCTCGATATGGAGGCATCCTGCAATAACCTTACATGGCCATCAGATGCAGAGAGAGCCACTCTGTGGTGTGCCGTGTGACCTCAAGGGGGGCGGGATCAGGGGCGGGACCGTTAGGGGGCATGCACGGGCGTGCGCACATGCATGGAGGGTGGAGGGCGGGCGCGTGCACGGAGCGGGAGCGGGTGGAAACCGCTACACTACGGAAAATATTTTTAGTAAAAAATGCCCAAATCTTGTTTGTGCAAAAGCACAAAAAGAGATCGTGGAGGGGTGGGGGGATGGTTTTGTGTGCGGGGAAGCTACACTACAGAAAAGTTTAAAACATTTAAAAAAAAAACATTTTTTCTTCTAAACTGGGTACTGGCAGACAGCTGCCAGTACCCAAGATGGCGCCCATTAAGTTAGAGTGGGAGGGTTATAGAGCTGTTTGGGGGGGATCAGTGAGGTTGGGGGCTAAGGGGGGATCGTACACATCAGCATATGTAAATATGCTTTTAAAAAAAAACAACAAAAAAAAATTATAGCTTTTATTTTAGTACTGGCAGACTTTCTGCCAGTACTTAAGATGGCGGGGACAATTGTGGGGTGGGGGAGGGAAGAGAGCTGTTTGGGAGGGATCAGGGGGTCTGATGTTTCAGGTGGGAGGCTGAGCTCTACACTAAATGTGATATTAATCCTGCAAGCTATAATACACGTGTGATGCGCAGCGGCATTTAGCGGCCTTCTAAATACCAAAAAGCAACGCCAAAGCCATATATGTCTACTATTTCTGAAGAAAGGGGATCCCAGAGAAGCATTTACAACCATTTGTGCCATAACTGCACAAGCTGTTTGTAAATGATTGCAGTGAGAAACCTAAAATTGTGAAAAATTTAACGTTTTTTTTAATTTGAACGCATTTGGCGGTGAAATGGTGGCATGAAATATACCAAAATGGGCCTAGATCAATACTTGGGGTTGTCTACTACACTACACTAAAGCTAAAATTACCCCAAAAAGCTCCCTACATGCTCCCTAATTAACCCCTTCACTGCTGGGCATAATACACGTGTGGTGCGCAGTGGCATTTAGTGGCATTTTAATTACCAAAAAGCAACACCAAAGCCATATAAGTCTGCTATTTCTGAACAAAGGGGATCCCAGAGAAGAATTTACAACCATTTGTGCCATAATTGCACAAGCTGTTTGTAAATAATTTCAGTGAGAAACCTAAAGTTTGTGAAAAAATTTGTGAAAAAGTGAACGATTTTTTTTATTTGATCGCATTTGGCGGTGAAATGGTGGCATGAAATATACCAAAATGGGCCTAGATAAATACTTTGGGTTGTCTACTAAAAAAAATATATATACATGTCAATGGATATTGAGAGATTCCTGAAAGATATCAGTGTTCTAATGTAACTAGCGCTAATTTTTTTTTTTTAAAAAATGGTTTGGAAATAGCAAAGTGCTACTTGTATTTATGGCCCTATAACTTGCAAAAAAAAACAAAGAACATGTAAACATTGGGTATTTCTAAACTCAGGACAAAATTTAGAAACTATTTAGCATAGGTGTTTTTTGGTGGTTGTAGATATGTAACAGATTTTGGGGGTCAAAGTTAGAAAAAGTGTTTTTTTTTTTCAATTTCTCCTCATATTTTATAATTTTTTTTATAGTAAATGATAAGATATGATGAAAATAATGGTATCTTTAGAAAGTCCATTTAATGGGGAGAAAAACGGTATATAATATGTGTGGGTACAGTAAATGAGTAAGAGGAAAATTACAGCTAAACACAAACACAGCAAAAATGTAAAAATAGCCTTGGTCCCAAACGGACAGAAAATGGAAAAGTGCTGTGGTCATTAAGGGGTTAAAATTACATGCCCTATCTGAATCATGAAAGTTTAATTTGGAGTTCACTATAACCTTAAACTGACCTTTAAAACTGGAATTCCCAAACCCTACAGCTAGTACTTTATTAAATGCCTGTTAGTAAGATTAAGTGGGTTAGTTAGTGGCTTAGACATTGACTAAAACTTGACAAGTTGCAAGATCCAAAAGGGCTGGCGTTATAGAGCTCTGACCTGGAGCATTTAGTAACAGCCTTTCTTTGGAGTGGGCTAGAAAACAGAATTTTGAGCAATAGGTAGAATTGAGGATGGGTGATAACATGAAAGAAGAAGGAAGTGGGTTGAGAGAACATTTACAAAAGCATTCATTCAAATATTTTTGCTATTGTGGGCAGGACCAGAAAAGAGGGGTTTGCAAATGGGCAGGCAAGTACCTGCGTACAGTCATGGTTAAGTGCTGTGTGCAGTTCTAGGGCATAGCAAGGTGACGTTTGAGTGTAAGGATCCCATGGACTAATTAAGACATAAATAAAGAAAAGAGAAATAACAAAAACACCCCACAATTTGGGTATGCCCCTCATATTCTGAAATGATTGGCAGGTATGCAAATGAGCTGTTACAAAATGAGTGACTTTCTAGTTAATTTTGTAGCTTCTCTAGATATACAAGACAGGAATAGCCTCTCCTTTCTAATCATTTTAGTCATTAAAACCAAAGATTAGTGGACTCTAGTGGAAGGCTACGCAGAATGGCACGGCTATCGGATAGGCATGCAAATTTTAGCTATGTTGGGGAAGTGACATTCATTTAATTAAAATCAGCAAGTAGATGTAATGTTCTATATCCTTTAAGTGGAAATTGAAATAATTATTAAAATTATTAAATTGTTATTTAATTAATCTTCTGCACTTCTATAAGTGCTGAAGGCCACACTCATGCCTATAGTAAACCTTCTAATATAATAGCAATACACATGGAGCTCGCAACCCTCCTGGAGTTTCTATAGCTACCTGAACCTGTCCAGGAATGTCAATACCCTGTACAATCACACCCAAACCCAACCCTTTTGGGTCTGCTAATACCCAAAAAATCCCACCTACCTACAATATGCCTTCATTCCACCAACAGACTGCCCAGATTTTGTTCTAAGGCTGCCAGTTCTGAAAACATGGGGCAATTGTTATGGAGGTATGAACACAGGAGATATGCACACAGGAGAGTTTGGAGTTGTAGGGCAAACTATCAAAGGCAGTGGGGTCTTTGGCTTTCTCATTTGAATAGAGACATGTATGTCTTATTAAAGCAACAGTAAAAAATGATTTTTTTAAAAAAACTAAATTTAATAGTGGGTTCCTTACAATTCATGAATCAGCAACATTTGCAAAAACAAAAATAAAGGTAAACTTTAATTCCAGGCTGATCTTTTCCTGCTTCACATACTGCCCACCAGCCCAGTGCTATTTTTTTATTTTCTTCAACAGTGGCTGACTCAGCCTATTAGCCATTGTATTTCTATTGTGTGTTTATTCTTTGTGTGCTCTGCTTCCAAAGCAGACAGGAAGCTATGCACAATCTCAAAGTGATTTTTTCACTTATTTTCTGCACGATCTACTCTCTGCATTGGTGTCATCAGGGGAGGGCTTAGAGACAGCATATGACCCCCTTGTCTGGTTCTAGAAGGCACACAATATAAATTATCAGGAGCATGCTTGGTGCAAGTGTAAAGGAGCGAGTAGCAGCCTTACAACTGTACATGCTGAGTACTAGACACTTACAATTGTGCCTTATTTAAATATGTTTAAGGCTATATATATATATATATATATATATATATATATAAAAAAATATAACAATAACATGTATTTTAGTCCATACGTGGTGTTTCGGGACCACTCAGGCCCCTTCCTCAGACAAGAACAAACCGTTTGGTAATAGTAGTAAATAGAAAATTTGTTTACATTTGTAAACTCTATCTGAATCATGAAAGAAAAAATGGGTTTTATATGCCTTTAAATTTAACAGTTATTTACAGGGTATGGGGGGGATTAAATAAAAGCCAGCTAAATGTTCCATCATCATGAATCTGTTTTGTCAGTCCCTTAAAGCACCCAAAATCTATTTTCCTTTTTTTCCCTTTCACTCTTGTAAAATACAATAACAAGCTGAGATGCTGAATCATTTTTCATTGTTTGAGACAGGTTCTTCGAACTTCTAAACAGGTATATTAATAGATGTGCTAAACTGAAACTCACTCTGTGGTGGTTTTAAACAGTTGGCAACATTCACTAAGAGTTCATTTCAGTGTCCCCAGGTTCTTTGAAGCTAAATAACTCACCTGTCATGCATTAGTCAATCAGCTGTATGATGGGGGGAGGCAATTAATTGAACATAATGTGTTAGAGCATTTTATATTTTATAATGCTCTATAGCTTGCATATAATTATGTGCTGCTTGGCCCTTGCAGGTGTGTTAAAAACATAAAGTCAGATCCAGGGTTACTTTCAATATCACTCTAAACTGCTTTAAAGGAATAGTCTAGTCAAAAATTAAACACATGATTCAGGCAGAGCATGCAATTTTGAGAAACTTTCTATTTACTTCTATTATCAATTTTACTTTGTTCTCTTGGTATCGTTATTTGAATGTAAGCTTAGGCCTATTTTTGGTTTAGCACCTGGGTAGTGCATGATGATTGGTGGCTACATTTAGACACTAATCAGAAAGTGCTACCCATGTGTTGAACCAAAAAATGGGCCAGCTCCTATGCTTACATTCTTGCTTTTTCAAATAAAGATAACAAGAGAACGAAGAAAAAATGCTAATCGAAGTAAATTAGAAAGTTGCTTAAAATTGCATGCTCTACCTGAATCATGATTGTTTAATTTTGTCTAGACTATCCCTTTAATCATTTCATGCAGAAAAAAAAAAGTTATATTTAAATGTTTTTATTTTACATGAAACATACCCCTTTATCTACCAGTGCAGTGGTTTGTGCATTACCAGCTTACATATTATATTGCCCAGTGGAACCAAGAGTACTGTGATTGACAAAGGAAACCTAGTAAATATGAAAAGAAAGGACAGTGGACACTGTGTGTAGATTTTTTTTGAACGTCTGAATTTGTGACATCTTGAATTGGAACTTAATGTCATATTGCTGCTTATGTTTAAACTTGTTTTGCCAATGGCTGGATATAACATTAGACTACAGTTGGGGATAATATATTGGTATCATGTTGCACTGTGTTTTGCAGCCCATCTCAAATATTGCCCTGGGGCCACTGAATGCGGCTCCCCTGGCACTGTGCTCACAGGTGTAAAAAGGTAAACACTACAAGGCCTATTTATCAAGCTCCGTATGGAGCTTGAAGCCCCGTGTTTCTGGCGAACCCTCAGGCCGCTGCTCCATAACCTGTCCCCCTGCTCTGAGGAGGCGAACAGCGATCGCCAAAAATACAAATACGATCGGGTTGATTGACACCCCCTGCTAGTGGCCGCGAATCTGCAGGGGGCGGCATTGCACCAGCAGTTTCATAAGAACTGCTGGTGCAATGCTGAATGCGGAGAGCGTAATGCTGTCCGCATTCCGTGATGTCTGTTGTACAGACATTTGATAAATAGGCCCCTATTTGTCTGTAGGTAGAACTCGCAGGGCCAGCCAGTGGTTTTGTGTTTCTTTTCAGGAAGATATAATCATAGAATGCAGCAAATACAATAAAGCAAACAGGAGTATATGTAGACAAATGCTGTAAAATCATTACATTTATGGGACAGCTACTGTTTTAAATATTCTCAAAAAACACAGACATGCAGCATTTTAGGTAACCTTATATTGTTACCAAGTAGCAAATGGGAAATAAATAGATAGCAAGCAAAATAGTGCTTGGGACATTTGCTCAATAGAGTTATATATTATTAATATTATCTTTTGTGTATAAAGCACCAGCATACTTACTGCACAGTGCTTTACATAAGAATAGATAGTAGAGAATTACATTTGAAATATAAATGTCATGCATGGGGAAAACGGCATTTCACCTTAGACAACAGGGGTGAAAATGACCCTGATCTTGAGCACAGGAGGTGTGTTCCTTTCTATATATTATTCTTCTGGTGTCCTATGTTTTAATAGGCTGAAACGTTTAAAGGGATATGAAACCCCAAAAATGTATTTTGTTATTAAGAAAGGATACAATTGTAAAAAAAAGTTTAAAATTTACTTCTACAGTGTTATCAAATTTGCTTCGTTTCCATGATATTCTTTGTTGAAGAGATACCTAAGTAGGTGTCTGGCGCACTACTTGACAGGAAATAGTGCTGCTATCTAGTACTCTTGCAAATGGATAACATTCTTGCAAAACTGCTGCCATACAGTGCTCCAGAAATGGGTTGGCTCCTAAGCTTACATCCCTGCTTTTCAACAAAAGATACCAGGAGAATTAAGCTATCTTATTAGAAATAAATTAGAAAGTTGTTTAAAATTGCTTCTTTATAGTAATGAATCATAATCTTTCCTTTTAGGAATACAGAAATTGTTTTACTAGGGAAGCAATTTTAAACATCGGTAAATACGGTAAATACCGGGAGAGAAGCAGCGGTAGAAGTGGTTCTCCCCTTCCTTTTTTTTCCCGTCCCCCCCCCCCACTTTTTTTTTTTAACTATGGTTTAGCTGGGCTGCTTCTCCGCAGGGGGGGGGGGGGGCATGCGTATGGGGGAGGGTTCAGGGGGTTGAAAAATAAAAACCCCAAGTAATGTCAATGAGTAAGCTGATTATGTTATATCAATACTCATATGCTAAATCACTTGAAACTGATAACTGTAAAAAGCTGACAGGAAAATATCACCTGAGCATCTCTATGTAAAAAGGAAGATATTTTACCTCACAATCTCCTCAGCTCAGTAGAGTTAGTTCTGTGTAAAAAGTTATACTCAGCTGCTCCCAGCTGCAGGTAAAAAAATTAAAAAAATGAAGAAATGAATAGCAGCCAATCATCATCAGCAGTGCTGAGGTCATGAACTCTTACTGTGATCTCATGAGATTTGACTTAACTCTCATGAGATTTCATAGTAAGCTTCCTTTACATGATTGGTGAAATAATATGAGAGTTCACGATACTCATCCCTTCAGTTGTCCCGGGACAGACACACTTATATGCTGCTTAGAAATCCTTTACAATGGGAGGTGGCTACTGAGGATTTTTTGAAGTAAAATATCTTTCTTTTTGTACTTAGAGATGTTCAGGTGATATTTTCTAGCCAGCTTTTTACAGCTATGCTGCATCACTTTCAAGTGTTTAAACATTTGGGTATTATGGCCCTTTAAATACAGTACTATATGAATGAACTTATGTATAATTTATGGATTATGTTATGTGTTCAATGCTGTTTATATTTGTTCTTGGACATTGTCTTGGATTATAAATAAAAGTTAAAAAAAAAAATTGCTTCTTTATCTATATCATGACAGAAAAAAGGTTTCATATCTTTTTAATGTCATTGTGAAGGTCCACATAGTTTGGCAGGAAAAAAATAATGTAAATGTATTTTTAAATGTAGTGTTATCTCTTTATTCCTATGTCCATCATTCCTACCACTCCTTTTATTTTATGCTTTCCAAAACTCACACATAAAAGTAAATTCGAAAATAGCTTAAAATTGTATGCTCAATCTGTATCATGAAACTTATTTTGACTTCATTGTCCCTTTAAATATTTTATAGCTGCAATCATTTCCTATGGTGCTCAAAACGTGGAAAATGAGCTAAGTTTCAACCAAGGATACAAAAAGAAAGAAGTAAAATTAATAATTCAAGTAAATTGGATTTATTTAATCTGCCCTCTGCATCTGATCATGAACATTTGATTTTGACTTCCATGTCCAATTATAAGGACCGGCACTGAGAATACTGTAACCCATTTTATATTAGAGATGAATTTATCCTTTATCCTTAGAGACTGTATGTTGCTAAGAATGGGGCGGTTAACTCCGCAATGGCATCAAAAACCATGAAAATCATGAAAACTAATATAAATATGTCAACCAGTATTAATGCTGAGCACAGTAAAATAAAAATTGGTATAACTTGGTGCTTTGATAGGGTGTAAGTGACTTACCTAATATCCAAAAAAAAACATGGACTATTTAATGCACTTTAGAATTTTTATAGAATATTTATGAAAGAAGAACTATAAAAAATGTCACCAAAGACATTAAAGTTGTTGAAATCAATTACTACTCCAAGTAAAGGATTACACCATTTTCTTTATTATTATATACAAAAAAGGAGAGAAAGTAACATCCCTTAAGCACTCTAAAGAAACAAAAAATAAGTAGGTCCAAAAGAGAGCACACACATAAAAAAGGGAGGGGTTCTCAATCCTCAAAAAAAATATTTCAGGGGAAAAAATAAAAAATAAAACAACCTTTATTTTAAAAAATATATATTACAAATAGGAGATATATAAAAACACATTAAAAACACTTGCAAAGGTATCACACACAGGGGCATGAAAGGTCCAATTCACTGTATTGTTTCTATATGCACAGTGAACACCTTTACAATCAAATGAAAGGCCTAATACCAGAAAAGTTCAAAGGAGGTAACTATCCCCATTATTTAGTGCAACACGAAACAAAAAGAGCCCTAATTTACAGTCTACCAGTGACCATAAGGTCTCTCTAATGAGTACCATAAAAAGGGATTGTCAATCTGCTACTCTCACGTGTTGCTCCTACACAATTATGTAAGAAAACTGGGTGTTCCTGTACTAGCCTGGTATTACAAAAGTATCTAATATAGGATAAGTCACACAAAACATATCAAATACAACTGCAATACAATACCAAAGACCCCTGGCCAGGACCTAATCATGCCACAAAACACCTGACACACGTTTCTCTCCTGTTTTATCAAAGGCAATTTGATTATGGTATTTTCTAGTTTATATAGGCTGTTTTAGCCAATCATTACGTCTCACCAGGAATAAACCAATCACCTTCACAATATTCTCAACTGTTACGATCAGCTGTTATTTAATTGCATGAGACTCACTTTTTAATCATTAATCTTCTATTCTTAAATAGCCTCTATGCTTTAAACATGTTATGCTCCTAAATGTGCTGCATATAATTTACAAGGTGATCGTTTCTTATATTGGAGTATCGCCCATGTTCTATTACCCAAATTTTGCAATGTTTATGTTTTTCAAAAATGCATAGTATTGGGCCATCTTGTTCTTAGATTAAGCCAATCATATGCGTTTTTCAGTATACACACCCCCATGTCCCACGAGGGGCGCATCTATCAATTGGTCAATGCTGAGTGACAATTCAAATCTCCTACATATGTCATCTACCTCTGCTTTTTTTATTGGTTAAATGCCGCAGTTTAGGAATAGATGTGTGATAACCATCACGATTTGTGATCGCCAAAAATTGGTTACATTAATACTGATAGACGCTAGGTCGGATAGGTCAGTCGTGATTGGCGGAACAACACACTCCTCTTTCCATCTAACAATAAAAAGAAGCAGAGAGGTAGATGACGTATGTAGGAGATTTTATTGGTCACACAGCATTGACCAATTGATAGATGCACCCCTCATGGGACATGGGGGTGTGTATACTGAAAAACGCCCATGATTGGCTTAATCTAAGAACAAGATGGACCAATACTATGCATTTTTGAAAAACATAAACATGGCAAAACTGGGGTAATAGAACATGGGCAATACTCCAATATAAGAAACGATCACATTGTAAATCATATGCTGCACATTTAGGAGCATAACATGTTTTAAATCATAGAGGCTATTTAAGAATAGAAGATTTATGATTAAAAAGCTTGTCTCAAGCAATTAAATAACAGCTGATCGTAGCAGTTGAGAATGTTGTGAAGGTTATTGGTTTATTCCTGGTGAGACGTAATAATTGGCTAAAACAGCCTATTTAAACTAGAAAATACCATAAACAAATTGCCTTTGATAATACAGGAGCGAAACGTGCGTCAGGCGTTTTTGGCATGATTAGGTCCTGGCCAGGGGCCTTTGGTATTGTATTGCAGTTGTATTTGATATGTTTTGTGAGACTTTTCCTATATTAGATGCTTTTGTAATACCAGACTAGTACAGGAACACCCAGTTTTCTTAAATAATTGTGTAGGAGGAACACGTGAGAGTAGCAGATCGCCAATCCCTTTTTATGGTACTCATTAGAGAGACCTTATAGTCACTGGTAGACTGTAAATTAGGGCTCTTTTTGTTTCGTGTTGCACTACATAATGGGGATAGTTACCTCCTTTGAACTTTTCTGGTATTAGGCCTTTCATTTGATTGTATAGGTGTTCACTGTGCATATAGAATCAATACTGTGAATTGGATCTTTTGTGCCCCTGTGTGTGATACCTTTTCAAGTGTTTTTATATCTCTCCTTTTTTATATTTTTTTGAAATAAATAAATGTTAAGTTTTACTTATCCTTTTTCCCTCAATTTTTTTTTTTTTAAATTGAGAACCCCTCCCTTTTTATGTGTGTCCTCTCTTTTGGACCTACTTAATTTTTGTTTCTTTAGAGTGCTTAAAGGGATAGTAAACACCAAACATATTATTGTTTAACAGATAGATAATCCCTTTATTAACAATTCACCAGTTTTGCATAATCAACACGGTTATATAAATATACTTTTTACCTCTGTGATTACCTTGTATCTAAGCTTCTGCTGACTGCCTCCTTATCTCAGATCTTTTGATAGACTTGCATTTCAGCCAATTAGTGCTGACTCTTAAATAACTTCACAGTGTTATCTAGATGAAACACATGAACACCCACTAGCTGTGAAAAACTGTAAAATGCATTCAAATTAGAGGCCGCCTTCAAGGGCTTAGAAATTAGCATATGAGCCTTCCTAGTATTGCCTTCAACTAAGAATAACAAGGGAACAAAGCAAAGTTGATGATAAAAGTAAATTAGAAAGTTGTTTAAAATGGCAAGCCCTATCCGAATCATGAAAGTTTTATTTGGACTTTACTATCCCTTTAAGGGATGCTATTTTCTCTCCTTTTTTGTATATAATTGTCAATATTTGCATCTAGCACCACCTGTCTGGAGGGTTCTTGATAGTGGTCCTGTTCAGGGTATTAATTGTGTGATATATACTCCTTATATATTAAAACCATTTTTTTTTATTGGCTTAAGGATGAATAGGTCTGGTCTATCAATAATCTAGCAATGGCATTTTTCTTAGCATTAAATAATGGTTTATATAATCAGTCTGTTATTTTTTGTTTTTGTTTACTGGCATAAACTAGTTTACTGCATTTGGGTATTGCAAGCTACTCCTTACTTAGGACAGTCTAGTCAAAAACAATATTATCATCAATTTTGCTTTGTTCTCTTGGTATTCTTAGTTGAAAGCTAAAACCTTGGTAGGCTCATATGCTAATTTCTTAGACTCCTCTTTTGATGTTATTAAAGGGGCCTGAAATTTATGGGCAGTTTTATGGGCAATAAACAAATTGAGCTTTTTATATAAAATGTTTAGTAATAAATAATGAAAAAACTTTGCAATATATTTTTATTATATATTTTCCCCCTTTTCATGTAAATGTATCTCTGAAATTTGTGGCTTTCCTAATTCCCAGAACTTGAAATGTATCTGCTGACTCCTCAAGGCTAACCCTGCTACATATATTTATCTAATTGACTGGTTAAAACAGTAAAACAATGTATTTTACAGTAATATTATGATTGTGGCTAGTCTTGTTGTCTGTAGACTCAAGCCCTGATTGACACCCTCAAATACGGCAAAAAAGGGTATTTAAATTTTGACTATTAGTAAATAATTGCAATAACCAAGATGTTAATTTGTTTTAAAAACATTAAGATGTACTTGATATGTTATTCTATTGCAACATAATAGAAATCTCTTGTTATTAAAATGTGTTTAGTATCCCTTTAAGATTGGGCATACAATTTTAAGAGACTTTTCAATTTACTTCTATTATCAAATTTACTTAATTCTCTTGATATCGTTGGTTGAAAAGCATACCTTGGTAGTTTCAAGAGCCGCAATTAACTAGCTGGTGATTGGTGGCTCATCACTGGAGTTTACCCCTTTTGTATGGGCTAAATACACAGTTATATGAAATCAATTGTGCAATAATAAAATGTTCTAGCCTATTACAACATTTTCCTTTTATACCCTTAAGCTCCTTTATCAAAAAGGAATTGAATAAAATTCCTACAAAATAAAAATTGAAGATACATCAGATCCTAATTACATAATCAACTTGAATTGTTAGTGAAAAGTTCATATAATTAGCCTAAGCTAATGGAAATATTAGAAAAATACTTCTCAGAAAATATGTCTTTGAGTCATACTTTTTATACAACGCTTATTGCTGTACCAGGGACTTATAGTGCATTGTATTGCAATTGTGAAAATATTTCTATTGTTTATATGGAATCTGTTAGAACGTAAAGTAATCATGTCATTAGACACTACACTTTCAAATAAATGCAGACATTTAAACACTCCAGGACAAATATACGCAATACATTAATCAGCCGTCATTACATATCTCCAAACGTTTATACAAAGTAAAGTGTACTGTGTGAAAAGAACTAATGCTGATGGTATGCACATACTTTTAGAGAAACATAATCCCTTGATACCCTTCTGGAGCATCCTATGGATATTCAAAAGAAAAAAAAATACATTCAGGAGAAAAACTGATAATTGTTATATTCTCTTTCTCAGATAGTATGTGATACTTTTTCTTACAACACTCTAGACACAGGATAATTGCTCAACTATGTCATGAAGCATTTTTAAGATGGGTGAAGCTTAACCCTTTGAGTACTAAGCACTTTCCCACGTGGGTGCTAATATTTTCTAAGGGTTTTTTATTTTTTTAATTTTTGGAAAAAAAAAAGTTTAACTTTTTTTTTTTTTACAGACCCCCAAGACTTACACTGTTGGAAAGGTTAGGCGATTACCTTTCCAGCAGTGGGTCTTGAGGGTCTGTAGCTACTTAGATGCCTGAGATACAGTTTTCTAAGCAGCATGCCCCCTCCTCCTATACTTAACATTGTTAAGTATAAATAAAGTTGCATGGTGACATCATCACGTCATTGCGCGTGATGTCACCGCACATCACGTGAAGCCCCGGCGATGCCTGTCACTCTACAGGCATGATCGCCGGGGTAGGAATGGTTAGGAGCCCCCAGATCTCCCTCAAGGTGGGAGAGTACTCATGATGGCTCTGAGCCGTCATTAGCACTAGAGTGGGAAACTCAAAGGGTTAAAGGGACATTAAACCCATTTTTTTTTTCTGATTTAGACAGAGCATACAGTTTTAAACAACTTTCCAATTTACTTCTTTTATCTAATTTGCTTTATTCTTTGTCTAAAAAAGGATACCTATGTAAGATCATCAATGCACTACTGGGAGCCAGGTGCTGATTGGTGGCTGCACATATATACCTCTTTTTATGGGCTCACTGGATGTGTTGAGCTAGCTCCCAGTAGTGCATTTCTGCTCCTTCAACAGAGGATACCAAGAGAATGAAGCAAATCTGATATTAGAAGTAAATGTATGCACTATCTAAATCAATAAAGAAAAAGTTGGGTTTCGTGTCCCTTTAACATGAAGACGCAAAAGAGAGGACTCTTTGGGATTCCCTTCAACACTCCAGTATTATTATAAGCAATGTGATATTTCATACTACTAAACACTCAGCTAAGACAAACACACTGGCATATGGCATTTCTGGCACAAATGCCTGGGGTTATTTTTCCAATCTCCCACTTCAACATAACACAGAACTTTGTGTTGAGTCTTTGTCCCATAAAATATACAGTTATACAGTGAGTTATACAGTTTATTTAAAAAGTACATCATTTATTTAACTGTTACCTATCTTTTATATGCTGTACGTATACTGGCACAGACAAGTCATAATAGCACTAAATACTCTTAAAGAGTTTGGGTAAAATAAAAATGTTTTTTTTTTAATTTATAAATATGATTATTAATTATGGTCATTTCCCGCTTTTCTTTCCTATATATTTTATCTGGATCTATTTTCCTATGTTGTTTGTATATATTAAATACTGATGTAGCGATAAGCTGTGCGGGCAGAATAACTACCACTATTGGGGGTAACTGCATCATTTGTCTGTCTGGTTCAAGCTAAAAAAACCAGCTTTTCATTGTTATACACAGATATCAACATTTCATAGATAAGACAGATGTCTTTAAAATTGTTGTTAAATTATTTGTAGTCCTGAATAAGTAATATAATTTTTGAATGATCAAAAAAGGATAAGATTAGTAAAACCATAGAGAATAAAGCTTATTTGAATGTCTCATTCTTGTTCTAGTGGATGACTTCCAGATCACTTTAAAATAACTCAAGTATCCTATATATTTATATACACACACAGTATATATAGTTATTACTTATATAAATATATGTATTACATGTTATATATATAAATATATATATACACAGACGGCGCCACGCTGGATTTTGCGCACGGTGGAAACGTCATCTCTCAGCCAAATAGCGTTCTGCCGTGGGATGCCTTAGCAGCTCATTGCGGGGAACGCTGCAGACAAATAAAAGAGCTTTCATCATAAAGTATTTTATACTTCATGACTGAAAATCCCCTATATGTTTTCCAATGGTAAATCCTAGCGTTTCACAAACACTGGCCTAGATTTAGAGTTGGGCGGTAGCCGTGAAAACCAGCGTTAGAGGCTCCTAACGCTGGTTTTAGGCTACCTCCGGTATTTGGAGTCATTAAAAAAAGGGTCTAACGCTCACTTTTCAGCCGCGACTTTTCCATACCCCAGATCCCCCTACATAAATTGCGTATCCTATCTTTTTAATGGGATTTTTCTAACTCCGGTATTTAGAGTCGTGTCTGAAGTGAGCGTTAGACATCTAACGACAAAACTCCAGCTGCAGGAAAAAAGTCAGTAGTTAAGAGCTTTCTGGGCTAACGCCGGTTCATTAAGCTCTTAACTACTGTACTCTAAAGTACACTAACACCCATAAACTACCTATGTACCCCTAAACCGAGGTCCCCCCACATCACCGCCACTCGATTACATTTTTTTAACCCCTAATCTGCCGACCGCCACCTACGTTATACTTATGTACCCCTAATCTGCTGCCCCTAACACCGCTGACCCCTATATTATATTTATTAACCCCTAACCTGCCCCCCACAACGTCGCAGCCAGCTACCTACAATAATTAACCCCTAATCTGCCGACCGCAAAGCGCCGCCACCTACGTTATACTTATGTACCCCTAATCTGCTGCCCCTAACACCGCAGACCCCTATATTATATTTATTAACCCCTAATCTGCCCCCTCAACGTCGCCTCCACCTGCCTACACTTATTAACCCCTAATCTGCCGAGCGGACCGCACCGCTATTATTATAAAGTTATTAACCCCTAATCCGCCTCACTAACCCTATAATAAATAGTATTAACCCCTAATCTGCCCTCCCTAACATCGCCGACACCTAACTTCAATTATTAACCCCTAATCTGCCGACTGGAGCTCACCGCTATTCTAATAAATGTATTAACCCCTAAAGCTAAGTCTAACCCTAACACTAACACCCCCGTAAATTAAATATAATTTTAATCTAACGAAATTAATTAACTCTTATTAAATAAATTATTCCTATTTAAAGCTAAATACCTGTAAAATAAATCCTAATATAGCTACAATATAAATTATAATTATATTATAGCTATTTTAGGATTAATATTTATTTTACAGGTAACTTTGAATTTATTTTAACCAGGTACAATAGCTATTAAATAGTTAAGAACTATTTAATAGCTAAAATAGTTAAAATAATTACAAAATTACCTGTAAAATAAATCCTAACCTAAGTTACAATTAAACCTAACACTACACTATCAATAAATTAATTAAATAAAATACCTATAATTATCTACAATTAAACCTAACACTACACTATCAATAAATAAATTAAATACAATACCTACAAATAACTACAATGAAATAAACTATCTAAAGTACAAAAAATAAAAAAGAACTAAGTTACAAAAAATAAAAAAATATTTACAAACATAAGAAAAATATTACAACAATTTTAAACTAATTACACCTACTCTAAGCCCCCTAATAAAATAACAAAGCCCCCCAAAATAAAAAAATGCCCTACCCTATTCTAAATTACTAAAGTTCAAAGCTCTTTTACCTTACCAGCCCTGAACAGGGCCCTTTGCAGGGCATGCCCCAAGAAGTTCAGCTCTTTTGCCTGTAAAAAAAAACATACAATACCCCCCCCCCAACATTACAACCCACCACCCACATACCCCTAATCTAACCCAAACCCCCCTTAAATAAACCTAACACTAAGCCCCTGAAGATCTTCCTACCTTATCTTCACCATACCAGGTTCACCGATCGATCCAGAAGAGCTCCTCCGATGTCCTGATCCAAGCCCAAGCGGGGGGCTGAAGAGGTCCATGATCCGGCTGAAGTCTTCATCCAAGCGGGGCAGAAGAGGTCTTCCATCCGATTGAAGTCTTCATCCAAGCGGGATCTTCTATGGTCATCCATCCGGAGCGGAGCGGCAGGATCCTGAAGACCTCCGACGCGGAACATCCATCCTGGCCGACGACTGAACAACGAATGACGGTTCCTTTAAATGACGTCATCCAAGATGGCGTCCCTTGAATTCCGATTGGCTGATAGGATTCTATCAGTCAATCGGAATTAAGGTAGGAATATTCTGATTGGCTGATGGAATCAGCCAATCAGAATCAAGTTCAATCCGATTGGCTGATTGGATCAGCCAATCGGATTGAACTTGATTCTGATTGGCTGATGGAATCAGCCAATCAGAATATTCCTACCTTAATTCCGATTGGCTGATAGAATCCTATCAGCCAATCGGAATTCGAGGGACGCCATCTTGGATGACGTCATTTAAAGGAACCGTCATTTATTTCATTGTAGTTATTTGTAGGTATTGTATTTAATTTATTTATTGATAGTGTAGTGTTAGGTTTATTTGTAGATAATTATAGGTATTTTATTTAATTAATTTATTGATAGTGTAGTGTTAGGTTTAATTGTAACTTAGGTTAGGATTTATTTTACAGGTAATTTTGTAATTATTTTAACTATTTTAGCTATTAAATAGTTCTTAACTATTTAATAGCTATTGTACCTGGTTAAAGTAAATACAAAGTTACCTGTAAAATAAATATTAATTATAATTTATATTGTAGCTATATTAGGATTTATTTTACAGGTAAGTATTTAGCTTTAAATAGGAACAATTTATTTAATAAGAGTTAATTAAATTCGTTAGATTAAAATTATATTTAATTTAGGGGGGTGTTAGTGTTAGGGTTAGACTTAGCTTTAGGGGTTAATACATTTATTAGAATAGCGGTGAGCTCCAGTCGGCAGATTAGGGGTTAATAATTGAAGTTAGGTGTCAGCGATGTTAGGGAGGGCAGATTAGGGGTTAATACTATTTATTATAGGGTTAGTGAGGCGGATTAGGGGTTAATAACTTTATTATAGTAGCGCTCAGGTCCGGTCGGCAGATTAGGGGTTAATAAGTGTAGGCAGGTGGAGGCGACGTTGTGGGGGCAGATTAGGGGTTAATAAATATAATATAGGGGTCGGCGATGTTAAGGCAGCAGATTAGGGGTACATAGGGATAATGTAAGTAGCGGCGGTTTACGGAGCGGCAGATTAGGGGTTAATAATAATATGCAGGGGTCAGCGATAGCGGGGGCGGCAGATTAGGGGTTAATAAGTGTAAGGTTAGGGGTGTTTAGACTCGGGGTACATGTTAGAGTGTTAGGTGCAGACGTAGGAAGTGTTTCCGCATAGCAAACAATGGGGCTGCGTTAGGAGCTGAACGCGGCTTTTTTGCAGGTGTTAGGTTTTTTTTCAGCTCAAACAGCCCCATTGTTTCCTATGGGGGAATCGTGCACGAGCACGTTTTTGAGGCTGGCCGCGTCCGTAAGCAACTCTGGTATCGAGAGTTGAAACTGCGTTAAATATGCTCTACACTCCTTTTTTGGAGCCTAACGCAGCCTTTATGTGGACTCTCAATACCAGAGTTATTTTTATGGTGCGGCCAGAAAAAAGCCGGCGTTAGCTTTTCGGGTCGTTACCGACAAAACTCTAAATCTAGCCGACTAGGATTTACTATCACTTTAAGCAGATGTGTCTATGAGAACAGAAACTTAGGCAGATGTGTCTAGGGGAGCAGAAACTTAAGCGGATGTGTCTAGGGGAGCAGAAACTTAAGCAGATGTGTCTATGGCAACAGAAACTTAAGCAGATGTGTCTATGGGAACAGAAACTTAAGCGGATGTGTCTAGGGGAGCAGAAACTTAAGCAGATGTGTCTATGCGAACAGAAACTTAAGCAGATGTGTCTAGGGGAAAAGAAACTTAAGCAGATGTGTCTAGGGGAAAAGAAACTTAAGCAGATGTGTCTATGCGAACAGAAACTTAAGCGGATGTGTCTAGGGGAAAGAAACTTAAGCAGATGTGTCTATGCGAACAGAAACTTAAGCAGATGCGTCTAGGGGAAAAGAAACTTAAGCGGATGTGTCTAGGGGAGCAGAAACGTAAGCAGATGTGTCTATGGGAACAGAAACTTAAGCAGATGTGTCTATGGGAACAGAAACTTAAGCGGATGTGTCTAGGGGAACAGAAACTTAAGCAGATGTGTCTATGGGAACAGAAACTTAAGCAGATGTGTCTATGGGAACAGAAACTTAAATGGATGTGTCTAGGGGAGCAGAAACTTAAGCAGATAGGTCTAGGGGAAAAGAAACTTAAGCGGATGTGTCTAGGGGAGCAGAAACTTAAGCAGATGTGTATGAGAACAGAAACTTAACGGGACATGAAACCCCCAAAAATTATTTCATGATTCAGATAGAGAATACAATTTTAAACAACTTTCTAATTTACTTCTATTATCTAATCTGTTTCATTCTCTTGGTATCATTTGTTGAAGGAGCAGCAATGCACTACTGGTTTCTAACTGAACACATGGGTGAGCCAATGACAATCGGTATATGTATGCAGCATCCAATCAACAGCTAGGACCTAGGTTCTCTGCAGGCCCTGAGCTTGCCTAGATGAACCTTTCAGCAAAGGATAACAAGAGAAGGAAGCAAATTAAATAATAGAAGTAAATTGGAAAGTTGTTTAAAATTGTATTCTCTATCTGAATCATGAAAAAATGTGGGTTTCATGTCTTTTTAAGCAGATGTGTCTTTGAGAACAGAAACCTAAGCAGATGTGTCTAGGGGAAAAGAAACTTAAGCAGATGTGTCTAGGGGAAAAGAAACTTAAGCAGATGTGTCTATGCGAACAGAAACTTAAGCGGATGTGTCTAGGGGAAAGAAACTTAAGCAGATGTGTCTATGCGAACAGAAACTTAAGCAGATGTGTCTAGGGGAAAAGAAACTTAAGCGGATGTGTCTAGGGGAGCAGAAACGTAAGCAGATGTGTCTATGGGAACAGAAACTTAAGCAGATGTGTCTATGGGAACAGAAACTTAAGCGGATGTGTCTAGGGGAACAGAAACTTAAGCAGATGTGTCTATGGGAACAGAAACTTAAGCAGATGTGTCTATGGGAACAGAAACTTAAGCGGATGTGTCTAGGGGAGCAGAAACTTAAGCAGATAGGTCTAGGGGAAAAGAAACTTAAGCGGATGTGTCTAGGGGAGCAGAAACTTAAGCAGATGTGTATGAGAACAGAAACTTAACGGGACATGAAACCCCCAAAAATTATTTCATGATTCAGATAGAGAATACAATTTTAAACAACTTTCTAATTTACTTCTATTATCTAATCTGTTTCATTCTCTTGGTATCATTTGTTGAAGGAGCAGCAATGCACTACTGGTTTCTAACTGAACACATGGGTGAGCCAATGACAATCGGTATATGTATGCAGCATCCAATCAACAGCTAGGACCTAGGTTCTCTGCAGGCCCTGAGCTTGCCTAGATGAACCTTTCAGCAAAGGATAACAAGAGAAGGAAGCAAATTAAATAATAGAAGTAAATTGGAAAGTTGTTTAAAATTGTATTCTCTATCTGAATCATGAAAAAATGTGGGTTTCATGTCTTTTTAAGCAGATGTGTCTTTGAGAACAGAAACCTAAGCAGATGTATCTAGGGGAAAAGAAACTTAAGCAGATGTGTCTAGGGGAAAAGAAACTTAAGCAGATGTGTCTATGCGAACAGAAACTTAAGCGGATGTGTCTAAGGGAAAGAAACTTAAGCAGATGTGTCTATGCGAACAGAAACTTAAGCAGATGTGTCTAGGGGAAAAGAAACTTAAGCGGATGTGTCTAGGGGAGCAGAAACTTAAGCAGATGTGTCTATGGGAACAGAAACTTAAGCAGATGTGTCTATGGGAACAGAAACTTAAGCGGATGTGTCTAGGGGAACAGAAACTTAAGCAGATGTGTCTATGGGAACAGAAACTTAAGCAGATGTGTCTATGGGAACAGAAACTTAAGCGGATGTGTCTAGGGGAGCAGAAACTTAAGCAGATAGGTCTAGGGGAAAAGAAACTTAAGCGGATGTGTCTAGGGGAGCAGAAACTTAAGCAGATGTGTATGAGAACAGAAACTTAACGGGACATGAAACCCCCAAAAATTATTTCATGATTCAGATAGAGAATACAATTTTAAACAACTTTCTAATTTACTTCTATTATCTAATCTGTTTCATTCTCTTGGTATCATTTGTTGAAGGAGCAGCAATGCACTACTGGTTTCTAACTGAACACATGGGTGAGCCAATGACAATCGGTATATGTATGCAGCATCCAATCAACAGCTAGGACCTAGGTTCTCTGCAGGCCCTGAGCTTGCCTAGATGAACCTTTCAGCAAAGGATAACAAGAGAAGGAAGCAAATTAAATAATAGAAGTAAATTGGAAAGTTGTTTAAAATTGTATTCTCTATCTGAATCATGAAAAAATGTGGGTTTCATGTCTTTTTAAGCAGATGTGTCTTTGAGAACAGAAACCTAAGCAGATGTGTCTATGGGAACAGAAATGTAAGAAGACGTGTCTAGGGGAGCAGAAACTTAAGCAGATGTGTCTATGGGAACAGAAATGTAAGAAGACGTGTCTAGGGGAGCAGAAACTTAAGCAGATGTGTCTATGGGAAGAGAAACTTAAAGGGCCATGATACCCAAATGTTGAAACACTTGAAAGTGAGGCAGCCGAGCTGTAAAAAGCTGACTAGAAAATATCACCTGAACATCTCTATGTAAAAAAGAAAGATATTTTACCTCAAAAGTTCCTCAGTAGCCACATCCCATTGTAAAGGACTTCTAAGCAGCAAATCAGTATGTCAGTCCCGGGACAGGCAAAGGGGCGAGCTTTGTGCACTCTCATCTTATTTCCCTATTCAGTTTAAGGAAGTTTACTATGAAATCTCATGAGAGTTAAGTGAAATCTCATGAGATCACAGTAAAAGAGTTCATGACCTCAGCACTGTTGATGCTGATTGGCTGCTGTTCATTTCTTTTATTTTTTATTTTTTTAGTATAAACTTTTTACACAGAACTTACTCTGCTGAGCTGAGGAGATTGTGAGGTAAAATATCTTTTTTACATAGAGATGCTCAGGTGATATTTTCCTGGCAGCTTTTTACAGTTATACTGCATCAGTTTCAAGTGATTTAGCATATGAGTATTATGTCCCTTTAAGCAGATGTGTCTTTGAGAACAGAAACTTAAGCAGATGTGTTTTTGAGAACAAAAATTTAAGCAGATGTGTCTATGGGAACAGAAATGTAAGCAGATGTGTCTTTGAGAACAGAAACTTAAGCAGATGTGTTTTTGAGAACAAAAATTTAAGCAGATGTGTCTATGGGAACAGAAATGTAAGCAGATGTGTCTTTGAGAACAGAAACTTAAGCAGATGTGTTTTTGAGAACAAAAACTTAAGCAGATGTGTCTTTGAGGACAGAAACGTAAAGAGACACTGAACCCAATTTTGTTTCTTTTGTGATTCAGATAGAGCATGCACTTTTAAGCAACTTTCTAATTTACTCCTATTATCAATTTTTCTTCGTTCTCTTGCTTTCTTTATTTGACAAAGAAGGCATCTAAGCTATTTTTTTTGGTTCAGGACCATGGAAAGCACTTGTTTATTGGTGGATGAATTTATCCACCAATCAGCAAGAACAACCCAGGTTGTTCACAAAAAATGGGCCGGCATCTAAACTTACATTCTTGCATTTCAAATAAAGATACCAAGAGAATGAAGACAATTTGATAATAGGAGAAAATTAGAAAGTTGCTTAAAATTGCACGCTCTATCTGAATCCCAAAAGAAAACATTTGGGTTCAGTGTCCCTTTAAGCAGATGTGTCTTTGAGAACAGAAACTTAAGCAGATGTGTCTATGTGAACATAAACGTAAGCAGATGTGTCTAGGGGTACAGAAATGTAAGCAGATGTGTCTAGGGGAACAGACACGTAAGCAGATGTGTCTAGGGGAACAGACACGTAAGCAGATGTGTCTAGGGGAACAGACACGTAAGCAGATGTGTCTAGGGGAACAGAAACGTAAGCAGATGTGTCTAGGGGAACAGAGACTTAAGCAGATGTGTCTAGGGGAGCAGACATGTAGGCAGATGTGTCTAGGGGAACAGAAACGTAAGCAGATATGTCTAGGGGAACAGAAACTTAAGCAGATGTGTCTAGGGGAGCAGACACATAAGCAGATGTGTCTAGGGGAACAGAAACGTAAGCAGATGTGTCTAGGGGAACAGAAACTTAAGCAGATTTTTTTTAGGGGAACAGAAACTTAAGCAGATGTGTCTAGGGGAACAGAAACTCAAGCAGATGTGTCTAGGGGAACAGACACTTAAGCAGATGTGTCTAGGGGAACAGAAACTTAAGCAGATTTTTTTTAGGGGAACAGAAACTTAAGCAGATGTGTCTAGGGGAACAGACACTTAAGCAGATGTGTCTAGGGGAACAGACACTTAAGCAGATGTGTCTAGGGGAACAGAAACTTAAGCAGATGTGTCTAGGGGAACAGAAACCTAAGAATGTCAGTTCAAATAATATATGTAGGGAGGAAATGTAAATACAATATTTCAGCAAAAGCTTTGGTAAAGAAGTATATTGGGCTGATTGATTAAAAAAACAACTGACACCACATTAGAGGAGCATTATAAAAAAAAATATTTTAAAAGTAAAAGGTCATTGAAGCCCAACAGCAAAAAAGGGCCATTAACCACCCATCAGCCACATCTGCAGTCTGCTCCAGAGTATAGATAACTGATGTAAGTGCTCTGCTGGTACCAGCAGCTGCAGGTCCTGAGGGAGGGAGGGGAGGAAGTCACAGTTAGCACTGGCTGCGGAAGGATATGTAGGGCTCAGGGCCGGCCTGGCCACCAATAAAGTGCCATTTCTTGTTGTTAGAGCTGTGCCTGCCAACTGCCCCTGGTACACGGTTTGCCGAATGCTCAATCCAGACCTGTACACATATATCTAGATAGTTAATTCAGAAGCTGCTACCTACAGAGGATGCAAAAAGTGGGCCATCTGCTGCCCAAGGCACGTGCCTTGTTGGCCTAGGCCATAATACACCCCTGGCAAGAAAGCAACTGGGCACACACACATAAATACACATACATCACATATAACAAAAGCACACTCGGCAAACTCATGAACATGTGTACACTCAGATACATAAATGCACATTATCAGCAAGTGTACATACGTATGCATGACAAAATACCCTGGGTAGGTCAGTTGCATGAGCTAAGCTGCACCACCATCTGGAAGGAGTCTATAATAAGCTGTTTTATCTGTATTTAAAGCTACAGGTCTACAGGGTACTGTAACATTTTCTCTCCTTTAATATGCTCCCAATGATTCATTTTACCTGCTGCAATGTATTACATTGTTTACAAATATCTATATTACTTTTATTTTTTCATTTTGAAAAGCAGCTTTTACCTGCTGAAACCGCAAACTATACTGAAAATGTCAGTACTGCAGAATGGATACAGAATAATTATGTAAACAAAAGCCGACAGAAGAAATCACCCTCTCAGTGGGGGTGGGAGGGAGACATAGATGCTAAAATGTATGTTATTAAATATTGGGTTTTGTATAAACAGAAAGATAAGATAAGGAAGTCCATAGGGCCTATTTACTATGGTGCGAGCGGACATGATCCGGTATAGCTGATCATGTCCGCTGCAGATCGATAAATGCCGACAGCATATGCTGTCGGCATTTATCATTGCACCAGCAATTCTTGTGAACTGCTGGTGCAATGCCGCCCCCTGCAGATTTGCGGCAATTCGATGAGGTTGGTTTCTGTCCGCCACCTCAGAGCAGGTGGACAGGTTATGGAGCAGCGCTCTTTAGAAGCCTGAAGGCTCGCAGGGAACACGGGGCATCAAGCTCCATATGGAGCTTGATAAATATGCCCCCATGTGTTTATAGAGATTGATAAGATAAAGATTTTTGCTCTGTCTCTGTAAGTTCAGCCAATTTTAATGGGTTTTGGTTAAAATAGCAAAGCCAGCTATTTCCCATACAAAAACTAACCTAAATGTGCTTTTTATCTTACATGTAATACCTTGCAGCTTGTATAACATGTTGCTGGAGAAACAATAAAAGGAAACCAGTTTTACAGTACACTGTCCCTTTAAGAGATTTTGGAGTAGCCCAGAACAACTCCCCTCTTACTCATGCCCCTTTGTGTAGATGGACTAGTTTGCATACAATACTAATTTACTGTAGCACAAACTACCTATATATGAAGGGTTTTCTATTTCAAGCAGTGCATCCTGTAACATCAAGCAGAGCTGATTGCATGTGATTATTCCGTCTGGCCTTTGCTACTTCAGCTGTACCCTGCCAAGCTGTAAAGTGTGCTGATGTCATCTCATATCCTGGGCAAAATGAGAATTGTAAACATGCCATTTAAAAATTGGCATGTAGTTAAAAAGCATCCCAAAATCATGTGTCATATTTTATTTGCTTTGCAGCTTCTTTCAGTAGCCCACCATAAGATGCTGGGTTATTTTTTGATTCACCCTTGTTCGTGCCATTGCCTACAAAATGCAAGGCTGATGGTTGCCATGGTTACAGTGTGCACTGGTTCACACAGAATGCATCATTGCATTATCCCTTCAGTGGTGAAAGCCTTTCACAGCTGATCATTTTTAAAAAGCATGACTCATCGTTAAATAGATCTCCGTACTTCCGCAGTGTTTTTTAATCTGCTCAAGTGTAACATAGAAAACAGACCTTTTATTTGTGAAGAGCTGTGGTAGAACATCTGTATGAGATCAGGATAGTGGAAGTGTCTGAGTGGATTTTGCAGTGAGATCAAAAAAATGTGTGTGTGTGTGTGTATGTATGTGTGTGTATATGTATATATCATTTATTACTATTATTTTTTTTCAAGGTTACTTACAAGCCTAAACTTTGCTCCACAACTATGAACAAGTTGAAAATTACTGCACCAGCAAACATCTCTTCATTTACAAAGAAGGCTTATATTTTTTTATTTTGGAGGGTAAAGAAAGCTGCAATCAGAAATTTAACTTTTTTTTTAAAAAAAACGGAAAAAATAACAGCTTTACTACCCATTATTATTATTATTATTATTATTATTATTATCGGTTATTTGTAGAGCGCCAACAGATTCCGCAGCGCTATTAACAAACAAATGGGTAGCTCTGCACAACTAACATTGTTATATTAATATACTTTGTAACACCTAAACCTCTAAATATATGTCTGTTTCTAAGCCCTTGCAGGCAGCCTCTTATCTTAGTGTATTTTATTAGCTTTTCCCAGCCAGACAGTGCTAGTTCATGTGTGCCATATAGAAAACATTTGTTCACTCCCATGGAGTTATGCAAGAACCAATACCAACTTTAAAATGTAATGTTGTAAAAAGCTCCAAGATAACAGGGCAGTCTGCAGAGGCTTAGATTATTATAGAGGTAAAAAGTACATTAATATAACTGGGTTGGTTATGCAAAATTGGGGAATGGGTAATAAAGGGATTATCTATCCTTTTAAGCAATCAAAAATTAATGTAGACTGTGCTTTTAAGTTCTCAATTGAAATCAAGTTTTGACATACCTGGTTTATGTGCTTACTTTAAAAAAAAACAACTAAACTAAACATTGTTGCCATAATGCTATTGATTTACCACAAGAAATGCATATATTTAAAGTAAACAAAATATTATGTTTCCAGTAAATATGTACCTAAGACTGTGTTATAACTCAGTGGTTACAACTAATACCTAGATACGTGTTATGTATATTCTCCAGAAACATTACATATTATATCACTTACGGTTGTCAAAGTCAAGTGTGCACATCTTTCCTGGGTAAGCTAGGGGAGACTTGTAATAAACATGCTAAAACTTACAAGTGTATATTACAAAAAATGCACTACTATACCTTTACTTTACCATTTACTAGTTTTATAGTGACAGTCAATCAAAACAAATACATCTAATTTCAAACCAATTAGTTGTTGCTGTTCAAAATAATGACCATTCAAAAAATCTATATATTAATACTATGTTAAATAATAGTTGATTATCATTAGTTAAAGGGATAGGAAAGTCAAAAGTAAACTTGCATGATTCAGATAGAGCGTGTCATTTTAAGACATTTTTAAATTCTCTTCTATTTTCAAATGTGCTTCGTTCTCTTGGTATCCCTTGTTGAAAAAGAATAGGCACATATCCTACACTAGTGGGAACTAGCTCCCGATTGGTGCCTGCACAAATTTATCTCTTGTGATTGGCTAACTAGATGTGTTCAGCTAGCTGCCAGTAGTGCAATGCTGTTACTTCAGCAAAGGATAACAAGAGAATAAAGCAAATTTGATAATAGAAGTAAATTGGAAAGTTGTTTAAAATTGTATGTTCTATCCAAATCATGATCATTAGATTATTGTATTGTATTATAGTATTAGAGTATTGTATAGGTGCTGGATTGTGCATATGTTAGGATTGTGTTTGGTTGTTACCTGGCAAATAGTGTTTTTCTATCTTTTTGCTACTTGACGTAACACATAAACATTAGTGTGCTTGTTATACTCTAGTCTCTTTGGAATGTTCTGCAAATTGTCTCCTAATGCATAATTATCGTGGATGGAGGTGGGGAAGGAAACTAAAAGTTATGTTTCTTCAAGTGTAAACTGACCAGTATGCCTGATGATAGCTAAATAATTCATTTACTTGCAGTGAGATTTTGTACCCAGCAAGTGTTAATGGGACAATAAACCACAAAAGCATATTAACAAATTCACAGAGTAGTGCATATCTTTCCCAGAAAAGAAAAATATATCATTTAGATGCACATGATTGCTGTATTATTCACCACCACTGGACGCCACTGTTTTTCAAAGAAAGCTAGGAATGGCACAGGTCATTTGAGATCAAGGTGAGCACACTTCCTCTGCTTTAGCAGAACCAGGGATATATTTTATGCAGTTTCTAAACTTCTATATGAATTATTATAAAGGTAAGAGGAGAGGTGCATTATTTGAACCTAGTGAAATCCGAGTAAAATATGAAGCAGGACTCCCTGCACCAAAGTATAAGCTCTTCTGGTATTAAAAATATTGTCATTTCTGTCTCTCATGCCTTGCATTCAATTCAGCACTACCATGCATAGCCCACTGCAATAACAGAATAATGTCACGCTGGCGGCAATATTGCTGGCATGGCATATTATTCTACAGTTATAGAGGTATATCCTTGTCCTGTCAATGAGCTTTTCACATGGTTAAAAGTAAGCCATATTTATAAAAAAAAGCTGTGAAAAAGCCACGTACCAAGTACGGGGCGATGAGTAGCGGCCTGTTGTTAACTAGCAGTCTTCGATCTCGCTGCTATTCGGCTTTTTACCAACTTTATTTATACCCTGTCACTAAACACCGCCACTATACTAAAATGTTTAACCCCTATCCTGCTGCTCCCGGACCCTGCCACAACTAAATAAAAGTATTAACCCCTATCCCGCTGCTCCCGGACCCTGCTGCAACTAAATAAAAGTATTAACCCCTATCCCGCCGCTCCCGGACCCCACTGCAACTAAATAAAAGTATTAACCCTTATCCCGCCGCTCCCGGACCCCACCGAAACTAAATAAAAGTATTGACCCCTAAACCCCTGGCCTCCCACATCACTACTACTAACTAAACCTATTAACCCCTAAGCCACCAGCCCCCCACATCGCCATAATCTAAATTAAGATATTAACCCCTTAACCTAACAAGCCGCTAACTTTACATTAAAATTACAACATCCCTATCTTATAATAAATTTAAACTTATCTTTAAAATTAAAATAAACTATATTAAACTATTAATTAACCTACTCTAACTATTATCCTACAATTAAATTAAACTATATTAAACTATTAATTAACCTACCCTAACTATTATACTAAAAATACATTAAATACCAATTAAATTAACTATATTACATATTTAAAAACCTAACCCTACTCAAATTATTTAAAAACAATTAAAATTTTCTAAATTACAAAAAAATAAACACTAAGTTACAAAAAATTAAAAACACTAAGTTACAAAAAATAAAAAACTACAGTATCAAAAATAAAAAAGAATTACACCTAATCTAATAGCCCTATCAAAATTAAAAAGCCCACCCAAAATAAAAAAAACCCCTAGCCTACAATAAACTACCAATGGCCCTTAAAAGGGCCTTTGCGGGACATTGCCCAAAGAAATCAGCACTTTTACCTGTAATAAAAAATACAAACACCCCCCAACAGTAAAACCGACCACCCACACAACCAACCCTCCCAAATAAAAACCCTATCTAAAAAACCTAAGCTCCCCATTGCCCTGAAAAGGGCATTTGTATGGGCATTGCCCTTAAAAGGGCATTTAGCTCTTTTACTGCCCAGACCCTACTCTAAAAATAAAACCCACCCTAATAAAACCTAACACTAACCCCCGACGATCCACTTACAGTTTTTGAACTTCCACTTGAAGGATCCATCCAGCCGG
This sequence comes from Bombina bombina, assembly GCF_027579735.1. Lineage (NCBI taxonomy): Eukaryota > Metazoa > Chordata > Amphibia > Anura > Bombinatoridae > Bombina > Bombina bombina. Next base: position 1,056,635,913 of record NC_069499.1, read on the forward strand.
CAGGAAGTCTTCATCCGGGCGGCCTCTCCCATCTTCATCCAGCCGGCAAAGTCTTCATCCATGCGAACTCTTCTATCTTCATCCAGCGAGGAGCGGGTCCATCCTGAATACATTCAACGAGGAGCTCCTCTTCAATACGGTCTCCACCGTAAACTGGATCGTGAATGCAAGGGACGTCATCCAAGATGGTGTCCCTTGGATTCCTATTGGCTGAAAGGTTCCAATCAGCCAATAGGATTAGAGCCGCTAAATCCTATTGGCTGTTCCAATAAGCCAATAGGATGTGAGCAGCTCTCATCCTATTGACTGTTCCAATCAGCCAATAGGATGAGAGCTCAATTGAAGAGGAGCTCCTCGTCGGATGTCTTCAGGATGGACCCGCTCCACGCCGGATGTCTTCAAGATGGACCCGCTCCTCGCTGGATGGATGAAGATAGAAGAGGCCCCATGGATGAAGACTTTGCTGGCTGGATGAAGATGGAAGAAGCCGCCCGGATGAAGACTTCTTGCTGGCTGGATGGATCCTTCAAGCGGAACTTCAAAAACTGTAAAAAAAAAACTGATTTCTTTGGGGCAATGCCCCGCAAAAGGCCCTTGTAAGGGCCATTGGTAGTTTATTGTAGGCTAGGGTTTTTATTTTATTTTGGGGGGCTTTTTTATTTTGATAGGGCTATTAGATTAGGTGTAATTCCTTTTTATTTTTGATACTGTGGTTTTTTATTTTTTGTAACTTAGTGTTTTTTATTTTTTGTAACTTAGTGTTTATATTTTTGTAATTTAGAAATGTTTAATTGTAGATTTACATAATTTGAGTAGGGTTAGGTTTTTAAATATGTAATATAGTTAATTTAATTGGTAGTTTAATTTATTTTTATTATAATAAGGTAGGTTAATTAATAGTTTAATATAGTTTAATTTAATTGTAGGATAATAGGGTAGGTTAATTAATAGTTTAATATAGTTTATTTTAATTCTAAAGGTAAGTTTAAATTTATTATAAGATAGGGATGTTGTAATTTTAATGTAAAGTTAGCGGGTTGTTATGTGGTGTGCAAAAAAAGAGTGACTCCAATTATGGAATGTCCAACGTAAACTTTAAGGGTTGAGACTACTGTCTCCTTGGTAGGGGGATTCACTTGCAGATGAAAGAAAAAACATAAACAATACCTGTGAAGAAAAAAATAAAGCAATGTGTAACAGGTCTACAAATATAACCTCAAATGAAATCAGACTTACCAGTGCAAGGTCTACGCGTTTCGGCCCTACTAGGCCTTTATCAAGACTCACTTTTCTTCACAGGCATTGTTTATGTTTTTTCTTTCATCTGCAAGTGAATCCCCCTACCAAGGAGACAGTAGTCTCAACCCTTAAAGTTTACGTTGGACATTCCATAATTGGAGTCACTCTTTTTTTGCACATCACATTTGTTTGTGCACAAACTTTCAGAAATTAACATTTCTTTTATAATTTCACAGTTTTTTTCCTTTTTTCATTTTTTGCATTTGCTTTTTCCTTTTTTCAATATTTGGATTTTTAACAATTTTTTCAGCACACCTCTTTTCTTCTGTTAAGTGTGATCAGTCCACGGGTCATCATTACTTCTGGGATATTAACTGCTCCCCTACAGGAAGTGCAAGAGGATTCACCCAGCAGAGCTGCATATAGCTCCTCCCCTCTACGTCACTCCCAGTCATTCTCTTGCACCCAGCAACTAGATAGGTCGTGTGAGAGGACTATGGTGATTATACTTAGTTTTATATCTTCAATCAAAAGTTTGTTATTTTAAAATAGCACCGGAGTGTGTTATTACCTCTCTGGCAGAGTTTGAGGAAGAATCTACCAGAGTTTTGCTATGATTTTAGCCGGAGTAGTTAAGATCATATTGCTGTTCTCGGCCATCTGAGGAGTGAGGTAAACTTCAGATCAGGGGACAGCGGGCAGATGAATCTGCATAGAGGTATGTAGCAGTTTTTATTTTCTGACAATGGAATTGATGAGAAAATCCTGCCATACCGATATAATGTCATGTATGTATACTTTACACTTCAGTATTCTGGGAGAATGGTACTTCACTAGAATTACACTGTAAGAAAGACATAAAGCTGTTTAATAACTAGAGATTATGTTTAACGTTTTTGCTGGAATGTAAAATCGTTTTCATTTGCTGAGGTACTGAGTGAATAAATGTTTGGGCACCATTTTTCCACTTGGCAGTTGCTTAAATCTGTTTTTTCTGTCAGTTTCTGTTCTCCCTCACTGCTGTGTGTGTGGGGGAGGGGCGCTTTTACTATGCATCAAATATTTCAGTCAGCAACTCATTGTATTCCCTGCATGATCTGGTTCATCTCTACAGAGCTCAGGGGTCTTCAAAACTTATTTTGAGGGAGGTAATTTCTCTCAGCAGAGCTGTGAGAATTATAGTTTGACTGAAATAAAAACTTTTATTCTGTAATTTGTTTCCTGCTTTCAGAAATTGTTATCTTTGCTAATGGGATTAAACCTTTGCTAAAGTTGTGTTGTTTACAAGGATTGAGGCTATAACTGTTTCAATTTATTAATTTTTAACTGTCATAGATCTTCTGTGCTTCTTAAAGGCACAGTACGTTGTAATATTATTCTATTTGAATTGTATTTCCAAGTTGCAAGTTTATTTGCTAGTGTGTTAAACATGTCTGATTCAGAAGATGATACCTGTGTCATTTGTTGCAATGCCAAAGTGGAGCCCAATAGAAATTTATGTACTAACTGTATTGATGCTACTTTAAATAAAAATCAATCTGTACAAATTGAACAAATTTCACCAAACAACGAGGGGAGAGTTATGCCGACTAACTCGCCTCACGTGTCAGTACCTACATCTCCCGCTCAGAGGGAGGTGCGTGATATTGTAGCGCCGAGTACAGCTGGGCGGCCATTACAAATCACATTACAGGATATGGCTACTGTTATGACTGAAGTTTTGGCTAAATTACCAGAACTAAAAGGTAAGCGTGATCACTCTGGGGTGAGAACAGAGTGCGCTGATAATATTAGGGCCATGTCAGACACTGCGTCACAGGTGGCAGAACATGAGGACGGAGAACTTCATTCTGTGGGTGACGGTTCTGATCCAAACAGACTGGATTCAGATATTTCAAATTTTAAATTTAAACTGGAAAACCTCCGTGTATTACTAGGGGAGGTGTTAGCGGCTCTGAATGATTGTAACACAGTTGCAATACCAGAGAAAATGTGTAGGTTGGATAAATATTTTGCGGTACCGACGAGTACTGAGGTTTTTCCTATACCTAAGAGACTTACTGAAATTGTTACTAAGGAGTGGGATAGACCCGGTGTGCCGTTTTCACCCCCTCCGATATTTAGAAAAATGTTTCCAATAGACGCCACCACAAGGGACTTATGGCAAACGGTCCCTAAGGTGGAGGGAGCAGTTTCTACTTTAGCTAAGCGTACCACTATCCCGGTGGAGGATAGCTGTGCTTTTTCAGATCCAATGGATAAAAAGTTAGAGGGTTACCTTAAGAAAATGTTTGTTCAACAAGGTTTTATATTGCAACCCCTTGCATGCATTGCGCCGATCACGGCTGCAGCGGCATTCTGGATTGAGTCTCTGGAAGAGAACATTGGTTCAGCTACTCTGGACGACATTACGGACAGGCTTAGAGTCCTTAAACTAGCTAATTCATTCATTTCGGAGGCCGTAGTACATCTTACTAAACTTACGGCGAAGAATTCAGGATTCGCCATTCAGGCACGCAGGGCGCTGTGGCTAAAATCCTGGTCAGCTGATGTTACTTCTAAGTCTAAATTGCTTAATATACCTTTCAAAGGGCAGACCTTATTCGGGCCCGGGTTGAAAGAGATTATCGCTGACATTACAGGAGGTAAAGGCCATGCCCTGCCTCAGGACAAAGCCAAAGCCAAGACTAGACAGTCTAGTTTTCGTTCCTTTCGTAATTTCAAAGCAGGAGCAGCATCAACTTCCTCTGCACCAAAACAGGAAGGAGCTGTTGCTCGCTACAGACAAGGCTGGAAACCTAACCAGTCCTGGAACAAGGGCAAGCAGACTAGGAAACCTGCTGCTGCCCCCAAAACAGCATGAATTGAGGGCCCCCGATCCGGGATCGGATCTAGTGGGGGGCAGACTTTCTCTCTTCGCCCAGGCTTGGGCAAGAGATGTTCAGGATCCCTGGGCGCTAGAGATAATATCTCAGGGATACCTTCTGGACTTCAAATACTCTCCTCCAAGAGAGAGATTTCATCTGTCAAGATTGTCAACAATCCAGACAAAGAAAGAGGCTTTTCTACGCTGCGTACAAGAGCTCTTGTTAATGGGAGTAATCCATCCAGTTCCACGATCGGAACAGGGACAGGGGTTTTACTCAAATCTGTTTGTGGTTCCCAAAAAAGAGGGAACTTTCAGACCAATCCTGGACTTAAAGATCCTAAACAAATTCCTAAGAGTTCCATCGTTCAAGATGGAGACTATTCGGACAATTTTACCTATGATCCAAGAGGGTCAGTACATGACCACTGTAGATTTAAAAGATGCTTACCTGCACATACCGATTCACAAAGATCATTACCGGTACCTAAGGTTTGCCTTCCTAGACAGGCATTACCAGTTTGTGGCTCTTCCATTCGGATTGGCTACAGCGCCAAGAATCTTCACAAAGGTTCTGGGTGCTCTTCTGGCGGTACTAAGACCGCGGGGAATCTCGGTAGCTCCATACCTAGACGACATTCTGATACAAGCTTCAAGCTTTCAAACTGCCAAATCTCATACAGAGTTAGTGCTGGCATTTCTAAGGTCACATGGATGGAAGGTGAACGAAAAGAAAAGTTCACTCGTTCCACTCACAAGAGTTCCCTTCCTGGGGACTCTTATAGATTCTGTAGAAATGAAGATTTACCTGACAGAGGACAGGCTATCAAGACTTCAAAGTGCTTGCCGCACTCTTCATTCCATTCAACACCCGTCAGTGGCTCAATGTATGGAGGTAATCGGCTTAATGGTAGCGGCAATGGACATAGTACCCTTTGCACGCTTACACCTCAGACCACTGCAACTGTGCATGCTAGGTCAGTGGAATGGGGATTACTCAGACTTATCCCCTTCTCTGAATCTGGATCAAGAGACCAGAAATTCTCTTCTATGGTGGCTTTCTCGGCCACACCTGTCCAGGGGGATGCCATTCAGCAGACCAGACTGGACAATTGTAACAACAGACGCCAGCCTTCTAGGTTGGGGTGCCGTCTGGAATTCCCTGAAGGCTCAGGGACTATGGAGTCAGGAGGAGAGTCTCCTGCCAATAAACATTCTGGAATTGAGAGCAGTTCTCAATGCCCTCCTGGCTTGGCCCCAGTTGACAACTCGGGGGTTCATCAGGTTTCAGTCGGACAACATCACGACTGTAGCTTACATCAACCATCAGGGAGGGACAAGAAGCTCCCTAGCTATGATGGAAGTATCAAAGATAATTCGCTGGGCAGAGTCTCACTCTTGCCACCTGTCAGCAATCCACATCCCGGGAGTGGAGAACTGGGAGGCGGATTTCTTAAGTCGTCAGACTTTTCATCCGGGGGAGTGGGAACTTCATCCGGAGGTCTTTGCCCAAATACTTCGACGTTGGGGCAAACCAGAGATAGATCTCATGGCGTCTCGACAGAACGCCAAGCTTCCTCGTTACGGGTCCAGATCCAGGGATCCAGGAGCAGTCCTGATAGATGCTCTGACAGCACCTTGGGACTTCAGGATGGCTTACGTGTTTCCACCCTTCCCGTTGCTTCCTCGATTGATAGCCAGAATCAAACAAGAGAGAGCATCAGTGATTCTAATAGCACCTGCGTGGCCACGCAGGACTTGGTATGCAGACCTGGTGGACATGTCATCCTGTCCGCCTTGGTCTCTACCTCTGAAACAGGACCTTCTGATACAGGGTCCCTTCAAACATCAAAATCTAACTTCTCTGAAGCTGACTGCTTGGAAATTGAACGCTTAATTTTATCAAGACGTGGGTTTTCTGAGTCAGTTATTAGTACCTTAATACAGACTAGGAAACCTATTACCAGAAAGATTTACCATAAGATATGGCGTAAATACCTACATTGGTGTGAATCCAAAGGTTACTCTTGGAGTAAGGTTAGGATTCCTAGGATATTGTCTTTTCTACAAGAAGGTTTAGAAAAGGGTTTATCTACTAGTTCATTAAAGGGACAGATCTCAGCTCTGTCCATTCTGTTACACAAACGTCTGTCAGAAGTTCCTGACGTCCAGGCTTTTTGTCAGGCTTTGGCCAGGATTAAGCCTGTGTTTAAAACTGTTGCTCCACCATGGAGTTTAAACCTTGTTCTTAATGTTTTACAGGGCGTTCCGTTTGAACCCCTTCATTCCATTGATATAAAGTTGTTATCTTGGAAAGTTCTATTTTTAATGGCTATTTCCTCGGCTCGAAGAGTCTCTGAATTATCAGCCTTACATTGTGATTCTCCTTATTTGATTTTTCATTCGGATAAGGTAGTCCTGCGTACTAAACCTGGGTTCTTACCTAAGGTAGTTACTAACAGGAATATCAATCAAGAGATTGTTGTTCCTTCTTTATGCCCAAATCCTTCTTCAAAGAAGGAACGTCTACTGCACAACCTGGATGTAGTCCGGGCTCTAAAATTTTACTTGCAGGCAACTAAGGAATTCCGACAAACGTCTTCTCTGTTTGTCATTTACTCTGGGCAGAGGAGAGGTCAAAAAGCTTCCGCTACACCTCTTTCTTTTTGGCTTCGTAGCATAATTCGTTTAGCTTATGAGACTGCTGGACAGCAGCCCCCTGAAAGAATTACAGCTCATTCTACTAGAGCTGTGGCTTCCACTTGGGCCTTCAAGAATGAGGCCTCTGTTGAACAGATTTGCAAGGCTGCAACTTGGTCTTCGCTTCATACTTTTTCCAAATTTTACAAATTTGACACCTTTGCTTCATCGGAGGCTATTTTTGGGAGAAAGGTTCTTCAGGCAGTGGTTCCTTCTGTATAAAGAGTCTGCCTATCCCTCCCGTCATCCGTGTACTTTTGCTTTGGTATTGGTATCCCAGAAGTAATGATGACCCGTGGACTGATCACACTTAACAGAAGAAAACATAATTTATGCTTACCTGATAAATTCCTTTCTTCTGTAGTGTGATCAGTCCACGGCCCGCCCTGTTTTTAAGGCAGGTAAATATTTTTTAATTTATACTCCAGTCACCACTTCACCCTTGGCTTTTCCTTTCTCGTTGGTCCTTGGTCGAATGACTGGGAGTGACGTAGAGGGGAGGAGCTATATGCAGCTCTGCTGGGTGAATCCTCTTGCACTTCCTGTAGGGGAGCAGTTAATATCCCAGAAGTAATGATGACCCGTGGACTGATCACACTACAGAAGAAAGGAATTTATCAGGTAAGCATAAATTATGTTTTTTTCAGCACACAGCTTTTTATACTCCCCACTTGCTGGATTTGGATTATTTGGATTATTTGATCTAGGACACACGTTTTTGGTCACTTATTTTCAAGTGTTTGCTGTTTGGATTTCACTCACTATTATTAACCCCGAGTGGACAACTCTGGTTTATTGAACATTTCCTCCAGGACTTTGGTTCATGGACACTTTGTCATAACGAATAACAGACATTTACCTTCATTTCCCCTGCTACCCTGATATTGCCTATATTGTGTTTATTGTTTTCAGATTTCACATTGTTTTTAGATTTTATATTGTCTATTTAGACCAACTGTATATTGTCTATTTAGACCTACTGTTGTGTTTTTTTTCTGTCTTATTAGACCTACTAATTATTGTATTGCTGTCCATGGATCCATGAGATTGTATTGTATAACCCTGTAGCTAATCGATGCTATTTTAAGTTTTAATTTATATGTATTAAAACACACTTTTTAGTCACACCTAGCCTCCGTCAGTTGGTGCCTGGGATTCCCATTTTACACAGAACTTACTCTGCTGAGCTGAGGAAATTGTGAGGTAAAATATCTTCCTTTTTTACATAGAGATGCTCAGGTGATATTTTCCTGTCAGGTTTTTACACTTATACTGCATCAGTTTCAAGTGATTTAGCATATGAGTATTATGTCCCTTTAATACTTTTATTTAGTTGCGGTGGGGTCGGGGAGCGGCGGGATAGGGGTTAATAGCATTATGTAGGTGGCAGCGATGTCGGCAGATTAGGGGTGTTTAGACTCGGGGCTTATGTTAGGGTGTTAGGTGTAAACGTTACTGGTTTTCTACCATAGAAATCGATGGGATAGCTGGCAGCGAACATAAGCTTTCGATGCTTACATACTCCCATTGATTCCTATGGCATTCGCAGCCTCCATGGTCGCGGATTGAAAACCAGGTACAATGGACCGGAATAGCTGCTAGCATACCGGTTAACTATTTGATAACTTTTAAAAAGTGTCAAATAGTGCCGAATGTGTATTCAGAACATCTTTAATAACGTAAGCATCGATCTGTGTCGGATTGAGACTGGCGGATCGTATGTTACGTCACAGATTTCAAATTTTGCTGGTCTGTAGGCTTTGATAACTAGGTCGAATCAAGCTCACCTCAATTACGCTGCGGAATTCCAGCATATTTCAGTTTGACAGCTTGATAAATATCCCCCATTGGCTGCACACTCTAGAGACACTCGAGAGACCTATGTATATTGGCCGCAGCATTAAAGGTAGCATAAGTTACAACATGGCAGCTCCCATTGTTTTATAGACACTAAGGCCTAGATTTGGAGTTCGGCGGTAGCCGTCAAAACCAGCGTTAGAGGCTCCTAACGCTGGTTTTGGCCGCCCGCTGGTATTTGGAGTCAGTGATTAAAGGGTCTAACGCTCACTTTTCAGCCGCGACTTTTCCATACCGCAGATCCCCCTACGCCATTTGCGTAGCCTATCTTTTCAATGGGATCTTTCTAACGCTGGTATTTAGAGTCGTTTCTGAAGTGAGCGTTAGAGCTCTAACGACAAAACTCCAGCCGCCTGAAAATAGCAGGAGTTAAGAGCTTTCTGGCTAACGCCGGTTCATAAAGCTCTTAACTACTGTACCCTAAAGTACACTAACACCCATAAACTACCTATGTACCCCTAAACCGAGCTCCCCCCACATCGCCGCCACTCGATTAAAATTTTTAACCCCTAATCTGCCGACCGCCACCTACGTTATATTTATGTACCCCTAATCTGCTGCCCCTAACCCCGCCGACCCCTGTATTATATTTATTAACCCCTAACCTGCCCCCCACAACATCGCCGCCAGCTACTTAAAATAATTAACCCCTAATCTTCCGACCGCAAAGCGCCGCCACCTACGTTATCCCTATGTACCCCTAATCTGCTACCCCTAACACCGCCGACCCCTATATTATATTTATTAACCCCTAATCTGCCCCCCACAACGTCGCCGACACCTGCCTACACTTATTAACCCCTAATCTGCCGAGCGGACCTGAGCGCTACTATAATAAAGTTATTAACCCCTAATCCGCCTCACTAACCCTATCATAAATAGTATTAACCCCTAATCTGCCCTCCCTAACATCGCCGACACCTACCTTCAATTATTAACCCCTAATCTTCCGATCGGAGCTCACCGCTATTCTAATAAATGGATTAACCCCTAAAGCTAAGTCTAACCCTAACACTAACACCCCCCTAACTTAAATATAATTTACATCTAACGAAATAAATTAACTCTTATTAAATAAATGATTCCTATTTAAAGCTAAATACTTACCTGTAAAATAAACCCTAATATAGCTACAATATAAATTATAATTATATTATAGCTATTTTAGGATTAATATTTATTTTACAGGCAATTTTGTAATTATTTTAACCAGGTACAATAGCTATTAAATAGTTAAGAACTATTTAATAGTTACCTAGTTAAAATAATAACAAATTTACCTGTAAAATAAATCCTAACCTAAGATATAATTAAACCTAACACTACCCTATCAATAAAATAATTAAATAAACTACCTACAATTACCTACAATTAACCTAACACTACACTATCAATAAATTAATTAAACACAATTCCTACAAATAAATACAATTAAATAAACTAGCTAAAGTACAAAAAATAAAAAAGAACTAAGTTACAGAAAATAAAAAAATATTTACAAACATAAGAAAAATATTACAACAATTTTAAACTAATTACACCTACTCTAAGCCCCCTAATAAAATAACAAAGCCCCCCAAAATAAAAAATTCCCTACCCTATTCTAAATTAAAAAAGTTACAAGCTCTTTTACCTTACCAGCCCTGAACAGGGCCCTTTGCGGGGCATGCCCCAAGAAGTTCAGCTCTTTTGCCTGTAAAAAAAAAACATACAATACCCCCCCCCCAACATTACAACCCACCACCCACATACCCCTAATCTAACCCAAACCCCCCTTAAATAAACCTAACACTAAGCCCCTGAAGATCTTCCTACCTTGTCTTCACCATCCAGGTATCACCGATCCGTCCTGGCTCCAAGATCTTCATCCAACCCAAGCGGGGGTTGGCGATCCATAATCCGGTGCTGAAGAGGTCCAGAAGAGGCTCCAAAGTCTTCCTCCTATCCGGCAAGAAGAGGACATCCGGACCGGCAAACATCTTCTCCAAGCGGCATCTTCAATCTTCTTCCATCCGGAGCGAAGCGGCAGGATCCTGAAGACCTCCAGCGCGGAACATCCATCCGGACCGACGACTGAACGACGAATGACTGTTCCTTTAAGGGACGTCATCCAAGATGGCGTCCCTCGAATTCCGATTGGCTGATAGGATTCTATCAGCCAATCGGAATTAAGGTAGGAATTTTCTGATTGGCTGATGGAATCAGCCAATCAGAATCTAGTTCAATCCGATTGGCCGATCCAATCAGCCAATCAGATTGAGCTCGCATTCTATTGGCTGATCGGAACAGCCAATAGAATGCGAGCTCAATCTGATTGGCTGATTGGATCAGCCAATCGGATTGAACTTGATTCTGATTGGCTGATTCCATCAGCCAATCAGAAAATTCCTACCTTAATTCCGATTGGCTGATAGAATCCTATCAGCCAATCGGAATTCGAGGGACGCCATCTTGGATGACGTCCCTTAAAGGAACAGTCATTCGTCGTTCAGTCGTCGGTCCGGATGGATGTTCCGCGCTGGAGGTCTTCAGGATCCTGCCGCTTCGCTCCGGATGGAAGAAGATTGAAGATGCCGCTTGGAGAAGATGTTTGCCGGTCCGAATGTCCTCTTCTTGCCGGATAGGAGGAAGACTTTGGAGCCTCTTCTGGACCTCTTCAGCACCGGATTATGGATCGCCAACCCCCGCTTGGGTTGGATGAAGATCTTGGAGCCAGGACGGATCGGTGATACCTGGATGGTGAAGACAAGGTAGGAAGATCTTCAGGGGCTTAGTGTTAGGTTTATTTAAGGGGGGTTTGGGTTAGATTAGGGGTATGTGGGTGGTGGGTTGTAATGTTGGGGGGGGGTATTGTATGTTTTTTTTTTACAGGCAAAAGAGCTGAACTTCTTGGGGCATGCCCCGCAAAGGGCCCTGTTCAGGGCTGGTAAGGTAAAAGAGCTTGTAACTTTTTTAATTTAGAATAGGGTAGGGAATTTTTTATTTTGGGGGGCTTTGTTATTTTATTAGGGGGCTTAGAGTAGGTGTAATTAGTTTAAAATTGTTGTAATATTTTTCTTATGTTTGTAAATATTTTTTTATTTTCTGTAACTTAGTTCTTTTTTATTTTTTGTACTTTAGCTAGTTTATTTAATTGTATTTATTTGTAGGAATTGTGTTTAATTAATTTATTGATAGTGTAGTGTTAGGTTAATTGTAGGTAATTGTAGGTAGTTTATTTAATTATTTTATTGATAGGGTAGTGTTAGGTTTAATTATATCTTAGGTTAGGATTTATTTTACAGGTAAATTTGTTATTATTTTAACTAGGTAACTATTAAATAGTTCTTAACTATTTAATAGCTATTGTACCTGGTTAAAATAATTACAAAGTTGCCTGTAAAATAAATATTAATCCTAAAATAGCTATAATATAATTATAATTTATATTGTAGCTATATTAGGGTTTATTTTACAGGTAAGTATTTAGCTTTAAATAGGAATCATTTATTTAATAAGAGTTAATTTATTTCGTTAGATGTAAATTATATTTAAGTTAGGGGGGTGTTAGTGTTAGGGTTAGACTTAGCTTTAGGGGTTAATCCATTTATTAGAATAGCGGTGAGCTCCGATCGGAAGATTAGGGGTTAATAATTGAAGGTAGGTGTCGGCGATGTTAGGGAGGTCAGATTAGGGGTTAATACTATTTATGATAGGGTTAGTGAGGCGGATTAGGGGTTAATAACTTTATTATAGTAGCGCTCAGGTCCGCTCGGCAGATTAGGGGTTAATAAGTGTAGGCAGGTGTCGGCGACGTTGAGGGGGGCAGATTAGGGGTTAATAAATATAATATAGGGGTCGGCGATGTTAGGGCAGCAGATTAGGGGTACATAGGGATAACGTAGGTTGCGGCGGTTTACGGAGCGGCAGATTAGGGGTTAAAAAAAATATGCAGGGGTCAGCGATAGCGGGGGCGGCAGATTAGGGGTTAATAAGTGTAAGGTTAGGGGTGTTTAGACTCGGGGTACATGTTAGGGTGTTAGGTGCAGACGTAGGAAGTGTTTCCCCATAGGAAACAATGGGGCTGCGTTAGGAGCTGAACGCTGCTTTTTTGCAGGTGTTAGGTTTTTTTTCAGCTCAAACAGCCCCATTGTTTCCTATGGGAGAATCGTGCACGAGCACGTTTTTGAGGCCGGCCGCGTCCGTAAGCAACTCTGGTATCGAGAGTTGCATTTGCGGTAAAAATGCTCTACGCTCCTTTTTTGGAGCCTAACGCAGCATTTGATTAAACTCTCGATACCAGAGTTAAATTTATGGTGCGGCCAGAAAAAAGCCCGCGGAGCGTTAACAGCCCTTTTACCGCCGAACTCCAAATCTAGGCCTAAAACTTTACAATTATTTTGTCAACATTTAAACAGCTAATGAAGCTTTAAAATATACATCTACATGGTAAACTTATACTAATCTTTCCTTTGAATGCATCATTTTATCTAGTATTTGTTTAGTGTTTAATGTCCCTTTAAAGGGACAGTCTACTTATTTTTTTTATTGTTTAAAAAGATAGATAACGCCTTTACTACCCATTCCCCAGCTTTGCACAACCATATATATTAATATACTGTATAACCTCTAAACCTATAAATCTCTGCCTGTTTCTAGGCCCTGCAGGCTGCCTCTTAGCTCAGTACATTAGCTTTTCACAGCCAGACAGTGCTAGTTCATGTGTTTATTAAAACAATCTTTTAGAAAAAGTTATTAAATAATGTTTCTACAAAATTCCCCATATAATGTAATGGTGTTTTTCTGTTGAATATCATTAGATACATTTTTTTAATGGACTGTGATCGACCCCTTAAATAGTGAAACATTTTAGACATGTTCACAAGAAAAATATTAGGATTATTGTTAATTGTTGCAAATAAGGTTTTGGGCTTAGAAAGTATATACTGACAAAAAAAAATGTAATGAATAGGGTTAATTGCACACTTACAGATTGAGTTTTCTAGGCTATAACATCTTTCAATCAAATATATATTGAAGTTATCAACAACAATGGTTTCCTTTAGTGCGTAGACCAGTTAGAAATAGTCTGCCCCTGTTTTCGCGCAAGCCTTCAAGCTTGCCGGAAACAGCAGTTATGAAGCAGTGGTCTAAAGACCGCTGCTCCATAACTTGTCTGCTGCTCTGAGGCTGCAGACATCAATCCGCCCGATCCTATACGATCGGGCTGATCGACACCCCCTGCTAGTGGCCTATTGGCCGCGAATCTGCAGGGGGCAGCATTGCACAAGCAATTTACAAGAACTGCTTGTGCAATGATAAATGCCGACAGCACACTGTCATAAATCGGCCCATTGTTGAAACAATTTATATAACCTATACATGTCTAAAAATATGAATTAATGACCCTTTAAATTTTTTACTTGCTACTTTTTTGTTATTGAAAATATTTACAAAAATGCAAAATTAATATTCTTTATTTTCCAAGATCTTTATGTGTTAGGTAGTACTTATAAATATTAAAATTGTGTGCATATGTTAATACTACTTTTAATTAAAAAAAAAAACTTGGTACTCAATAGAAAAATACATTATACAAAACCTATTTTAATCTAATGAGGATTTGACGGTAAGAGAATGGTTGGCTGGATTCTACTTTAAGATTAATAGCTATTTAAAATCAGGCTGATTTATGACTACAGTTTTGGTTACACAGCTAAGTTTTAGGATGGATGTTGCCTTTCCTTTACTAAGATAGATTTGCGTTAGCATTAATTAAACTCAAAATACACTATATGCTCTTACAAGACTGCTCAAATTTAGCAAATGCACCAGGGATACTACATATCTTTGGCTTTATAGATTTAAAGGTAAACATCCAAACAAATCTGTTATTTAACATTTGTCTTCCTAAAGCGACAATATTATACAAGCCAATAAGTTCCAGTGATATGGCATCTATATAATAATTGCTTTCCCTTTGCTTTCAAAATTTAAAATAACTGGGCACAACAAGGTCTAGTCCTGGGCTAGGCCTAGAGTGGCATTTTTTAAGTGGCTTGCCTTTATTTTATATTATTTTTTTATTGTCTCTTTATTTTTTCATTAGTCCCAGTCCATGTAGTCCATATGCATAATGAGCAACACTAACTTCTCTTATTAGCTTCTGTCAGGTTATCAGCCTACCTACCTGCACACAGGGCATTCTGACCAGAAGCTCACAATGCTTAGGCTATGGGAGGAGCCAGATATTAGTATGCGTTTGCAGGTTGTGTATCCACAAGTACTTGAATTGATGTTGCACAAACATTATCTCTGAGGTAAAATCTGAACAGAGCAAACTAGGCAGACTTGTGGTAAGGGGGAATTTGTGTCTTTACAGTTTAAGTTCAAGAGAGGACACTTCAGAGATGTCTGGAAGCCTGGGAGATAATAATGACTGATGGTAGTGTGTAATTTCCCCTCAATGAGAGGGTTAGATATACTACTTACTTAAGGAGAGATATCCTCTATGAGAAACACTGGTGAATGTGTTAGAGCTATGAGAAATTGAGAGTTTATTTTGCTAGGAACCTGTGAAATAGAGCCACATGTACCACGGGGGAGGGTGTAATTTTATTATTTTGTGGTACTATAGCTTTGGGGGCTACATTTATTTGGATGGGCCTAGGGCCATTGCAAATAGCCTAAGTCTATATATTAGTAATTCATTGATGCTATCTTTCATTATATAGCGCAAGCATATTTTTGAAGAGCTACAATATGTATCTAATGGAAAATTTCATTAAGACCAAACTCTTCTTTTCCCAGTGAGACATCACTTAACTCTCTTTCAATGAAATATTGTTATTTTTAATATGACTTGTTTAATAAGCTTAGCAAAGAAGGACTTGTTAATATTGCATTTGTCACAATAATTTGAAGATAACACTTCCTGTTAGATCCAGATTTCAATTAATAGTATGTACTAAAAGAAACTTCTAACATCAAAATCAACTGTCAGACTCCAAATGATATGTCAGAAACTTAAACTGCCCTAGGAAAAAGGCATCTAATTAAACATTATCCCTGTAGGCTGAAGAAGACAATTGTGTCAAAATTAGATGATGCAAAATGCTCCAGTGAGCTAGAGACCCAAAGAGATATGAATTATATGGATGTGGCAAAAAATGGGGGAGTTTGATATAAAAAATGAAAAATTGAAAGTATCATATAAAAAAATAAGGGATGATGGAAAAAGAGTAACGTTTGTAAAAGTAAAGAAAGGAAGAGAGACGGAGAATGGAAAGAAAGATATTGGTGATAGAGACTGAAAGGTGACAAATACAGATAAGATATATAAGATGGCATTGAGCTATATTTATTCTCAAATTTGCCTAGTTTAGAATCTTGTTTTATGTTCTGCAGAAATTGTGTTAAAAGTGTAATTGTAATATTTTTTGAATCATAAGTTTCTGTAGATAAGTGATGACATTATATGTAGAATTGAACAAAGTGGAGTATAGTCTGTTCTGATACCTCAATCCCCTATAACTCCCACGGAAAAAATAGTGTATCTCCAAAAAAACACTTTATAATGAAGTAAAAACTAAAACAAACTAGATAGGAAAGCGCTTACAGCAAGGGTTGGAATGGAGTAATCTCACACTTAATAACATTCTAGATGTTTATCCACTTAATAAAATACCAGATAGTGATATACTTATTAAATATAAGTTGGTTTTACTTCTATAAAAACGGAAAATGGTTTGCAATAAACATATATATATATAGTAAAGAGAACAAGTTGTGGCCACAACTAAAATAAAAATGTTGCTTAGTTCATGAATCTCTGGATTAAAAATGTAGAAAACAGTGAGTAGCTGACACTTTGTATTATCCTCAAATTGTGTCCTTAAAGCTTATTTACCAGCCAGGCTTGCCCGAAGAATCTTACCAGACCTTCTGGGTGTATGGCATAATCTCAAGTGAGTGTTAACCCCTTACACTGCCAAGAGACTTTGAACTGAGCTACCAGGAGTAGCGTATGCCCCTCCGTGTGGTTTTGTGTCTTCCAGTCACTGCGGTAATTAGGTTCTGTATACTCACACACGTGTACTTCGGTCACGTGATGGCCTTGCACCAATCCAACTGTCGTATTCACAATTCCTCTCCTCTGGATGCTTCAAGTCACTAATGTTCACATACGGTAATCCATCTGAAAAAACAGTAGCTTAACCGTATGTGAACGTGTCACTGACTGTTTTCTGAAATATCCACTGTTTCTTTGGAATATCTGCTGCTGTAGTTGTCCACCTCAGCATTGTGCAATTATAATCTTTTTGCAAAAAAAAAAATAATAAAAAAAAAAATTGCAGTTTGTAAATGTAGTTATGTGGCACCTGGGGGGAAATTGAAAAATTCATCTCATTCCTACATCTAATTTTACTTGTAAGGAAATAAAAAAATATATACAGCTGCCAAGAATAAAAATGGTTTAAAATGATTAACACACATTTTAAAAAATTATATTTTTTTCTAGCATATGGAGGCCGCAGATCAATATTTTAGAAATCGTAAGGGCCGCATATACATTTATGGCTATTAAACAAATCATTCATGTCCTATAAATTCTCAGTGTCACACAGGCAGATTTATTTAAGTTTCCATGGTACCCTTTGTCTGCTGTTCTTTCACCCAGATGGTTATATCTATTTAAATCTAAATACAAAGTAACTTACCTATATTAACCCCTAAACCTAACACCCCCAAACCCTAACTCTAAATGTAACCCTAACCCTAAACCTAACCCTACACCTAACACCCCCTAACTTTAACATAATTAAAATATAACTAAATTAAAGTTACAATGATTAACTAATACTACCTATTTAAATCTAAATACAAAGTAACTTACCTATATTAACCCTAAACCTAACACACCCTAACCCTAAACCTAACACCCCCTAACTTTAACATAATAAAAATATAACTAAATTAAAGTTACAATTATTAACTAATAATACCTATTTAAATCTAAATACAAAGTAACTTACCTGTGAAATAAAACCTAAGCTAATAGTTATATTGCAGCTAGCTTATGTTTTAGTTTTATTTCACAGGTAATTTTTATATTTAATTTAACTAGGTAGATAGTAAATAGTTAATAATTATTTACTAACTAGTCTACCTAGTTAAAATAAATACAAACTTACCTGTGAAATAAAAAATAAAACCTAAGCTGCTTTACACTAAATCATACCATCATCATAAAATTACATAAATTAAAAACCTACCATTACAAAAAATAACAAATGAAATGATCCAAAACAATAAAAATTATTCCTATTCTAATACCCTTTAAAAAAAAAACAAAAAAATATCAACTAATCTATAATAAACTACCAAGGGCCCTTAAAAGGGCCTTTTGGTGGCCCTTAAAAGGGCCTTTTGTAGGGCATTGCCCTAAAGTTAACAGCTCTTTTGCTACAAAATAAAACAAACACCCCCTAACAGTATACAAACCTCCGCCCACCAAACCCATAAAATAAAAATAAAGTAAAACCTAATCTACCCATTGCCATGAAAAGGGCATTTGTATGGGCATTGCCTTTAAAAGGGCATTGAGCTCTTTTGCTGCCCAAGCCGTAATCTAAAAATAAAAACCCACCCCAAAACGAAAAAAAAAAAAACATTACACAAAATAACATATTATCAAAAACTATAAAAATGATTCCTATTCTAATACCCATTAAAAAAAAAAAAAAACACCCCAAAATAAGAAACCTAATCTAGAATAAACTACCAATGGCCCTTAAAAGGGCCTTTTGTAGGGCATTGCCCTAAAGATATCAGCTCTGTTTCTGGAAAAAATTTTTTACAAAGACCCACTAACATTGCAAACCCCCACCCCCCAAACCCACAAAATTATAAAAAAAACTATCTAAAAAACCTAATCTACCCATTGCCCTGAAAAGGGCATTTGGATAGGCATTGCCCTGAAAAGGGCATTTAGCTCTTTTACTGCCCAAACCCCAATCTAAAAAAAAACAAAACACCCCAAAAAACCTTAAAAAAATCACTAACCCCCATTGATCCACTCACAGTTGTTGAAGTCCTGCTTGAACGATCTTCATCACGGCGGCTCCATCTTCATCCAGGCGGCTCCATCTTCATCCATTGTAGAACCGGTATCTTCTTCATCCCTGTGGAGGCGGAGAGGTGATGCACGGAGGTGGAGATCCAAGCGGAGGTCCAGGCAGAGGTCCATCAATCTGACGTGGAGGTCCTCTTCAAGCGATCGTCTGCCGCATACTAAGGATTGAAATGCAAGGTACCCCTTTTATACTGGGGGTACTGTTGCATTCCTATTGGCTGAAAAATTTGTATCAGCCAATAGGAATTAGGGCTGCTAAAATCCTATTTGCTATTCGAATCAGCCAATAGTATTTAAGCAGCTCTCATTCTATTGGCTAATTCAGTTTTATTTTTATTTCACATGTAAGTTTGTATTTATTGTAACTAGGTAGAATAGTTAGTAAATAGTTATTAACTATTTACTAACAAACTAGTTAAAATAAATACAAAATTACCTGTGAAATAAAAATAAAACCTAAGCTAGCTACAATATATCTATTAGTTATATTGTAGCTAGCTTATGTTTTATTTCACAGGTAAGTCACTTTGTATTTAGTAACTTTGTAACTAAATTAAAGTTACAATTATTATTTAATAATTGTAACTTTAATTTAGTTAGATTTTAATTATGTTAAAGTTAGGGGGTGTTAGGTTTAGGGTTAGGTTTAAGGTTAGGGGTGTTAGGTTTAGGGGTCAATATAGGTAAGTTACTTTGTATTTATATTTAAATAGGTATTATTAGTTAATAGTTGTAACTTTAATTTAGTTAGATTTTAATTATGTTAAAGTTAGGAGGTTTAGGGTTAGGTTTAGGGTTAGCGGGTGTTAGGTTTAGGGTATAATATAGGTAAGTTACTTTGTATTTAGATTTAAATAGGTATTATTAGTTAATAATTGTAACTTTAATTTAGTTATATTTTAATTATGTTAAAGTTAGGGGGTGTTAGGATTATGGTTAGGTTTAGAGTTAGAGTTATGTTTAGGGTTTGGGTTAGGGGGTGTTAGGTTTAGGGGTTAATATAGGTAATTTACTTTGTATTTAGATTTAAATATGTATTATTAGTTAATAATTGTAACTTTAATTTAGTTATATTTTAATTATGTTAAAGTTAGGAGGTTTAGGATTAGGTTTAGGGTTAGGGGGTGTTAGGTTTAGGGTATAATATAGGTAATTATTAGTTAATAATTGTAACTTTAATTTAGTTATATTTTAATTATGTTAAATTTAGGGGGTGTTAGGATTATGGTTAGGTTTAGGGTTAGGGGGTGTTAGGTTTAGGGGTTAATATAGATAATTTACTTTGTATTTAGATTTAAATATATATTATTAGTTAATAATTGTAACTTCATTTAGTTATATCTTAATTATGTTAAAGTTAGGGGGCGTTAGGTTTAGGGTTATGGTTAGGGGTGTTAGGTTTAGGGGTTAATATAGTTTAAATTAGGTTGTTGCGATGTGGGGGCCAGCGGTTTAGGGGTTAATAGGTTTACTTAGTATTGGCGATGTTTGTGATCGGCGGTTTAGGGGTTAATAGCTTTAGTTAGTGTTGGTGATGCGGGGGGGGTGCGGTTTAGAGGTTAATAGGTTTAGTTCATGTCGGCAACGTGGGGGGGGTGCGGTTTAGGGGTTAATAGGTTTAGTTTGTGTCGGCGATGTTTCAGATCGGCAGTTTAAAGGTTAATAGGTTTAGTTAGTGTCAGCGATGTGGGGAGGTGCGGTTTAGGGGTTAAAAGCTTTAGTTCGTGTCGGCGATGTGGGGGGGGTGCGGTTTAGGGGTTAAAAGGTTTAGTTCGTGTCGGCGATGTGGGGGGGTGCGGTTTAGGGGTTAATAGGTTTAGTTTGTGTCGGCGATGTTTCAGATTGGCAGTTTAGAGGTTAATAGGTTTAGTTAGTGTCAGCGATGTCGGGGAACGGTGGTTTAGGGGTTATACTTAGTGTCGGGGAACTGCGGTTTAGGAATAAACATTTAAAAATTCTGATATGAATAATGGATTTGAAAATTCAGAAACATATTTATTCATTTTCAGAATTTTTCAGAATTTTTCGGGATGTGCCGATTCGGCAATTCGGATGCACCTGAATCGCTGTATTGGCCAAAATTCGTCTGAAACAAAACGCACATGTTTTCTTTTAGCGCCTATTTTTTATACTGTAACTCAAACTATCAGTTTATGTGTACACCTTTACTTTACTAAAAAGTAAACTGGATTTGCTCCTCTTTATATTATCTCCTATTAACATTTGTAACCCCTGATAATTACAAAGATGATATTAACAAATAATGTGTATTAGTATTTTCTTGCACTTGCAGATAATAGAACAGGGAGAGAGATATTGTTCAATGGATTTATACGCTGTGCTGTATTTTGTAATGAGATATCTATATTTTATTTAATCAAAAATCTACAAAATCGTATCACAATTAATTTACTCAGGTTCTAATTAGGACTGCATGCTCAATCAATATTATCTCATATTGAACAGGAACGCTGTGCCCAGCTCACTTACTCTTTTGTGCTGGATGCTGATTTTTATGAAGCTAATGTGAGTATATATTACAGTAAACAGAAAAAAGCACCTTAGGTCCCGCAGAACAACCTGCTTTTTATACCAGCGGGCAATGAAAACGCCTACGTAGTTTGGGCTAAATTATTAGAAAACTCCTTATGCTCTGCTATTTCATTTCAATTTGACTGCATTTCAGTTCAGGTAACAAATGTAATTGTATTTTGTGTGTGCTAGTATCTAATGAGAATGATTTATCTAATAGTCTTAGACAGCAATAGAATGAGAACACAATTTAGAAATTTACAGAGGCTGCACCTGCAGTGTTGTGTACAGACTATAGAACACATCTCCAATAGAAAATGAATGCATTGATTGTAGTTCAAAGAAAAAAAATATTGTGCTCCCTAATGTGGGTTTCCCAATGCTGTATACCTGTCGACACAAACAAGAGTTTAAAGCATTGCAGTTGGCAGCTACGGTGTGACTTTATGCTGACTAATATAAACAAATTGTAAAACCTGTAAATTACATGAGTTTAACAGGAATACCTCATGTATTGTGCGGTTCCAAATCTGTTACTAATTTACTTCCAGGTGTAAGTCAGGTTCATGCTTGCAAAATGCAGCAGCTATCTTTAAATGCACAAGCAGCAAGATGTTATTAAAGGAGAGTAAGATAGCCAGTAGTTAGAGTATATGAACAGAAAGGCACCCTCTCTCTGACTGTCACCACTTCACATTCAAACATCTGTACAAACCAGCTGCTGAGCACCCACAAAATTCTGAAGGCAACCAAATAGACTGCACAGCTCTGCCTTATATCCATCACTGACCTCCCTGATTTTGTCCCCAGCTTCCTGGCCCCTGCACTGAGCTATGCAAGGCAAGTGTTTACCCCAAACATTTTATTTATAGAACTGTGTTCAATTTTGGGAACTTTGAAAGGAATTTTAAGAAATTTAAAAGGAAGGGGGACTTATTTGGGCAATTTTAGTTTTGAGGGGTACTTGCTGATGAGGGTGAATTCTGTGTACTACTGAATACAATAACTGAATTGTAAGTTAACAAATTGTAAGTTATTCAATAGTATCTGTATATATACCTATGTTTTCTATAAGGGTCTCTCTAGGGTCTCTCTAGTTGCTTTATATACCTACATTGTTTTTGTGAGCATCTCTCAAGTGACTATATTTAAGTATGCAATTGTACATCTGCAATGAATGTAAGTGACAAATATTAGCCCATTACTAGGGATGGGCGAATGTGGTGAAAGTGCAATTCATTTGGTTGAAGGTATAGTCCTGTGGACAATCGAATGATAATAAGAATGAAAATCCATTAAAATTCAGTAATCCAATGTTATTTTACGGTTTATAAATGTTACTTTTATTTTCGAATGTTCATAATTAGATTGAATATCCACATTAGAAATTTCAAATGTAACTGGATTTAACAAATACTATTCAGAAGTTCAATAGTGCATGTGGTAGGGAATTTAGTAAATTGATACACAATAGATACAAATATATACTGTAAATTTAAATGTTTCTATTTTTAATATTGCATAATTCAAATATTACATTTAAAGAGAACATTAGAAATACAATTACAAATATATTGATTCAAATGTTTCTAATCTGAATATTGTCTTATTCGATTTGAATTAAAAAACTTCAAATAGAATATCACATTGAAAGATAGCATAAGAAATACTATTACATTAAACAAATCTTGTGCAAACATTCCAAATTCCAAACGAACAAACAAATGTGTTAAGATTCATTTCATTTTTCAAATGTTTCAAAACATTTACCCATTCCTATCCGTTATTTTACCATTTCCCTGCAACCTGTTTTGTGATCACAAATTAACAAGTCTGTAAGGAGGTTCCCATACAAGAAGAGTAAAGGTAAGTATTTTACTAGTGCTCCCATTTTATTTTCTTTGCCAAGATTCTCTTACTGGTGCTTAAAAAATGTATGTCAGAGGAATTTGCTGTAAGGTCAGGTTTTCTAATATAGATATACAGACAGAATAAGTTGCTAGAATTTAAAAAAAAATATATATATATATAGAAGAACATGGCTATAGCTAAGCTGTTATACCAGCAATAAACTGTTGGACTGCTCCTTCGTTTATTAGAAATTTATTGGAGATCTACCAGTTTCCAAATACTGTTTAAAGTTTCATTAGGTTTTTAGCAAAGTAGGTCACATTTCAGTTCTCTCTAGTCACAGCTGAATAAATTATATCACTTTGGATGGGGTAGGCTGATGTAATTACCCTGAGTACTTGGCTATGCAAAATATCTCTCTTGACTGACACACTATTTGCTTAACGTGCAGAAAACAAAGTGACTATATAGTACAACCTGTATAAGTGAAAGATAATCATTTTCTTTCAAATGAAAGACTGATGCAGAATTATCCAGAAAAAAAAGTTATTATTAATATGCTTTAGAAATGGGGATGGGATAGAACAAGATGACATGCTCCAAGGTTTATTTGTAGCATGTTACTATTTTGGTTGACCTTTAAGATGTGTAGATAAACATACCACACTAGATATGTGTTTATGATGGAAATACTAAAACAATTCCGTTAAGCATTATCATATATGGCAGCTGTAGAGTCTTCTGTTTTGAACAAATGCACATATGTCTTCTAGCTTCCCAATGTCCACAGATGATATTGTTAAACCCTGCCCCTGTTTTTGTATAAAATTCTGTTACATTGTAGCTTTCAGAGGGGAAAATATTGCCTATTCGAATAAGTTTAAGATTTTGCCTTTTACATTTCCCAAGAGAAGCAGCAGTATTTATCCCCATATACTGTTTTGTGGTGGTAGCGTCCATTGCCTGGTACAATTAACCTGAACCTGGTTACGTAAATGGAAATAAGGCTAGTAAAGCTGGCGAGGCTGGTAAAGTTAGTCGCTTTTGCACAGTGAGTGCCAGCGAGACTGGTCAGCATTAATCTGGTCTCGTACAGGCTACAGAAAAGGAGATCAGGTATATCTATTCAAAGGGGCTTTAAATCATGCATCCCTTGTCCTTGTAAAGCTCTCAATTGTAAATAGCTTTTGTGTGCAGTTCTGTATCTAAAGATATTATATTTATGTTCCTAGAAGTGTTAAATACAGGGAATTTTCATCCTACAACATTGTGTTATTACCACGGCTCCTTTTGATTTCGCTCTGTTCATCACATTTCCCCAGTCATGCAGTAATCAGGTCCTCTGCCTAATTATCATTTACAAAAAAAAAAGTATATTAATCACACACAAACATCAGGGGAAACATTGATGACTCTGCAGCTGTTTTAACCAGACAAGTGATGCTGTTCAGCATCAGAATTTGTCAGCTCCAGTATTCACAGATGAGTTCTTAGTGACAAAGTAGATTCTTCTCCCAGCTAAAAAGCTTATGAGCCCATTTTATTCTACAAAACTCTGTGTAGTATTATTATTATTATTATTATACTTTATTTATAAAGCACCGACATATTCTGCAGCGTTGTCCATGGGTACAATTCATTTAAATAAAACAATAATATAAAACTTGTAAGAGACAAGACAAAATTGTACAAACACATACAGGAGGAATTACAATCTAGAAGGTTAGGAGGTTGAGAAACAGGAGGTGAGGACTGCAAGATTGAGAAAGATGTTATTGCAGAGTTAGATGAGGGAAATGTTAGGTAAGTGAAATTAATTTATTATTGAGTTGGGTGGTAGGCTTCTCTGAACAAAAAAGTCTTCAGGGAGCATTTAAAGGTAGAAATATTAGGGCAAAGTGTTCCAGAGGGTAGGTGCTGCATGACAGAGAAGCCCTGCAGTCTAGCATGAGAGGAGGTGATAGTCGAAGATGCAAGGAGCAGGTCATTGTTGGATCTTAGTGGGCGGACTGGAGTATACTTGTTTATTAGAGAGGATAGGTAAAGGGGAGCAGTATTGGTGAGAGCTTTGTATGTAAGGGTGAGAATTTTGAATTTAATTCTGCTGTGAATGGGGAGCCAATGGGAAAGATCGATTAGCCTGGCAGAGGCATTTAGGATGCATTGAAGGGGGTGAGGTGAGAAAGAGGAAGGCTAGTAAGTAGGTTATTGCAGTAGTCAAGTCGGGAAATAACAAGGGAGTGGATTATTTGCTTTGTGGTGTTAGCGCTCAGAAAAGGGCGATATTTGGAAAAATTGCATAGGTGGTTGCGGAAGAAAAATCGATTGGACGTGGGGGACGAAGGATAGATTTGAGTCAAGTGTAACTCAGAGGCAGCGGACTTGGGGAGATGGTGATGCCGTTGACAGGGATAGAAAAGTCAGAAGTTGGTGTAGAGCTTGAAGAGGAGGTTAGAAGGAGCTCAGTCTTGTGTAGTATTGGAAACACATTCCATGATATTTTTTTTAATTGGAACAAACTCTCTTGTAATATATATGCTTGAATAGATAACTGTTAAGTTTTTCCCAGAGAAGGTGGAGTGTACTTTGTGAAATTCAAAACCCTGACCCTCCTATATGATGCAACAGCTCAGTTTAAAAACATGTTTTTAGCATACAAAGAATATACTTTGTTATCCATTTAAGTACTAAGACAATTGGCTTTGATCAGTTACACTATATGAGCGGTGACTGAGTAATCTTCTTGTTACCTGTTGAAAGCTAAAATACCACCTTTGAAAGTAAAGGAAAACCATTCTGCTGTGCTGTACAGTTGATTGAAATACAGATCATGTATCCGTTTATTTAAAATCTACGATTCACAGATAAGGCTGCCATGCAAAATGCAATATCATTTAATGTTGCTAACGTTTTCGGATGAAACAGCAGATTATGGGCTAGATTACAAGTGGTGCTATAAATTTTGCGAGTTATCTTGTTTTTTCCCCGTCATTTTGTGCGCAATGGAAATAGTGCGCATATTACAAGCAGAAAGTAAATGCAAGCACCAGACGCATTTGACGCTTGTACCCTTGCGTAAAGGGAAGTGCGGTAAAAAAGTTACACTAAAACCAACGTAAATACATTACAAATTATAGTTACACTCATATAAACACTATCTTCTAAAAATGATTGATATAAATATTTAAAAAAAGTTATAAGAGTTAAAAGGTATATGGTATATGACAAGGTGTTTGACTGGAAATGACTATGTTGTGTATATATACATACATATTCATGTATAAATATGTGTATGTATGAATATATATGTATGTGTGTGTAAAGATGTATTTAAAGAACAATTAAACTTGACATTTCAACAATGCATAAAGGGCCAGGTTACAAGTGGAGCGGTATTTAAATTGGGTAGTTGTATTACAAGTTGAAAGTAAAGAGTTTTCGCTCGCATGCAAACTCAATGTGTGCAAAAAGCCGACTTTAGAATATCATGATTGCTTTAACGTATTCCCCCATAGAAGTCAATGGAGCAAAAAAAGTGTGTGTGTGTGTGGGGGGGGGGCACGCTACTCGCGCGGAAACACAATTGCATATTCTCAAGTGTGCTAACCCGACATGAAAATATGAATAATTCACATTCCAATGTTCTTCAAATTTTAGATTATGTTCTATTTATTCATAAATACAGTACATATTTCTACATATATCTGATGGTATTTTGGTACAATATATATCTATACCTATATATATATATATATATATATATATATACATACACAGTAATATCTATATACATGATTATATATAGGTATATATATACAGATATATATAGTAATATCTAATTATGAATATATAGAACATATTCTGCTATATTCTAATATTGCATAAATATGATTTTTAATGTTTTCATCTACTTGACTGCAAAGGGATCCAATGCACATATATATTTCAATATATGTATACATACGTATTTTATGTGTTTATATGTGTATATATGTCTTCAAATATGTGTATACACATTTAAATACATATGTACACACATATATACATACATACGTACATACATACTTTACATATACATCTTTAAACATGTATATGTATGTATCTCAATGTTAAAACCCTTTGCCTACCTTTTTTTTCCTAAAACCTGAGACCTCATATCTTTGAGTCCTTATAACCTTTTTTGTGCAATTGTTTTAAATAATTTTTAGCAGATAGTGTTATTATGATTGTAACAGTACTTTGTAATGTATTTTTGAAGTCTTTTGGGACACTTTTTTGTTTTGCAAAACAGTTAACCAGAGCTCTGAGGACCCGATATCCTGATGAGCGTTAACTTTAATTGCACTCAAGCAATCACATTTACTTTCAACTTGTAATACAAGCGCAACACCATACGTGTGCTAACAGATGCGATAAATCCCTTTTCGCTTATGCGTAACTCATAATGTGGCCAAATTTTTTTTCATTATTGCAATATACATTCATTATTTATTTTGCAGCCTTTTGCAAAACATTTCAGATGAAACAGCAAATTATATTATAAAGTTTTAATATTTTCCGTAGTTATTGGGCATTATAATATTCACTATGCAGCAAAAACCCACTCTGAACCCAGCCAATATTTTATCAGCCAATCTCCCAGTTTAAATATAACTGAAAATGCATTACACATAGTAAAGAGAGATATACTCCAACCAAAAACATTAACATTAACTGGAAATACCTTCAGTGACGTACATTCATTTAATCTATCTATCTATCTATCTATCTATCTATCTATCATCTATCATCTATCTCTACATTTTTAATGGAGGTGTAGTGTTCAGGTCAGCAATTAGCCTTTATAACGGTGGTGTTGTGGTTAGGATTAAACGAATATGAAACCCACATTTTTTCTTTCATGGTTCAGATAGAGCATGCAATTTTAAGCAACTTTCTAATTTATTCCTAACAAATTTTCTTTGTTCTCTTGGTATCTTTATTTGAAAAACAGGAATGTAAGCTTTGGAGCTGGACCATTTTTGGTTCAGTACCTATCAATCAGCAAGCGCCACCCAGGTGCTGAATCAAAAATGGGCCGGCTTCAAAGCTCACATTCCTGCTTTTTCAAAAAAGATACCAAGAGAATGAAGAAAAATTGATAATAGGAGTAAGTTAGAAAGTTGCTTAAAATTGCATGCTCTATCTGAATCATGAAAGAAAAAAATTGGGTTTAGTGTCCCTTTAATTGTGGTAGGGGGAAGGTCAGGTTGGGAGCAACATAATTTAGAGAATCATTATTTTGTATTGCCCACGCTGAATTTTAATACCTCCTTGATGTTATTGTAAGGACATCAGCTTATAGGTGTCACCATGAGCAGGGGCTTAGCATGCACCTTGTGAACAGCAGCACATAAAAAGTAATATATGTTTCTTATGCAAATTTTTCATTACTATTCTTACTCATTTTTTTTCTCAATGCCACTTGTGGTCTCTGTTCAGACTTAGGAAAACATACGTTACAATCACTTTTTAAACTGTAGGTAAAAGCGATCTGGGCATTTAAAGATTGTGTCACAGAAGCAACAGCGTGTTTACAAACAGGTTAGTAGGTATATCATTTGTTATATTACAGTTATAAAAAAGTGATCATTAATAACATGGTGCTGTGTTATAATGAGATAACGATTCTAGCAAAGATTTCCCTGCAGAAATGTATTTCTGGAGCAAAACATTCAAGCTTTAAATAAATGTTTAAATAATTGAATTTTCCTATTGTGATAAATAATGAATGTGTGTGGCCATTAAAGAAAACTTAATATACTCCTAACATGCTGTCAGAGTAGCTCAGATGCAGACATATCATATGGAGTGACCTTTGGAAATGCCTTGTAAGCTTCTTATGCCAATAAAAATACAAATGTATAAATTAATCTTCTTACTCTGACTGAAAGACGTGGCCCACAGGTTTCCAAAGGGTCACTAGTTTAGCAAAGTATTAAAAAAGAGTTTGCTTTAAATTAAAACATTGTTTTAAGTGACGTGGTTTTTTTTTTTTTTTTTCTGTTAAATGTAGCTTAACTAAAGCCCTGGAAAAAAAAAGAACAGATTTTAGAGCAGTTAATAACAACTTGATCTAGGGAGACCAGTTTTTTTTTTTTCCTGTTATGAAATGTCTTTGCTGTTGTTTTTAAATTGATATGAAACTCATCATTTTTCGTTCATGATTCAGAGAAATAGGCTTGTTCTTTGCAGCCCTATCTTATGCTATTTGCATAACGCTTAAAATAAAAATTATTATGGACACATAACTTTTGAGCAAGGTCACTAGATATCCAGGGTGTGGCTAGGTGGGAGGAGACAGAGAGGCCTATTTCTCAAGCTTCAACTGTGCTGCATTCGCCGGCACCAATACACTCGCCTGACATTGCCTAACATCGCGGCCACGGACCTGAATACACTCTCCTTATTTATTAAAAAAACTGTAAAAAAGCCGCGCACCAAGTACGGAGCAATGAGCAGCGGACTGTTATTTGGCTTTTTCCCAGCTTTATTTATACCCTGTCACTAAACACTGCCACTATTCTAAAATGTTTAACCCCTATCCCGCCGCTCCCGGACCCGCTGCAACTAAATAAAGTTATTAACCCCTATCCTGCCGCTCCCAGAGCCCACCGCAACTCTAATAAAGTTATTAACCCCTATCCCTCCGCTCCCTGAGCCCACCGCATCTCTAATAAAGTTATTAACCCCTATAACCCCTATCCCGCCGCTCCCGGACCCCGCTGCAACTAAATAAAGTTATTAACCCCTATCTTGCCGCTCCCAGAGCCCACCGCAACTCAAATAAAGTTATTAACCCCTATCCCTCCGCTCCCGGAGCCCACCGCAACTCTAATATAGTTATTAACCCCCATCCCTCCGCTCCCGGAGCCCACCACAACTCTAATAAAGTTATTAACCCCTATCCCGCCGCTCCCGGAGCCCACCGCAACTCTAAAGTTATTAACCCCTAAGCCGCCGCTACCGGAGCCCACCGCAACTAAATAAATGTATTAACCCCTAAACCCCTCCCACATCACTACCATTTACTAAACCTATTAACCCCTAAACCGCCGGCCCCCCACATCGCCATAAACTAAATTAAGATATTAACCCCTAAACCTAACAACTCGCTAACTTTACATTAAATATTAACTCATCCCTATCTTATAATAAATTTTTAAACTTACCTTTAGAATTAAATTAAACTATATTAAACTATTAATTAACCTACCCTAACTATTATCCTAAAATTACATTAAACTATATTAAACTATTAATGAACCTACCCTAACTATTATACTAAAATTACATTAACCCCTTAATGACAACTGACGTACCAGGTACGTCATGCATTAACAAGCAGTTAATGACAATGGACGTACCTGGTACGTCAGTTGTCTAACAGAGTGCTGGAAGTGATCACAATCGCTTCCAGCAGCTCTGAGGGTATTGCAGTGATGCCTCGATATGGAGGCATCCTGCAATACCCCTTTACAAGCCTCCGATGCAGAGAGAGCCACTCTGTGGCCCTCTCTGCACCGGTAGTGATGGTGCCGTTGTCCGGGTGGGAGGGAGCGCGCGTGCACGTGAACATAGTGTGCGTGCACGAGGTGCGTGTGCACAAGGCGCGCGTGCATGTGCACGTGCACGCGTGCGCATTAGCCACACTGACACCAATGAGGGCAAAAAACCAGGGAAAGGTAAAAAAAAAAAATTCAAATATAAATGGATCTGGGAGGGGGAGGGGGGTGGGGTTATTGTGGGGGTATTGTGGAGGGGCTGCTACACTACAGAAAGAGTTAATTGAAAAATAAAATAAAAATACTTTGTTTTTTGGGGCCAAAGTGGGTACTGGTAGACAGCTGCCAGTACCCAAGATGGCGGTAATTAGGTAGAGGAGAGGGTTAGAGAGCTGGAGGGGGGATCAGGGAGGTTGGGGCTAAGGCAGGGGTCCATCCCAGCTAAAAGATTTTATTATTTTTATTTAAAAAAAAAAAAACCCTCTTATTTAGTACTGGCAGACTTTCTGCCAGTACTTAAGATGGCGGTAACAATTGTGGGGTGGGGGAGGGAAGAGAGCTGTTTGGGAGAGATCAGGGGGTGGGATGTGTAAGGTGGGAGGCTGATCTCTAAAATTAGCCCTGCAAGCTCCCTAAAAGCTACCTAATTTAACCCCTTCACTGCTGGGCATAATTCACGTGTGGTGTGCAGCAGCATTTAGCGGCCTTCTAATTACCAAAAAGCAACGCCAAAGCCATATCAGTCTGCTATTTCTGAACAAAGGGTATCCCAGAGAAGCTTTTACAACAATTTCTGCCATAATAGCACAAGCTGTTTGTAAATTATTTCAGTGAGAAACCTAAAATTGTGAAAAATGTAAAGTTTTTTTTTATTTGCTCGCATTTGGCGGTGAAATGGTGGCATAAAATATACCAAAATGGGCCTAGATCAATACTTGGGGTTGTCTACTACACTACACTAAAGCTAAAATTAACCCTACAAGCTCCCTACAAGCTCCCTAATTAACCGCTTCACTCCTGGGCATAAAACACGTGTGGTGCGCAGCGGCATTTAGCTGCCTTCTAATTACCAAAAAGCAACCCCAAAGCCATATAAGTCTGTTATTTCTGAAAAAAGGGATCCCAGAGAAGCATTTACAACCATTTGTGCCATAATTGCAGAAGCTGTTTGTAAATAATTTCAGTGGGAAACCTAAAGTTTGTGACAAAATTTGTGAAATAGTTAACTTTTTTTTTTTTTTAATCGCATTTGGCGGTGAAATGGTGGCATGAAATATACCAAAATTGGCCTAGATCAATACTTTGGGATGTCTTCTAAAACAAAATATATACATGTCAAGGGATATTCAGGTATTCCTGACAGATATCAGGGTTCCAAAGTAACTAGCGCTAATTTTGAAAAAAAGTGGTTTGGAAATAGCAAAGTGCTACTTGTATTTATTGCCCCATAAATTGCAAAAAAAGCAAAGAATGTGTAAACATTGGGTATTTCTAAACTCAGGACAAAATTTAGAAACTATTTAGCATGGGTGTTTTTTGGTGATTGTAGATGTGTAACAGATTTTGGGGGTCAAAGTTAGAAAAAGCGTGTTTTTTTCCATTTTTTCCTCATATTTTATCTTTTTTTTTTTTTTTTTTTTTAGTATATTATAAGATATGATGAAAACAATGGTATCTTTAGAAAGTCCATTTTATGGCGAGAAAAACGGTATATAATATGTGTGGGTACAGTAAATGAGTAAGAGGAAAATTACAGCTAAACACAAACACTGCAGAAATGTAAAAATAGCCATTGTCATTAAGGGTAAGAAAATTGAAAAATGGTCCGGTCATTAAGGGGTTAAACTAACAATTAAATTAACTATATTATATTTTTAAAAACCTAACCCTACTCAAGTTATTTAAATCTACTATAAAGAATTACTAAGTTACAAAAAACTAACAACTAAGTTACACAAAATAAAAAACACTAAGTTACACAAAATAAAAAATACTGTTACAAAAAATACAAAACACTAAGTTACACAAAATAAAAAATAAATTATGAAATATTTAAACTAATTACACCTAATCTAATAGCCCTATCAAAATAAAAAGCCCCCCCCCCCCCATTAAAAAAAACCCTAGCCTACAATAAACTACCAATGGCCCTTAAAAGGGCCTTTTGTGGGGCATTGCCACAAAGAAATCAGCTCTTTTACACCCCCCAACAGTAAAACCCACCACCCAACCAACCCCCCAAATGTGCGGAGCATCCTCTTCTTTTTTTAACGGTTTATTGGGTGGGTTTAATTTTAAATTAGGAACTTTGGGCAGAAAAAGAGCTAAATGCCCTTTTAAGGGCAATGCCCATCCAAATGCCTTTTTCAGGGCAATGGGGAGTTTAGGTTTTTAGATAGAATTTTATTTGGGGGGTTTGGTTGTGTGGGTGGTAGGTTTTACTGTTGGGGGGTATTTGTATTTTTATTTACAGGTAAAAGAGCTGATTTCTTTGGGGCAATGCCCCGCAAAATGCCCTTTTAAAGGGACACTCAATCAAAATTAAACTTTCATTATTCAGATAGAGCATGCCATTGTAAACAACTTTCCAATTTACTTCCATTAACTAAATGTGCACAGTCTTTTTATATTTAAACTTTTTTCAGTCACCAGCTCCTACTGAGCATGTGCAAGAATAAGCGTGTATGCATTTGTAAATGGCTGTTGGCTGTCACATGGTACGTGTATGCATTTCTGATTGGCTTATGGCTGTCACATGGTACAGGAGGAGTGAAAAAAGACATAACTTTTAAAATTGTCATAAAAAAATCTTCTAATTATTTGAAGTTCAGACTAAGTGCTATTGCCTTGTCTTGTTATCTTGCATTTGTTGATTATGCAAATCTACTGTGTTGACTGGTCCTTTAAGGGCCATTGTTAGTTTATTGTAGGCTAGGTTGTTTTTTTTTATTTTGGGGAGGGCTTTTTATTTTGATAGGGCTATTAGATTAGGTGTAATTATTTTAAATATTTGATAATTTCTGTTTTATTTTGTGTAATTTAGTGTTTATTTTATTTTTTGTAACTTGGTGTTTTTTATTTTGTGCAACTTAGTTGTTAGTTTTTTGTAACTTAGTAATTCTTTATAGTAGATTTAAATAACTTGAGTAGGGTTAGGTTTTTAAATATATACTATAGTTAATTTAATTTGTAGTTTAATGTAATTTTAGTATAATAGTTAGGGTAGGTTAATGAATAGTTTAATATAGTTTAATGTAATTGTAGTATAATAGTTAGGATAGGTTCATTAGTAGTTTAACCTCTTAAGGACATATGACGGAATTTTTCCGTCATAAAACAATTGAGCAAACTGAAAGCTGTGTCCTTAAAGGGTTAATATAATTTAATGTAATTTTAGTATAATAGTAAGGGTAGGTTCATTAGTAGTTTAATATAGTTTAATTTAATTCTAAAGGTAAGTTTAAATTTATTATAAGATAGGGATGAGTTAATATTTAATGTAAAGTTAGCAGGTTGTTAGGTTTAGGGGTTAATAGCTGAATTTAGTTTATGGTAATGTGGGGGGCTGGCGGTTTAGGGGTTAATAGGTTTAGTAAGTGGTAGTGATGTGGGAGGCCAGGGGTTTAGGGGTTAATACATTTAGTTAGTTGGGGTGGGCTCCGGGAGCGGCGGTTTAGGGGTTAATAACTTTATTTAGTTGCGGCGGGGTCCGGGAGCAGCAGAATAGGGGTTAATAACATTATGTAGTTGCGGTGGGGTCTGGGAGCAGCAGAATAAGGGTTAATAACATTATGTAGGGGGTGGCGATGTTGGGGCGGCAGATTAGGGGTGTTTAAACTCGGGGCTTATGTTTGGGTGTTAGGTGTAAACTTTACTTGTTTTCTACCATAGAAATCATTGGGATATCTGGCAGCATCGAACATAAGCCTTCGCTGCTTTCAGACTCCCATTGATTCCTATGGCATCCGCGGCCTCCAGGGTTGCGGATTGAAAAGCAGGTACGCTGGGCCGGAATAGTGGCGAGCGTACCTGTTAGAAGTTTGATAACTTGCAAAAGTAGTCAGATAGTGCCGAATTTGTATTTGGAACATCTGTAATGTCGTAAGCATCAATCTGTGTCGGACTGAGACCGGCGGATTGTATGTTACATCGCAGATTTCAACTTTTGTCGGTCTTTAGGCTTTGATAAATAAGGCGAATCAGGCTCACCACAATTACGCTGCGGAATTCCAGCGTATTTGCGGTTGACGGCTTTCTAAATAGGCCTCAGAGGCAGTGGGGACTATTTTCAACCTCCTCCTTAGCCCCAAAAATACAAATGCAGTAAAGCTTAAAAATGTTGGTGCTTCAGCTACCCCCTAAAACTTCCACTGCTTACAACAGTTAATCAACTGAAGAAATATTACTTTTTCAACTGTGTAATTTACCTGTTTTATTCAAAATGCAATAGATCCCTCTGGGAGTTTGTAGCCAGAACAGGAGCAATTGCTTACCAGCAATCATTGTCCGCAAACAGAAATCTACACCACCTTCTTGTCTTAAAAGCTTTAATTTATTAATGAACAAAGAAAGACAATTCCTTGCTGATCAGTGAAGCAAGTTGTGACTTAACTTGCTCCATGGAACTTTACTTCAGGGTGAGTGAAATCTATCTATTTTTACAGCATGTAGGAACACTCTGTGAACCTATAATATTATGGAGCTGCAGAGAACAAAAATACATTACCTTCATTACAAGTGAACACTGAACCTAATAAATTGGCAGGATCATTCATTTACTGGATGTACAGGAGAATGATTCATTATGAATAAAATATTAAGCAGATCAGTTGTTAAGGCAAAAGAGAATAAACAAATACATTTTTATAATCCTCTTGGATTTACATTTGACAAAAAAGATGCCATATGCAATGCAAAATAATGTGTATGGTGAACAACAGCAGGGAACTGGTTATTTATTATGGGCTAGATTACAAGTGGAGCACTAAATATATCTTGTGCACAAGTGATATTAGCGCTCTACTTTGTAATACCAGTGCAAGCTAATGTGCCCTGGTATTACAAGTTAAGCGCAATGCGAATTGCTAGGAAGCATTACGCTCACGAGAACACGCTTCCAAAGGCTCCAATGGGAGCCTCGTTCCGATGCCGTCAGAAACGGCAAAGATCCTAAGCACAACTAAGGGGGTAAGCATTTTTAAATATATATGTACTGTATATGCTTATATACATATATATTTATGTGTTTATATGTGTATATATTCATATTAACACACACATATATATATATATATATATATATATATATATATATACAGGGAGTGCAGAATTATTAGGCAAATGAGTATTTTGACCACATCATCCTCTTTATGCATGTTGTCTTACTCCAAGCTGTATAGGCTTGAAAGCCTACTACCAATTAAGCATATTAGGTGATGTGCATCTCTGTACTGAGAAGGGGTGTGGTCTAATGACATCAACACCCTATATCAGGTGTGCATAATTATTAGGCAACTTCCTTTCCTTTGGCAAAATGGGTTAAAAGAAGGACTTGACAGGCTCAGAAAAGTCAAAAATAGTGAGATATCTTGCAGAGGGATGCAGCACTCTTAAAATTGCAAAGCTTCTGAAGCGTGATCATCGAACAATCAAGCATTTCATTCAAAATAGTCAACAGGGTCGCAAGAAGCGTGTGGAAAAACCAAGGCGCAAAATAACTGCTGATGAACTGAGAAAAGTCAAGCGTGCAGCTGCCAAGATGCTACTTGCCACCAGTTTGGCCATATTTCAGAGCTGCAACATCACTGGAGTGCCCAAAAGCACAAGGTGTGCAATACTCAGAGACATGGCCAAGGTAAGAAAGGCTGAAAGACGACCACCACTGAACAAGACACACAAGCTGAAACGTCAAGACTGGGCCAAGAAATATCTCAAGACTGATATTTCTAAGGTTTTATGGACTGATGAAATGAGAGTGAGTCTTGATGGGCCAGATGGATGGGCCCGTGGCTGGATTGGTAAAGGGCAGAGAGCTCCAGTCCGACTCAGACGCCAGCAAGGTGGAGATGGAGTACTGGTTGGGGCTGGTATCATCAAAGATGAGCTTGTGGGGCCTTTTCGGGTTGAGGATGGAGTCAAGCTCAACTCCCAGTCCTACTGCCAGTTTCTGGAATACACCTTCTTCAAGCAGTGGTACAGGAAGAAGTCCTTCAAGAAAAACATGATTTTCATGCAGGACAATGCTCCATCACACGCGTCCAAGTACTCCACAGCGTGGCTGGCAAGAAAGGGTATAAAAGAAGAAAATCTAATGACATGGCCTCCTTGTTCACCTGATCTGAACCCCATTGAGAACCTGTGGTCCATCATCAAATGTGAGATTTACAAGGAGGGAAAACAGTACACCTCTCTGAACAGTGTCTGGGAGGCTGTGGTTGCTGCTGCACGCAATGTTGATGGTGAACAGATCAAAACACTGACAGAATCCATGGATGGCAGGCTTTTGAGTGTCCTTGCAAAGAAAGGTGGCTATATTGGTCACTGATTTGTTTTTGTTTGGTTTTGGAATGTCAGAAATGTATATTTGTGAATGTTGAGATGTTATATTGGTTTCACTGGTAAAAATAAATAATTGAAATGGGTATATATTTGCTTTTTGTTAAGTTGCCTAATAATTATGCACAGTATTAGTCACCTGCACACATAAATATCCCCCTTAAATAGCTATAACAAACTAAAAACTACTTCCAAAACTATTCAGCTTTGATATTAATGAGTTTTTTGGGTTCATTGAGAACATGGTTGTTGTTCAATAATAAAATTAATCCTCAAAAATACAACTTGCCTAATAATTCTGCACTCCCTGTATATATATTTATTTATATATAAGCATATACATATATATATTTACTTGGAACACACAGTTCCCATAGACCACAATGTAAAGGCACTTTTCTGTTCCGTTTTGTTTTAACACCACACACCCGCCAACTTTAAAGTCCCAAAACTGCCTAGTGCAGTTGTTTTATATTAAATACAAAAACTATAATGCCCTCTATTTTGATTATTTATTGCTCACCCACAAACGTCAAATTTGAATATCATCTTATATTTCTGTTTCCCAAGGTTGTGCCTTTTTGTTTATTAACCCCTTAAGGACCAAGGACGTACAGGGTACGTTCTACAAATAAGTCAGATAGTGACCAAGAACGTACCCTGTACGTCCTCAGGGGTTTCAAGTGGTGGAAGTGATCTAGATCACTTCCAACCGCTTCAAAGGTGTTGCAGTGATGCCTCGGTATTGAGGCATCACTGTAATACCTTTGTTTAGCCACCGATGCAGAGAGAGCCACTCTGTGGCCCTCTCTGCATCGGGCATTGATGGCTCCGATCGTTGGTGGGAGCAGCAGCTGGGAGGCGGGTGGTTGGACCATCGATGTCCTGGGGGTATATTACTTATACAGCAATATCACAGACACTCTGCGGAAGCGGCCAGGGTGGATGTATTGGGGCGTGCGCACCCGCACCCATGGTAACTCTGAATTTAAAAAAAAATTGTATAGCGATGGGGAGCTCCCTGGATGTTGGGCAAGGGATCTGGGAGAGGCTAGGATATTGAGGGGGTAGCTACACTACAGAAAATATCCAATTTAATTTTTTTATTTTTTTTAAAAATACACTATTTTAGGGGCAAACTGGGTACTGGCAGACAGCTGCCAGTACCCAAGATGGCAGCAAATAGGTAGAGGGGGGAGGGTTAGAGAGCTGTATGGGGGGATCAGGGAGGTTGGGGGCTAAGAGGGGATCCAACACTGCAGAATCAATTGGAAAAAAAAATGCTTTTTATCATAGTACTGGCAGACTTTCTGCCAGTACTTAAGATGGCAGTGACAATTGTAAGGTAGGGGAGGGAAGATAGCTGTTTGAGGGGGGTCAGGGAGGGTTCAGGGGTTGGGATGTGTCAGGTGGGAGGCTGATCTCTACACTAAAGCTAAAATTAACCCTAATTAACTACCTAATTACCTACCTAATTAACCCTGTCACTTCTGGGCATAATACAAATGTGGTGCACAGCAGCATTTAGCGGCCTTCTAATTACCAAAAAGTAACACCAAAGCTATATAAGTCTGCTACTTCTGAACAAAGGGGATCCCAGAAAAGCATTTACAAACATTTGTGCCATAATTGCACAAGCTGTTTGTAAATAATTTCAGTGAGAAACCTAAAGTTTGTGAAAAAGTGAACAATTTTTTTTATTTGATCGCATTTGGCAGTGAAATGGTGGCATGAAATATACCAGACTGTGCCTAGATCAATACTTTGGGTTGTCTACTAAAAAAAATATATATATATACATGTCAAGGGATATTCAGGGATTCCTGACAGATATCAGTGTTACAACGTAACTATCACTAGTAATTAGTACAAATGGAGACACAGAATGTCACCAGAGTACTACTAAGAGGCGCCTAGGGCAAATAT
The DNA here is from genome assembly GCF_027579735.1 of Bombina bombina. Classification (NCBI taxonomy): domain Eukaryota; kingdom Metazoa; phylum Chordata; class Amphibia; order Anura; family Bombinatoridae; genus Bombina; species Bombina bombina. The sequence goes on from NC_069499.1 coordinate 1,056,675,097, forward strand.
GACACAGTGTGAGATCTTAAATATAGTACAGTTAGGGGAGAGATATTATCATAAATGTGGAAGTACTATTTGAAGATATATATGACCGCAGTATTAAGTAAAAAGATATATATAAAAATAAAAATAAAAATCCTACCTCCTAGAGATAGGATGTAATAATCAAATAGAACTAGGACAATTCAAAAGTGAAGATAGACAATGTGATAATGATATATAAATAAAACAGTATTAATTCAATCAATGTGGTTAGCTTATCAAGTCCAGCAGAGTCCAAAAATTAATGCCCAGAGGGTATATGTAGTAGGCAATATTCCAAGGAAAGGTAGGCTGCTCCTCCAGAGTGTTGTGCCAGGAACACTGATGGGAAATCTAGAAGAAATTAGATAGAGGGCGCCACATGGTGCAGATCAAATGGGGTAGATTCAAAACAACAGTATGAACATAGGAATCCTACTCACAAGTTGTAGCGCACATAAAAGTGCAGTAATCGCAGTCCGGAACTACACGTCGTCCGGTCGACCACAATAGATAGATTTCACTGATGGAAGTCCTCGTCTCACCAGGGAGAGTCCAGGGATATCCAAGAGGGTAAGGTAGAAGTGGATCTATGCGCCAGAGATCCAACCAGGAGTCCAAAAGTGCTTGGGAAAGAGTCAAATGGACTTGTTAGGCCCAAGCCCAAGGGAGAAGAAGTATAGACGGCAGCAGATGGAGAGTTTAAAATATATAAAAAGTTTTTAATAACAATAAAAACAACATCAACGCGTTTCTCAGTGTAACACACTGTTTCATCAGGCTATACAAACATTCTCTAAGCTTCCATATTTAAAGTAATTGAGAACCAATCATTGATCAGAAAAAACTCACACCCCTAATGGGGCATACCAATATGCATATAGTAGAGGCAATGGTACAAAAGTTAATTAAGTGTGCAGTAAATCTACATCAATATAGGTTATACAAACAATCCCTTGTCAAAAGCAACATACTAATGACATAAATATATTTTAATAGTATATTAAAAAATATTTTAAAATATTAAGTAATTTTATTTGGCTGTGTAGAAAAATGTATTAATACACTCATCCCAAGACAGAAAAAAATGGTATGTGCCTCTCCTGGGCGATAAATTGGTTCTATTTTTCAATGTTAGTATGCTTAAATTTATATAAATGGCTATTGCCTGAAGGGCTAGTGACAATAGGGGTTAAAAAATGCATATGTAGCGTAAAAAACATTAGTAGACTTGGTTGCGTAAATACAATGATGTCAGGGAAGGGGGCGTGACAGACTGCATAAAAAAAAAAAACAACAAATAAAGTCAGTGAGAGATCTGACTTCTATAATGACATAATGAAAAAAAACTACGAGATAACAGAAATAATAGTAAAAATGTGAAACACAGCCGTTGCATAGATCAGCCATACTTGCGATCAGATCACATAAACATAAACATACAGGGAGGCTTGGATATCTAAAGTGGAGCATGATCAGCCAATAGCGTGTAGCAAATATAATAACTATAAGGTGTGGAACACCGGCTTAATGCGTGATGTCAGATTGGGCATACCTGAACAAGCCAATGATATTGGGGAAACTAGATGAAAAGGGAAGACGCAATCTCAGTGTGAATGGGGGTGTGGTGCAGAGTCAGCCAATAACATATGGCTGAAGGTAAACAAAGGGGCGTGAAGGTCAGTCTAATGCGTGGCATAGTGTTGACGTGGAAGTGCCTCACTGGATTACATACGGGAGATAATACGTATAAACAACCAAAAATCCCCTGATATAACAGGAGGATATATATTAACGTGATACTCAATAAAATAAAGAAAGGGGAATAAACCCAATAATCAATGATATAATAAAGTGTCTGAAGTGTCATAGCAAATGTGCCTAGCTGCGTTATATACAGGCGGACAAACGTCAATACAAGACCCCTGAAGTGGCTGAAAGGTGAGTAATAGCGGAATGTCACAATTAGAGAAAGGGAAAAAAAGGGAAAAGATTAATCCCAATAGTAAATGGTATAGATATAGAAATGTCTAAGGTGTAAAGGACAAATATAAGTGTCAATGAATGTGAGAGGGGGAATCGTGAATCGCAATACAATTAGAGAAATAATAATAAATACTAGTATGTACAATTATGTATGTACAAGTATGTACATACTAGTATTTATTATTATTGTAATCCAGTGAGGCACTTCCACGTCAACACTATGCCACGCATTAGACTGACCTTCACACCCCTTTGTTTACCTTCAGCCATATGTTATTGGCTGACTCTGCACCACACCCCCATTCACACTGAGATTGTGTCTTCCCTTTTCATCTAGTTTCCCCACTATCATTGGCTTGTTCAGGTACGCCCAATCTGACATCACGCATTAAGCCGGTGTTCCACGCCTTATAGTTATTATATTTGCTACACGCTATTGGCTGATCATGCTCCACTTTAGATATCCAAGCCTCCCTGTATGTTTATGTTTATGTGATCTGATCGCAAGTATGGCTGATCTATGCAATGGCTGTGTTTCACATTTTTACTATTATTTCTGTTATCTCGTAGTTTTCGTTCATTATGTCATTATAGAAGTCAGATCTATAGCCGATACCAATGAACGTTTAATCAGTCCAAAGGACTTGAGCCATTCGTCCTCCTCTATTGTATTACCAAGGTCTCTATTCCATGCTCTAGTGTATGATGGTAACTGTATGTCTGGTGGTAGGAGTAGGAGTTTGTATACCTTGGAAATCAGTCTTTTTGGAGGTGCGTTTACGGTACATAAAGATTCAAAGGGCGTTAAGCTTCTAAGAAATTTGTGTCTTTGTTTGTGGGACATCAAGAAGTGCGAGAGCTGAAAGTATCTTAACCATGAGGAAAAGACCGGCCCACATTGTTCCTGTAATTTTTGCTGTGAGTGTAGCCTGCCCCCTTCTTGTGCAAAATGTAAAGTACCTGCTCTTAGACTGTAAGGAGAGTGCGTGCGTCTGCTAAATTCGTAGTAAGGTATCTCAGGGTTTTCTATTATAGGGAGCATTGGAGAGAAAGGAGTTGATATGTGTGTACTCGTAGCTATCAGTCTGTCCCATACCGTCAGTGTCTCATGTGTTATGTGATAATTTTGGATCAACTTGGGACGTTTGTTTGTAGGGATCCAAGCCAGGGATCCAACATTGTTTAGCTGAAGAATTTGCCCGTCTATTCTGACCCATTTTTTTTGTGTGGTGTTGTGTGACCACTCAATCAGCCTCTGTAGGAAAACAGCCCTTCTATACAAAGCTAGGTCTGGAAAACCCAGTCCTCCCCTGTCCCTGGGGAGATATAACGTCTTTCTAGGTATTCTTGGTCGTGTGCCTTTCCAAATAAATTGTTCTATGGTGTTCTGTAGATGGGGAAGGAAGTCATTAGGTAAGTGAATAGGGACTGTTTGCATTATATATAAAATTTGTGGTAAAATATTCATTTTAATAAGGCCTATCTTCCCTAACCATGAGAGCGACTTATTACTCCAAGAGGACAAATCGTTGATAATTTCCTTACGTAAGGTCAAATAATTATTTTTAAAAATGTCTGAGGGGCTGGCAGATAGATATATACCTAGGTATTTCAGTTTATTAGCGGCTATAGTCATCTTATACTCCTCTGCCAAGAGTTGGATATGTTCTATGGGGGAATTTATATTAAGAAGCTCTGACTTAGTTAGATTTAAGTGGAAATTAGACAGTTCGCCATACTCTTTAATCTCTTTCAGGAGCTCAGGGACCGAAGTATCGATATTCGTAAGGGTATAGAGGACATCGTCAGCATATAGAGCCTGCTTGTGCTCCTCATTTCCAATTTGTATCCCTTTGATGTTAGGGTTAGTTCTAACCCTCTGAGCCAACGCCTCTATTGAAAGAGCGAACAATAAGGGTGATAAAGGGCACCCCTGTCGGGTACCGTTGGAAATGTTGAATTTGTCCGACAGGATACCGTTTAATCTGACACGTGCGTTTGGGGCCGAGTACAATGCAAATGTCATGTTGATAAAGGCTTGGCCGAAGTTCATTGCATTCATGACTCGACGCAGAAAAAGCCAGTCGACGCGGTCGAAGGCCTTCTCCGCGTTGGTCGCAAAGAGGGCCATTGGCACTCTTTTAGTTTGGGCGAAATTAAGGATCTGAAAGACTTTATTGGTGTTATCTCTCGCCTCCCTACCGGGTACAAAACCCACCTGGTCGGTCGAGACAAGACAGGGAAGATACTTGTTGAGGCGGTTTGCCAGGATTTTTGCCAAGATTTTTATATCCATGTTTAACAAGGATATAGGCCTGAAGTTCGCAGGTGATGTGGGAGGCTTTCCCGGTTTAGGAATAATTGAGATGTGCGCTTCAAGCATTGTGTGGGCAATGGAAGGGCTTTCTATCAAGCTGTTAAATAGTTGAAGCATCAGTGGGCATAAAGTTTTATTATAAAATTTATAGTATTTGAGTGAGTAGCCATCAGGGCCTGGGCATTTCCCACTAGGGAAGTCTTTAAGAGCCTTAGAGAGCTCCTCTGCAGAGATAGGTTTGTCGAGGTTGCTTTTTTGGTCTAATTCTAGTTGTGGTAAGTCTAGTGTTTCTAAATATTGGTCTATGAGCTGGGTTTTGGCCTCAACTGCGACATTGCTTTCCCCTAAGCTAGACTTATGTGTTATGTTGTATAGCGCCTTATAGTATGCATGGAAGGCATTTGCAATTTGTTTGCTGCTTTTCAGCATAGTGCCATCAGGGTTTTGAATACTATGTATATATGTTTTAAGTTGTTTTCTTCGGGTCGCCCTAGCTAATAGTTTCCCAGGTCTATTTCCACCCTCATAATATTGCTGTTTTATCGCCAGAGATTTACGTAGAATGGATTCTCTTAAGTGGGTCTGAAGTTCCCTCCTAGCGCTTTCTAGCTTATTCTTGGTCTCCATGTTCTGTGGGGCGCTTTTGTGTGCTGTTTCCAGTTGAGTTATAGTGTTTAGTAGTTGGGTGTATTTTAGTCTGTACTGTTTATTAAGGTGAGCTTTATGCTTGAGGAATTCTCCTCGAATGACACATTTGTGGGTCTCCCAGAAGTTTATTATTGAAGTCTCTGAGGGGTCGTTAAGCTGTAAGTAGTCGTTCAAGGAATTTTGGATTTTCGCACTTATGGTAGGGTTGTCCAATAGAGTATCGTCAAGTCTCCAAATATAGGTTGTGGGCGGGAGGTCAGGCCATTGGATCTCGCATGTAACTGGGGCGTGATCCGACCATGTGATTGGTCCTATAGTGCAAGATGTAATCATGTCAAGTCCAGTGGTGTCGGTGAAGAAATAGTCTATTCTGGAATATTTGTTGTGTGGGGGGGAGTAGTATGTGTAGTCCCTAGTCGCTGGGTGAATTGACCTCCAAACATCATGTAAAACAAGGTTTGAGATTGTTGTCTTGACTGATTTAATTATTTTAGTAGGAGTACTGTCTGAACCATTGGACGTATCTATCGAGGCATTCATGGCTATGTTAAAATCTCCCGAGAGGAACACTGTTCCCTTCGCAAAGTCCAAAAGGAGCTTTGAGATTTTGTGCATGAATAAGTGTTGATCTGTATTTGGGCTATAAAGGGTGGCCAGGGTGATCGGATGTTCATACAGTAGTCCCGTTAGTAACAGATATCTACCTTCTGGGTCTTTTTCTACATGTGAGATTTTTAGAGGGACCGAGTGGTGTATCAATATCCCCACCCCCCTCTTTTTGGCGAGGCCTGAAGCGAAAAAGGCCGTGGGGTACTGTGAATTGAACCATCTAGGCTCCCTGCCCCTGCGGAAGTGTGTCTCTTGAAAAAAGAGCACATGACTACGTAAGTTTTTGAGGGCTTTAAAAGCTATAGACCGCTTACCTGGATCATTCAATCCTTTGGCGTTAATAGTAGTCAAAGTGAGGCCATGAGATCCAAATCTGCTACGTTGGTTGTTCATTCTGTAGAGGGGAAGAGAAAAAAAAAAAAAGGGGGGAGGGAAAGGAGCTTTAGGAAGGGGTAATGAGCGGAGAGGAAAGAAGGGGTTTTAGTGAGTAGAGAGAAAGTGAGTAGAGTAAGTGTCCTGAAATAAGCAAGCAAAAACAGAAGGTGTGCAAAGATTATTTATAAACAATCGATAACCTTCCGATCACAAATAACAATCAAAATAAATTGGAGTAGTAACCCCCAGACAAAGATAACAATAAAATTATACTAGGACTCTTGGTGGCACTCCTGCCGCTTGTCCAAGAGTTGGCATGAAGTAGGCATAATGTAGTTGGGGTTGGGTTGGGAAGGGAGGGGGAAGGATAAGTTAGTGCTACTCGCAGGAGGGGGGGGAGGTAGGTGTGTGGTTAGGGGATAAACATTTAAATGTAAGAAACATAAGAGACTCAGTATTAACCTGTAAGCGTTGTTTCATAACAAATAGTCAGTAAAGTAGCACAATCAACACAAGTACAGAGGAAAACATACTAAGTGTTCCGCAAATAAATTCTAGCTGCTAAAACTCAGCGAGAAGCTCAACTAAGTAACATTATTGAAACAGTCTGAGTAACTTTTTGTTGATAATGGTAGAAAGGGTAATCCAATAAGTTCCTTTTAGTAAGCTGTACAACAGAACCTCACATGTCAGGGAGGCGGAATGGATGTCCCAGGAAGCTCATCAGGACCTTGTTGCGAGACCCCTATTGCAAGACAATCATAGAATGTCTGAACATCATCTCCCGCTCTGTGAATCACTGTTTTATTATTATGAGTGGCCACTATTGAAACTGGAAACCCCCAACGGTAGGGTACCTTATGCGCCCTTAATTTAGCTGTAATATGGCTCATGTCCCTCCTTTTCTGTAAGGTGGTTGGGGATAAGTCCGAGAATATCTGAAGCTCCTCACCCGCATGTTGTACCGGGTGTTTGTTACGGGCCTGTCGAAGAATTTCCTCCTTGTCTTTGTAATTCAAGAAGCGGACAACTATGTCTCTGGGAGGCGCCTTGGGAGGTGGTTTTGCTCTGAGCGCCCTGTGAGCTCGTTCCAACATTATTTCTGGGGATGAAGGGGTGCCTTTCAAGGTACGGAACAGACTCTGTAAATAACCTTCTATAGCAGGAGGGTGGACGGACTCCGAGACCCCCCTAATGCGCAGATTGTTCCTGCGGCCCCGGTTATCTAGGTTTTCAAGCTTGTCGGAGAGTTGCTGTATGACTTCCGTGTGGTTTTTAATTTCAGTGTCCATTAGCTGGGTGGAGGCCAGACCGGCTGCCTGTGCGGTTTCCACCTGTGTGACCCTGGTGTCTAATGTATTAATGTCCTTTCTGAGGTCATTGAAGAGGGTGCGCATCTCCTGCACTGCATTTTTTATGTCCTCTTTCGAGGAAAGATGACGCAGATCCTCTTTTGTGATATGGTGTAGCGCCTGCGCATCCGTGTGCTGGGGCAGATCTCTTTTATCTGGTTGTCTAGCATCCATTGTGTCGGGCAGGGCTGTATTAGATTGTTCCACTTGCTTCAGGTACTTATTCAAAGTGCGCACTGGTGTTTGTGTGTTAGTTTTATTTTGCTTTTTGCAGGGCATTACTCAGATATCCCCCCCACAATAAGCAAGGGTCTAAAACAGCAGGGAACACGGTCAATCCTCTGGTTATAGTGGTGTGCAGTTCAGAAGTGAAAACAGATAAAGCAGCAAGTCTGGGGGTAATCAGTATTTTAAGCCCAAAAACTGTTGTAGTGAATACTTTGTATATTCAAATAAATGAGTGACTGAGTCAGGGTCCTTTATTATGTGGCTTTCACAGGGAATCAATATTTGGTACCATCTATGGTGCAGGAATGAAAGTGTTCCCAGCTCCAATTCTTATATGCAATGATGGGATAATGAGTTTTGGCAAGGAGATATCAAGAGGCTTCAAAATGTAACAGTAGTATTGTTTGTGAGCCAAATGCAATTTACAATAATGGTCTCACAGTTCCCCCCCAGCTCTTGTGTCTTTTGGGTACTTCTCTATTATTGTTTTTTTCCCCTTTTATGTTATTTTTCTTTTTTTTTTTTTTTATTGTTTATTTTCCTGAGTTTTTTTGTTTATCCCCCTTTTATGTGAAAAGTATTCTTTCCCCTTTTATGTTTTATTATTGCCTTGTGGGCTGTGAGTGATCAAACTCTCCCACCTCAGTTGGAGCCTTATCAAGCCTGGGTCAGTGTGAGCAGCAGTTTAGCGGTAATCCGCTAACATAACACAGGGGACCGGTCCTATGTGAGAGCCGGAATCTCCGGCAAGCCCTCAGTCTCACAGTGATGGCAGAAGCAAGTATGCGGCCTTTTCCCCTCTAGCAGTGAGGGAGATCGCGCGGCGCGCGGGAAATGGGGCTTTCTGCTCACCCGGATCTTGTCTGCCTCACAGCTCCCGGCTGAATGTCGTCTGTGGGCCCGTGAGCCTCTGGTTTCTATGCGGCAAGCAGCTCAGGGGAAAGCCAGTGCCTAGACAAGACTGTCCGCCGCAAGCCGCCTCCACGCTGCCCTGAGGGGAGATGCAGGGATACCTCTCACGCTTATCTCCTGTAGTTATATTGAGTCCCCAAAGGTTGATTAGATGGCCGGTTGTTTAGAACAGTAGTATCCTCCTTTATGGTTATTCTTTTAGGGGATCATTATGCCTATATATAATGCTATTTTGCCTGAGGGTTTAAGAGCTCACTTAACACACAGCCATCTCCCTGCGTGGCTTGGCTCCGCCCCCCCTACTAATGTTTTTTACGCTACATATGCATTTTTTAACCCCTATTGTCACTAGCCCTTCAGGCAATAGCCATTTATATAAATTTAAGCATACTAACATTGAAAAATAGAACCAATTTATCGCCCAGGAGAGGCACATACCATTTTTTTCTGTCTTGGGATGAGTGTATTAATACATTTTTCTACACAGCCAAATAAAATTACTTAATATTTTAAAATATTTTTTAATATACTATTAAAATATATGTATGTCATTAGTATGTTGCTTTTGACAAGGGATTGTTTGTATAACCTATATTGATGTAGATTTACTGCACACTTAATTAACTTTTGTACCATTGCCTCTACTATATGCATATTGGTATGCCCCATTAGGGGTGTGAGTTTTTTCTGATCAATGATTGGTTCTCAATTACTTTAAATATGGCAGCTTAGAGAATGTTTGTATAGCCTGATGAAACAGTGTGTTACACTGAGAAACGCGTTGCTGTTGTTTTTATTGTTATTAAAAACTTTTTATATATTTTAAACTCTCCATCTGCTGCCATCTATACTTCTTCTCCCTTGGGCTTGGGCCTATCAAATCATGGCACAGATGTTTGTAAAAGTTTCTCTGGGAACCCCTTTGTTCAGAAATAGCAGACATAGATGGCTTTGTCATTGCTTTTTGGTAATTAGAAGGCTGCTAACTGCAGCTGTGCACCACACTTCTATTATTCACTGCAGTGAAGGTGTTAATTAGGTAGCTTAAAAGGTTAATTGTAGCTTTAGTGTAGAGCAGACATCCTCAAACTTGGCCCTCCAGTGGTTTTGGAACTATATCTCCTATGATGCTCAGCCAGCATATCAGCTGGCTGAGCATCATGGGAAATGTAGTGCCAAAACTTCTGGAGGGCCAAGTTTGAGGATGTCTGGTACAGAGAGTAGCCTCCCCCCTGACACTTCCCAGCCCCTGATCCCAACCTGATCCCTTCCAAACAGCTCTCTTCCCTCCCTCACCCCCCACTGGTAACCCCCATCTTAGGTACTGGCAGACAGTCTGCCAGTATGAAAATCTAAGGCTTTTTTTTTTTTTTTTTCATAAAATATATATTTTTTAATTTTTATATTTTCTGCAGTGTAGGATCCCCCTTACCCCCCAACCTCCCTGATCCCCCCAAACAGGTCTCTAAAACTCCCCCTTCTAACTATTACACCCCCCCCCCCCTCATTTTAGGTACCTATAAATTGCTTTTATTTTTACTTTTGTTATTATTATTATTTTTTACATATTTTCTGTAGCGTAGTGTGTCCCCACTTCCCCCCATCCGCAATCTTTAGTTAGGGCCTCCCACATCCCCAGATCCCCTTTTCTGTAGTGTAGCTGCCCTATCCCTCCCTGTCCCTTTATTTTTTCATTTTCCATAGCGTAGGGCCCTCCCTCTCCCTTTTGCCTCCCCTGCGGTGACACCATAGAAGCTTAGGGAGGGTAAGAAAAGTAAACAAAAGCTTGTATAAATTGCCTTAAAGTATTAACCCAAGCCTCCTTGGGAGAAAATGAAACAAACACATTTTTTAGAGGTAGTTTACAACAAAAGGCTGCAAAATAATCAATGAATGTACATTGCAATAATGTTTAACTTGCAATAATGAAACATTTTATGCATTGTTGTAATGTCAAGTTTAATGGTCTTTTTATTGTTAAAATCCATATTGCATTGTTTAATTTTACATAGCCCTCTGCCTCTCAACTGGTACAACCATATTTTTATTTTTTTGTGTCAGCTGGCAGTACACCAATCAGAAGAATAACTTTTGTGCTATAGAAGCTGAAAAGTGCGCGTTCCCGTTTTCTCTCCTGAGCCGGGTTAGTAGCGTGAAGAAGCGTCATACATGCATAAAGTGTGAAGCTTCCCTGCTCTCCTAATCCAGCCCAGCAGAAAATGTAAAAAAAATGTAAAATTCAACAATGCAGTGGAGTGTGCTTCAAATAGCTTGTAAGTGGCTAATATAAGCAAAATAATGCATACTTTGCACAAAATACAATAAATAAAGGGAAAGTAAATGAAAGAAACAAATACCCCCCCCCCCCCATACTGGGCCAGATCACAAGTGGTGTGCTATTTAATGCTTTCGCTCAGTCACAAACACTGCTGGTAGTAAATTTATAACGCTAACTTCAGGACTTTGGATGCAATAACTTCTCCCTATAGACTTTAATGGAGTGTGCTTTAAAAAAAATGAACACTTATCTTGCACAGTAACCCAACAACGCATTAGACCTACACCGATAAACCTGAAGAGAGTAATGCATATTTTTCATTCAAATGTTCTTCACATAGAATAAAGTGTTCTTTAAATTTTTTAATATATGTTTTTATATATATATATATATATATATATATAAATACACACACACACATGCACATATTTTGACATATATATCCATTATACCTCTTTCTATTCAAATACCTTGTTCCGTACTATATAACTTTTAATCCTTACATACATTTTTCATTAATATTTATATAAATCATTTTTTTAGATAGTGTATATATGAGTATACCCTAAAAAAAAGAACTAAAAAGCAGAGCAACTGGTAAGTGCTAAGTACCAAAATATTAATAATAATTCATAAGCATAGTACCAAATCCACATACAAATGTAGTACAATAATACACATAAATAATAAAAAAAAAAAACTTGAGTTAATAATACAGACCGGAGAAGTCCCACTGAAAAGAAGATCCTTCCTGTTGGTCCTATTGGAAAGATCTTACTATGCAGATCCACTTATTGTAAACCACCAATGTATATCTGGGCGTATTAATACTTCACTTCAATGCGTAGTCCTGGCTTCCTGAACTGGATAGCTCTCCCTTTGTGGGACCGTTAGTGCAGCTTCAACACTTTATAAGTACTAAGGAGTACTCAGGCAGAATCAATCACTAGAAATACAAGCACAAAAAAGTGCAACCATGATTCAAGGTAAAAATCTCCAAAACATTTATTGAGCACACAATCTTATGCACTTATTAAAATTCAATAAAATATCTCCTTTATCGTTGGTCCATATACGGCACTCAGTGGTACCCATCGGTTCTCCAGACACTCTGCAAGCTGTCATTCTTGGATATCCGCTCTTAGGTAATCTGTTTGGCTGCAACTACTCAAATTTGAATCAGACTCTGAAGTTAGTAGCAGAACAGCTGTAGACCGATCCGTCTACACGTTTCGTCTGACCGCTGCAGACTTTTTCAAGACTCCTGGATCAGCTGTATAATTCCTTGAGGATCCTCTTCCCTTTTAACCGCTCACTCCTCCGCCCCTTCTCATGACGTATTGGGACTAAACACAACAAGCCCTCCAAATATGTGCTGATGTCCATATCCTATTGGAGCATCTAACAGTGACGTGACGTACAGACTACATATTTATTATCAGGTCTGAATCCCGTACAGTTTACACATTGACTGACATCAAAACATGATTATAATAATAGAACACTTCATGCTAACAAGTACATTCTTACTTAAGCAATCTATATTAAAACTTACAATTTCGTCTATATGTAAATAAAATTAGAATACTAAAAAAAAAATATATAATACTCTGGCATGATACTGAAACCTAAACATTATATACCGATAATAACACTCTAAAACCACTCTGAGAAAACAATTAAAATTGCATTTAAAGATCGAAAAATTCATGATGAGGATAAAAATTCATGATAAAAAATCCATAGTACTGTTAAAATTCATAAGATAGTTAGCAGATGATAATTATTACTACCTCTAAACGAATAAAACAGTGCATCAACCAAAAACACTATTCATCTGATTAGGGGGATTAGATCATGAAAGCTTGTAGATCTAAATCTATATTGAGGCCTTTTGGTGTAAGGCTATTTAACTCTTGAATCCACCTTGTCTCTCTCTGCCACAGTTTAATAAGTCTTTGATGCAGGTTCTGGCCTTGAGGTACTACTTCCAGAATACTTATACGTAGGCTACTAGGGTCCTGTTTATGGAATAACCTGAAATGTTCACTAATGTTGTGAGTTTTTAAACCTGCTTCAATATTACTAATGTGCTCATAGCAACGCCTTTTGATTTTTCTTTTTGTTCTACCTACATAGATCAATCCACAGTCACAGGTAAGGCCATAGACTACAAATGTGGAGCAGCAAGTCCACCTACATTTAATGGGTACTTGTTTAGTGTGATTCCAATTCATTATGGACTCTCTATTCCATAGATGTGCGCACATACAGCAATTCCTACGACCACACTTGTATGTTCCTGGTCTGCCTGTGACCCATTGATCTAGATTACCAGATTTATTATTATTAGTATTAGAACTAGGTAATTTAGATGGAGCTAATATATTCTTAAGGTTGCAATTCTTTTTAAACACAATTTGAGGTCTATCCTCAATGACCTCTCTTTTAGTATGGGTCCGTTTGTAGAATGCCCCAATGTTTGTGGAGAACTTTTTTAATGAACCCTGCTCCTTCACTGTAAGTAGTAATAAACCTGACTGTATTATTATGTTCATCCTTCTTATTATTTTCTGTATGTTGCTGTAACAAGGTATTGCGTGAACATACAGCATTTTTCTCCCTAGCATCTGCTATTAAACTGATATTATATTATTTTTCTAAAAAATTTAGCTTGAAGTACTTCTGCTTCCTTATTATAATCTTCGAGCTTGGTACAATTCCGCTGAATTCTGCAAAATTTCCCAAACGGAATGTTCTCCTTCCAATTTCTCATATACCCGCTATTGGCATTGAGAAACCCATTACTGTCAGAGGGTTTTCTATAGTTTCTTACCATTACTGAATTGGTACTATTATCAATAAATAACTCAATGTATAAAAATTCTATTTTATGTTTCGCTACTTTTTCTGTGAATGTTAAATTAAATTCATTATTGTTAATGTATCTTACAAAATCCAGGGCACTACCTTCATCCCCATGCCACACTATAATAATGTCATGTATATATCTATAATACCTGATGACATTCTTACTGAAAGGGTTGTTATTCCAAATCATACGTTCTTCAAATAAGGCCATATATATATTTGCATAAGAAGGTGCCATTGAAGTGCCCATGGCTGTCCCTTGGATTTGCCTATAAAAAACCTGAAAAAAACTAAAATAATTATTATCCAAGATAAATTTAATACTCTTCTCCAAAAAACAAACAAATGCTTAACAGACATATTGTTAGCCTGCCCCATATGTCCAAAAGCTTCTACGCCCCGGTCATGGGGAATATTTGTATATAAAGCAGTCACATCACAACTTATCCAAACATATCCATCCTCCCATTTCATACCTTCTAATTTATTGATAACCTCCAAAGTATCTTTAATATAAAATTTGGTTTGTTTAACCATAGGTTGCATGTATGAATCAACATATATGGATAGGTTGTGTGTGATAGACTCAATGCTGGATATTATCGGCCTACCGGGGGGATTAAGTGGATCTTTATGGATTTTGGGGATATGGTAAAAGATGGGGATCCTGGGGTGGGGATTATAAATAAATCCATATTCATCATTATTAAGGATCCCTTCATTTTTAGCTTCCGTAATCATCATAAAGAGCTTCTTATTATATTCCACTGTTGGATCTTTTTTAAGTTTAATATAGGTAGTAGTATCATTAAGCAACCTATGTTCTTCATCTATATATTTGTTTCTATTTAATACTACTACCCCCCTCCTTTGTCCGCCTGCCTAATGATGAGCTGATGGTCATTTTTCAACTTCTTTAAACACTTTCTTTTATTCGCATTCAGGTTATCTTTATATTTTAACTTTTTATTACAACTCCCAGAGTCAAAGTATTTATTGAACTTCTCAGTTAATATGCAATTAAATACTGGGATACAATCCCCCTGAGTATGAGTGGGATTAAATGTAGATGGTCGTTTAAAAGAACTATGTTTAATTTCTTCTTGTGAATCATGAATGCTCATATCCAAAAGGTCTTCAATCTCTACCTTCTGGGTCCCTAACTCTTCTTTTGACGAATCTAGATCTTTGAGCACCCTTAATACTTCTATGTCCCCCTTTTCCCAGCTAATATGTTCAGCATTGTCCTTAAATTGGATATATTTTTGCAAATCAACATATGTTTCAAATTTATTTGGTAATTTTTTCGGAGCAAATTTTAACCCTTTATTAAGTAACAGTACATCATTATGTGTTAGGATAGTATCTGACAAGTTAAAGATATTCTGTCTGGCCTTGGCTAATATTTGTTCTTTTCCCTGTGTCTTTTTTGCTCTTTGGCCACCTCTCTTTTCTCGTTTTGTTCCCATTCTTTGTGTTCCCTGGGGTGTTTCCTGTTCTCTCTGTCCCCTGTCTCTAGATTCACATTTTCTATTCTCTCCATTGGTCTCCATGGAGGCCGTGGTCCATGGCTTTTGTCTAAAAAATGGGTGTGAGTGTATATATAAGTGTAACACTTTATTTTAATGTATTTATGTTGTGTTTCGTGAACATTTTTTTAACACTAGGTCCCCTTTAGCACAAAACTGATGCACGCAAATTTTGTTTGTGCTTGAGCGAACTCGTTTACTATCAACTTGTAATTTGTGCAAAAGTTTGTAAAGTCGCATTATAGTGCACCACTTGTAATCTTGCATTATTTGCATGTTGAGTTACTGGAAAGGTATTCTTTTTAAAACCCTGTAGTGCTTCCTCAGTTTGTGTCCACTATTCTACATTTGACAGTGTGAAAACCACTAGCCTTAATGTAAGTCTAAGCTCTTACATATCAACCTTTAACATTTTATTATTTATCCAACTATTTTAACATGCTTTCAATGATAACTGTAGTGTAAATTAAAGGGACAGTCTACTCCAATATTTTTTTATTGTTTAAAAAGATAGCTAACGCCTTTACTACCCATTCCCCAGCTTTGAACAACCAACATTGTTATATAACCTTTAAGCCACTAAATTTCTGCCTATTTCTAAGCCTCCGCAGGCTGCCTTTATCTTAGGGCATTTTGATAGCTTTTCACAGCAAGACACTACTCATCCATGTGTGCCATATAGATAACAATGTGCTCACTCCCGTGGAGTTATTTAGAAGCCAGCACTAAATGCAAGTGTGTAAAAAGCAATCAGATAAGGAGGCAGTCTGCAGAGGCTTAGATACACTGTAATCACTGCGGTATAAAGTGTATTAATATAACCGTATTAGCTGTGCAAACTGGGGAATAGGTAATAAAGGGATTATCTATCTTTTTTATACAATAACACTTTTGGAGTAGAATTTCCCTGTAAAGCAAACAATTGAGATGTTAGAAAGCTTCCCTTCACTGTCTCCATGTCCTTCACCTTTTGTCATCTGACTTTCAAGGTATTATGGGTTGCTTAGTGACAGATGAGAGTTTTTGATCATGTCTGTGAATTTTAGTGGACAGAAGCCGAAAATCTTGTAAGGTCTGAAAGTCAATATCTCAGCAAATAAAATCACTGGAACTAAGTTAAATATAAATAAATCAAACAGAATCTCCAAAAATTGAGAAATCACACGATAATATTATTATTCACTGTTCGGCCCTTAGAGATACACAGAGTGAATTATTTGGGCACAACTGTTTAAACATCAGATATATATAAACAAAGCAGGCTGTTCAGGTAAACATAGGATTTTAGATTCACTGCAGTGGATCATTGGGGCATTTGACAAAGAGATTGGAATAATCCCGAAACATTATGCCATTTTTAATCTAAGCTAATAAAAGTTAATATTTTTAGAAGTCCAGTGAGTGCTTATCTTTTTCTATATTATCATATCGTTTTTTTTTATATGCACCCTGGCAGTTGTATATAAGGAGGACTGTGCCTATCCCATTGGGACACTGATGATTTATAGATAGATAGATAGATGCACAGTATACAGTATATGCATAATAGCAACAGATTGTTTGTAACAATTTAACTGTCACTCAAAAATGAATTTATAAGGACACCTTGAGATTTTTATATAACATGTTTAGCTATACAAAATGAAACAACTTTGTAATATATTTTCCTTAATTTTACCCCTTTTTATGTTATTTAGCTCTGAAAATTAAGAATTTTCTAATTCTCAAAACTTGAAATACATCCGTCTAACTTCTCAAGGTTAACCCTGCTACATATGTTTCTCTAATTGGGTTTAACTGATAACAGCTGCAAAACAATGCATTTTATACCAGCTTTATGACTTTGGCTAGTCTTGTTGTCTGCAGCCTAAAGCACAATTTCGCTCCACCGTATAAGGCAGATGATAACTTTTTTACAAACTTTGGGATTCTCACTGAAATTATTTACATACCACTTGTGCAATCATGGCACAAATGATTGCAAAAGCTTCACTGGGATGCCCTTTGTTTTGAAATAGCAGACATACATGTCTTTGCCACTGCATTTTGGTAATTAGAATGCCACTAATTGCAGCTGTGCACCCCACTTCTATTATTCCCAACAGTGAAGGGGTTAATCAGGTAGCTTGTAAGGGTAATTTTAGCTTTAGTGTAGAGATTACCTTCCCACCTGACACTTACCACCCCCTGATTCCTACCTGATATCTCCCAATCAGCTCTCTTCCCTCCCTTATCCCCCACTGGTCACCCCATCTTAGGTACTGGCAGACAGTCTTCCAGTACCTATAAAACACTTTTTTATTTCATTTAAAAGTTTTTTTATTTTTTTACTTTCTGTAGTTCAGTGGTCCTGCAACCTCCCCCCTCTTGCAATCGTTAGTTTGGGATCAACCACCCCCACCCCACCATTTCCTTGTAGTATAGCTCTCCGCTGATTGCCCGCTGACTTGACTCCCGGATTCCCTCCCACATCTCCCGGTGGCACCAGCAGAGGATCATTACAGATGGTGACACACACAGGGGCCCATTTATCAAATGTCTGTTGGACCTGATCCGACAGTGGGGATCAGGTCCGACAGACATCGCTGAATGCGGAGAGCAATACGCTCTCTGTATTCAGAATTGCACCAGCAGCTCACAAGAGCTGCTGGAGCAACTCGACCGCCAGCAGGGGGGTGTTAATCAACCCGATCGTACTCTAAAGACCGCTGCTTAATAACTGCTGTTTCTGGCGAGTCTGAAGACTCGCCAGAAACACGGCCCTTCAAGCTCCATTCGGAGCTTGATAAATGGGCCCCACAGTGTCACTATTTGTAAGGATGTAGCATCTGCCTTCATATGGAAGCGGAGCATCGAATATGCTCCAGTTCTATATGCTGGCAGATACCTGGAGCTCAGGAATTCCAGCTTTCGGGCTGTAACTTAACAGCCAAGACTGCTGGAGCTTCCTGCAGCTCCGACATATATATATACGTTGTGCGGTACGATAAGCAAAGTACTGCACAATGTATACATACGTCTTATTGGGATAAGGGGTAACATTTCTGTAGTGCAGTGGTCTCCCTACCTCCCCCCTGTGGCAATCGTTAGTTATTTTTATTCTCCCCAGTGTAGGGCCATCCCACTCTCTCCCCCCCTCCGCTGCTGGACCACCCACCTGCCTCGCAGATTCCGTCCCACACCTCCAGACGGCACCAGCAGAAGTCTTAAATATGGCTAAACATTAGTATATTGAATACTGATTTGATGTACATTACAGGAAAAAAGAGCAAGCATTCTGGATCTCTAACTATTCTCAGTGTTGGAATTAGTAAAATACAAATGTGATACTTATCCATGACAAAGCCACTAACACAATCCATGACCTGAATTTCAACACAATTAAAATAATGGTTCAACTTTGATGCAATTTTCAATGAGAAGAAACATACTGTAATTATCTGTGCTAGAGTCTTGTCTGTATTTAATAGAAGCTCTTTAAAATGCAAACCTACTAGATGAAATGTGTTCCATATACTTCCAAATTAGGTCTCCCACAGTCATACATATATACAAACAGAAATATATATGGGCCTGGCTTTTATCAGTTACTGTCTCAAGTAGGGGGTGGAGTGACTGCCATCCTAATTTTATACCAAATGTTGACACTCAGCAAACTATGTGTTGTCCATAAACCATAAATGTAATTTGTTTAATAAGTATAGGTAAGGGGAATATCCCAGCAGTATCTAAATGCTATTTTTTTCTGAGATTCCCAATTTTCTGTAAGGAATTTTGCCTGTTGTATTATTCTGCTGTGGTAAGTACAATAGCATTCAAAGGGGCCATGGACATAATTAAAGAAAACAAAACAAAGAACGTTATTTTGATAGCACCTGCTGAATACCCCCACAAAACCCTAATAGTTAAAGGGACAGTCTACACCAGAATTATTGTTTAAAAAGATAGATAATCCCTTTTTCTCTTGTTAAGTGTATCCAGTCCACGGATCATCCATTACTTATGGGATATATTCCCTTCCCAACAGGAAGTTGCAAGAGGATCACCCACAGCAGAGCTTCTATATAGCTCCTCCCCTCACATGTCATACCCAGTCATTCTCTTGCAACCCTCAACATAGATGGAGGTCGTGAGAGGACTGTGGTGCTTTATACTTAATTATTTCTTCAATCAAAAGTTTGTTATTTTTAAATGGCACCGGAGTGTGCTGTTTTTTCTCAGGCAGTATTTGGAAGAAGAATCTGCCTGCGTTTTCTATGATCTTAGCAGAAGTAACTAAGATCCACTGGCTGTTCTCACACATTCTGAGGAGTGGGGTAACTTCAGAAAGGGAATGGCTTGCGGGGTCTCCTGCAACTAAGGTATGTGCAGTAAAATATTTTTCTAAGGAATGGAATTGACTAAGAAAATGCTGCTGATACCGAATTAATGTAAGTAAAGCCTTAAATGCAGTGAAAGCAACTGGTATCAGGCTTATTAATGTATGTGCAGTAAAATAATTTTCTAAGGAATGGAATTTGACTAAGAAAATGCTGCTAATACTGAAGTAATGTAGTAAAGCCTTAAATGCAGTGGAAGCGACTGGTATCAGGCTTATCAATAGAGATACATACTCTTTAAAAAAGATGTTTTAAAACGTTTGCTGGCATGTTTAATAGTTTTTTAAGGTACATTGGTGATAAAACTTATTGGGGCATAATTTTTTTCCACATGGCTGACTTAATTTCTGCATAGAAACAGTTAACTGAGGCTTCCCACTGTTGTAATAATGAGTGGGAGGGGCTTATTTTAGCGCTTTTTTGCGCAGTAAAAATTCAGACTCAGTCTTCCTGCTTCTTCCTGCATGATCCAGGACGTCTCTAGAGAGCTCAAGGGACTTCAAAAGTCATTTTGAGGGAGGTAATCAGTCACAGCAGACCTGTGACAGTGTGTTTGACTGTGTTAAAAATGTTTTATTCTCTATTGATTATCCATTTTGGGTATTAAGGGGTTAATCATCCATTTGCAAGTGGGTGCAATGCTCTGCTAGCTTAATTCATTTACTGTGAAAATTTGGTTGGTATAACTGATTTGGTTCATTGTTATTTCAACTTGAGACAGGTTTTGTGCTTCTTAAAGGCGCAGCAGCGTTTTTTATATTGCTTGTAAACTTATTTTAAAGTGTTTTCCAAGCTTGCTAGTCTCATTGCTAGTCTGTTTAAACATGTCTGACACAGATGAATCTGTTTGTTCATTATGTTTGAAGGCCAGTGTGGAGCCCCATAGGAATATGTGTACTAAATGTATTGATTTCACTTTAAATAATAAAGGTCAGTCTTTATCTATAAAAGAATTATCACCAGACGATGAGGGGGAAGTTATGCCGACTAACTCTCCTCACGTGTCAGTACCTTCGCCTCCCGCTCAGGGGGCGCGTGCTAATATGGCGCCAAGTACATCAGAGACGCCCATAGCAATCACTTTACAGGACATGGCTACAATCATGAATAATACCCTGTCAGAAGTATTATCTAGATTGCCAGAATTGAGAGGCAAGCGCGACAGCTCTGGGATTAGGACAGAGCGCGCTGGTGCTGTGAGAGTCATGTCTGATACTGCGTCACAGTTTGCAGAACATGAGGACGGAGAGCTTCATTCTGTGGGTGACAGATCTGATCCAGGGAAACTGGATTCAGAGATCTCTAATTTTAAATTTAAGCTTGAGAACCTCCGTGTATTGCTTGGGGAGGTTTTAGCTGCTCTGAATGACTGTAACACAGTTGCAATTCCAGAGAAATTGTGTAGGCTGGATAGATACTATGCGGTGCCGGTGTGTACTGACGTTTTTCCTATACCTAAAAGGCTTACAGAAATTATTAGCAAGGAGTGGGATAGACCCGGTGTGCCCTTTTCCCCACCTCCTATATTTAGGAAAATGTTTCCCATAGATGCCACTACATGGGACGTATGGCAGACGGTCCCTAAGGTGGAGGGAGCAGTTTCTACTTTAGCTAAGCGTACCACTATCCCGGTGGAGGATAGTTGTGCTTTTTCGGATCCAATGGATAAAAAATTAGAAGGTTACCTTAAGAAAATGTTTGTTCAACAAGGTTTTATCTTGCAGCCCCTTGCATGCATTGCGCCTGTCACTGCTGCTGCGGCATTCTGGTTTGAGTCTCTGGAAGAGGCCATTCACACAGCTCCATTGGATGAAATTATGGACAAGCTTAAATCACTTAAGCTAGCTAATGCATTTGTTTCTGATGCCATTGTACATTTGACTAAACTAACGGCTAAGAACTCCGGATTCGCCATCCAGGCGCGGAGAGCGCTATGGCTTAAATCCTGGTCAGCTGATGTGACTTCTAAATCTAAATTACTGAATATTCCTTTCAAGGGGCAGACCTTATTCGGGCCCGGCTTGAAAGAAATTATTGCTGACATTACTCCAAAACAGGAAGGAACTGTTGCTCGTTACAGACAGGCCTGGAAAACTAACCAGTCCTGGAACAAGGGCAAGCAGGCCAGAAAACCTACTACTGCCCCCAAGACAGCATGAAGGAACGGCCCCCTATCCGGAAACGGATCTAGTGGGGGGCAGACTTTCTCTCTTCGCCCAGGCGTGGGCAAGAGATGTCCAGGATCCCTGGGCGTTGGAGATCATATCTCAGGGATATCTTCTGGACTTCAAAGCTTCTCCTCCTCGAGGGAGATTCCATCTATCAAGGTTATCAGGAAACCAGATAAAGAAAGAGGCATTCCTACGCTGTGTACAAGACCTCCTAGTAATGGGGGTGATCCACCCTGTTCCGTGGACGGAACAAGGGCAGGGATTTTACTCAAATCTGTTTGTGGTTCCCAAGAAAGAGGGAACCTTCAGACCAATCTTGGACCTAAAGATCTTAAACAAATTCCTAAGAGTTCCATAATTCAAAATGGAAACTATTCGAACCATCCTACCCATGATCCAAGAGGGTCAGTACATGACCACAGTGGACTTAAAGGATGCCTACCTTCACATACCGATTCACAAAGATCATTATCGGTACCTGAGATTTGCCTTTCTAGACAGGCATTACCAGTTTGTAGCTCTTCCCTTCGGGTTGGCTATGGCCCCGAGAATCTTTACAAAGGTTCTGGGCTCACTTCTGGCGGTTCTAAGACCGCGAGGCATAGCGGTGGCTCCGTATCTAGACGACATCCTGATACAGGTTCTGGCATTTCTGAGGTCGCATGGGTGGAAAGTGAACGTGGAAAAGAGTTCTCTATCACCACTCACAAGAGTCTCCTTCCTAGGGACTCTTATAGATTCTGTAGAGATGAAAATTTACCTGACGGAGTCCAGGTTATCAAAACTTCTAAATTCTTGCCGTGTCCTTCATTCCATTCCACGCCCGTCAGTGGCTCAGTGCATGGAAGTAATCGGCTTAATGGTAGCGGCAATGGACATAGTGCCATTTGCGCGCCTGATCTCAGACCACTGCAATTATGCATGCTAAGTCAGTGGAATGGGGATTACTCAGATTTGTCCCCTCTACTAAATCTGGATCAAGAGACCAGAGATTCTCTTCTCTGGTGGCTTTCTCGGGTCCATCTGTCCAAGGGCATGACCTTTCGCAGGCCAGATTGGACGATTGTAACAACAGATGCCAGCCTTCTAGGTTGGGGAGCAGTCTGGAACTCCCTGAAGGCTCAGGGATCGTGGACTCAGGAGGAGAAACTCCTCCCAATAAATATTCTGGAGTTAAGAGCAATATTCAATGCTCTTCTAGCTTGGCCTCAGTTAACAACACTGAGGTTCATCAGATTTCAGTCGGACAACATCACGACTGTGGCTTACATCAACCATCAAGGGGGAACCAGGAGTTCCCTAGCGATGTTAGAAGTCTCAAGGATAATTCGCTGGGCAGAGTCTCACTCTTGCCACCTGTCAGCGATCCACATCCCAGGCGTGGAGAACTGGGAGGAGGACTTTCTAAGTCGCCAGACTTTTCATCCGGGGGAGTGGGAACTTCATCCGGAGGTGTTCGCTCAACTGATTCATCGTTGGGGCAAACCAGAACTGGATCTCATGGCGTCTCGCCAGAACGCCAAGCTTCCTCGTTACGGATCCAGGTCCAGGGACCCGGGAGCGGCGCTGATAGATGCTCTAGCAGCCCCTTGGGTTTTCAACATGGCTTATGTGTTTCCACCTTTTCCGCTGCTGCCTCGACTGATTGCCAAGATCAAACAGGAGAGAGCATCAGTGATTCTGATAGCACCTGCGTGGCCATGCAGGACCTGGTATGCAGACCTAGTGGACATGTCGTCCTGTCCACCATGGTCTCTGCCTCTGAGGCAGGACCTTCTAATACAAGGTCCTTTCAACCATCCAAATCTAATTTCTCTGAGGCTAACTGCATGGAGATTGAACGCTTGATCCTATCAAAGCGTGGCTTCTCAGAGTCAGTTATTGATACCTTAATACAGGCACTGAAGCCTGTTACCAGAAAAATCTACCATAAGATATGGCGTAAATACTTATATTGGTGCGAATCCAAGAGTTACTCATGGAGTAAGGTTAGGATTCCTAGGATATTGTCCTTTCTAGGATATTGTCCTTTCTACAAGAGGGTTGGGAAAAGGGCTTATCTGCTAGTTCGTTAAAGGGACAGATTTCTGCTCTGTCTATTCTTTTGCACAAGCGTCTGGCAGAAGTTCCAGACGTCCAGGCTTTTTGTCAGGCTTTGGCTAGGATTAAGCCTGTGTTTAAAACTGTTGCTCCTCCATGGAGCTTAAACTTTGTTCTTAAAGTTCTCCAAGGAGTTCCGTTTGAACCCCTTCATTCCATTGATATTAAGCTTTTATCTTGGAAAGTTCTGTTTTTGATGGCTATTTCCTCGGCTCGAAGAGTCTCTGAGTTATCTGCCTTACATTGTGATTCTCCTTATCTGATTTTCCATTCAGACAAGGTAGTTCTGCGTACTAAACCTGGGTTTTTACCTAAGGTAGTTTCTAACAGGAATATCAATCAAGAGATTGTTGTTCCATCATTGTGCCCTAATCCTTCTTCAAAGAAGGAACGTCTTTTGCATAATCTGGACGTAGTCCGTGCCCTGAAGTTCTATTTACAGGCAACTAAAGATTTTCGTCAAACTTCTTCCCTGTTTGTCGCTTACTCTGGACAGAGGAGAGGTCAAAAAAACTTCGGCAACCTCTCTCTCCTTTTGGCTTCGTAGCATAATACGCTTAGCCTATGAGACTGCTGGACAGCAGCCCCCTGAAAGGATTACAGCTCATTCTACTAGAGCTGTGGCTTCCACCTGGGCCTTTAAGAATGAGGCCTCTGTTGAACAGATTTGCAAGGCTGCGACTTGGTCTTCGCTTCACACCTTTTCAAAATTTTACAATTTTGACACTTTTGCTTCTTCGGAGGCTGTTTTTGGGAGAAAGGTTCTACAGGCAGTGGTTCTTTCCGTTTAAGTTCCTGCCTTGTCCCTCCCATCATGTACTTTAGCTTTGGTATTGGTATCCCATAAGTAATGGATGATCCGTGGACTGGATACACTTAACAAGAGAAAACATAATTTATGCTTACCTGATAAATTTATTTCTCTTGTAGTGTATCCCGTCCACGGCCCGCCCTGTATTTTTAAGGCAGATCTAAATTTTAATTAAAACTCCAGTCACCACTGCACCCTATGGTTTCTCCTTTCTTGTTTTTGTTTCGGTCGAATGACTGGATATGACATGTGAGGGGAGGAGCTATATAGCAGCTCTGCTGTGGGTGATCCTCTTGCAACTTCCTGTTGGGAAGGGAATATATCCCATAAGTAATGGATGATCCGTGGACTGGATACACTACAAGAGAAATAAATTTATCAGGTAAGCATAAATTATGTTATTATCCATTCCTTTATTTTGTATAACCAACACAGTTATATTAATATATGTTTTAAGTCTGTGATTACCTGTATCTAATCCTCTGCAAGACTGCCCCCTTATCTCAGTGCTTTTGACAGACATACAGTTTAGCCAATCAGTGCAAGATCCTAAATAACTCCAGGGGAGTGAGCACAATGTTAACTATATGACACACATGATCTAGTACTGTCCAACTGTGAAAAACTTTCAAAATGCTCTGAGCTAAGAGGCTGTTTTCAACGGTTTAGAAATCAGTTTGAGCTTACCTAGGTTTAGCTTTTCAAAAATACCACCCAGGGAATAAAGCAAATATAATGATAAAAGTAAGTTGGAAAGTTGTTTAAAATGGCATGCCCTATCTGAATCATGAAAGTTTAATTTTGACTAGACTGTCCCTTTAATGCGTCATTATTCAAAAGATCTCGCTTTTATATATATACAGTTTCTCTATATGTATTATATTCACTCAATAAAATACAGTAAACATCCACAAATGTGACAAATAACTTGGATCAGATGGCTCTGTCAGTAAATGACAGCTAACATAATAGCTGTGTTTGTGTCAGCACTGATGATGCGTCATGAGTATGTACAGTGCTTTGTGTTTGTTCCACATTTGGAATTACAGAATGCTGCATAAGTACTATAAATATTTTTCTATTATTGGGTGATTTATTTCAACATGCATAGATATCTTTAGTCTTAAAGGGATATGAAATTTAATATTAAAGTTTCAAGATTCAGATAGAGCATAGAGCATACAGTTTTAAAGGGAAAGTCTGGTCCAAAATAAACTTTCATGATTCAGATAGGGCATTTCATTGTAAACAACTTTACAATTTACTTTTATCAACAATTTTGCTTTGTTCTCTTGGTATTCTTAGTTTAAAGCTAAATATGCTAATTTCTTAGACCTGATGACCACCTCTTATCTGAATGCATTTTGACAGTTTTTCACCACTAGAGGGCATTAGTTCATGTGTGTCATTTAGATAAAATTGTGCTCACATATGTGGAGTTACCTAGGAGCCAGCACTGATTGGCTAAAATGTCTGTTAAAAGAACTGAAATAAGGGGTAGTTTGCAGAGGCTTAGATACAAGGTAATCACAGAGGTAAAAAGTATATTTATATAACTGTGTTGGTTGTGCAAAACTAGGGAATGGGTAATAAAGGGATTATATATCTTTTATAACAATAAAAATTATGCTCTAGGCTGTCCCTTTAAGAAAAAAAAAGTACTGTTTAATGATAGAACACTCTAGGTAGGATCAAGAGAGTGGGGTCGATCACAGTCCTTTAGAAAAAAATGTAACTAATGAAAAAACGCTATTTAGGTCTATGGGGATTTTTGTAGATAAATCTTTTGATAAGTTTTTCTAAAGGATTGTGTATGACTAGATTGTTGTAAACATTGCTATAATCTCAATATGCACTTAAGAAATGAATCTGTTTCAACAAAGAATACACAGAGATAAAAACAGTAAATTTTATGATAGAATATATTGGAAATGTATTTATTTATGTTTTTCATTGTAAGCTGCATCTGAATCTTGAAAGTTTAGTCCTGTAACAAACAAGGCTGTTATAGTTTAGAACTTGTAAAGCAATCGGCTTCATAAATCCATCATATTTCATTATGTGAAGGCAGCAGGTCAATGAGCAGGCTCATCAACACATCAACATACCAATGACATTAATTGCACCACTAATTTCTTAAGAATGTAATTGTCTTTACTGCATAAATCAGGGTCTCTCACAGCAATTGTTTTTTTTTATTATTATTATTCTTGTTTATATTTTCTTTTTCAGCATATGGTCTTCTTCTTAATAGAGATACATCATGTTTTAGTGTTTTCCTTCTGAATGTAGAGGTTAGGTTACCCAAAACAAGATCTTGCCCATTAAAGAGTAAAATTATGATGGTGGCTATTTCAGATATTGAGCATCTCCTCTGTGATACAATATTATAGCCACCAAAGCCTTGGACTTGTATTCATGCCTCATCAAGGCTATTCACAACTGACATAGCAACATTGCTGACATGCCAGCTTGCCCCTTTCATATTATAAGCACTTCTTATTTGACGTATGGTTGAAGATGTTCCTTAGCAATGGCAAAGATACATATTGAGCAACATCAATGACACAAGGTTTTGAAGCTTGCCACAGAAATGACCCCATTGTACAAATCGATGAAGAAAGTCTACAGTGACTCCATATTAATGACATAGCAAAGAAGATTCCCACCTGCACATTAGTGACAAGTGAAAACAAAGGAGAAGAGTTTTATAATGATGTAATATTAATATATGCAATAGGTGAGATACATTTTAACAAAATATCCCAAACACAAGGAAGCAAAACACATGAAATGAAAGTTTCCCATAGCATGTATTTTAATATAGCAGGTGTGAAAAAAAGCATAAATAAATTGAAGTAATTGTGGGTAAAATGGATAGTGACCTGACAACATTCTATACAGTTCAGGCATCTTTGTTGCTACCAGCCTCAGTCTTCATGTTTAATTGCAAAAAGTAAGTTTTCTCTGTGGCTGACTTGAATTAACACATGGTTGGACCAAGCAAGCAGCGCCAAGATAGAGAAGTGGTAGACGTACGTGATTATAGGATAAATTAATGTTTACATAAACCTGGAGAATGATACAAAATTGCTGTTAGAGTATGTTTGCATATGAATATGTACAAACTGGATCAGAGCTATTTATCACAATTGTGTGTGTGTGTGGGAATTGACACACTCAGATGGTCATACCATAATGTATCTTCTTAGTGACAGAAAATAAAAATATCTATATATATTATATATATTGAATATTTGGGGCCCAATTCCGGATTATGAAGTTATAAAGCAGCGGTCTAAAGGCTGCTTCTCCATAACCTGTCCGCCTGCTCTGAGCATACTTTTCAAGACTTTATAATAGCAGTTTTACTGTACAGCTATGTATTTATCAACTTCAAAGAGCCATTTTATTTTTTAACATGTACTGTACGTATGGTACCTAGATACTCAGTGATATGTGTTTTGGGCACTTGTGTTTTAAATACTGTTATATTATCTGAATAGGACACTGAACAAAGTTTTGAATTAGAGATTTGTGCCTCTGCATCATCATAGGGTGTGGGAGAAGAGCAAGTAGGGGTGTACCTCAACAGGACTTCAAGCATTTACCTACTTTTCCAAGTGCTTAAAGGGATATTAAACAGATCATCTTTGGTAAAAACAAATATGTTAAACTTCTTTTCTTGCATAATGAGCACTTCTCAGTGTAGCCACGGCAAGTGTGATATGGAAGTGGACATCTTTGATAGGTTACATTCTGACTGATCTATGCATGAGCATGTCTGACCCCCTGTTATCTGTCTATTTACTTAATAGAAGTTTTACTACATACGGCTAAGATAAACCTTCCTGCAGAGGCCCCCTCTTCCTTGAAAAGCTGAGACAGGAAGTAAAGTACCCTTCATTTATGCAGTGTCCTTTACTTTCTGTCACAGCCTTACAAGGAGGAGGGGGCCTCTGCAGGAAGGTTTATCTTTTGACTAAATATTCCAGATGATTGGGTTCTACAGACACATGATTCCATATTGTTATGCAGAGTAAAAAACTTTTCTCCATTTCGTTTTCAAACACGACAAGGTACTTTTAACACAATTGATGTTGTTTTAGTTGCTTCTTTAAATGTATGTGCTCAAGTACAGCGAGTGTCTGACAGGTCTCCTCACAATATAAGTAAGTTGTGTAATGAATTGTTTACATTCTGCAGCAAGATATGAGGGAGTGTTTTGACAGTCACCTCCTCAATCTTTTGCAGCTTTTGTAAAAAAAAAATATGACCTGGATCTTTCATCCCAAGAGTATAATTCATTGAAGATCTCACAAGCACTAAAATCATTTCCCTCAACTCTGCATGCTCATCTTATTGGTGTTGTTTTGCAGGGAAATCAATACTCAGTAATGACGGCAGATACAGGTGCAAACCAGTTCAGAACTCTAAAGAAGATTTATCACTTTAAATATTTAGCAATAAAATGCATCCCACATTTATGGCTAGGGGTGTCCAGACAGTCATTTTTTATTAGGCACGTACAATAGTGAAAGGTAACCTAATCCGCTGCTGTCTGTAAAATGTCAGACTCATCTCTTGCTTCTCTTAATTATACAAATCTCTACCCTGAATAGCTTTAAAACATACTTCAGAACCACCTCTCCTGTCAGTCCTTTCCATCAAACTAGTATTGGTTCATAAAAGAAATGATTTAGGGCTAGATTACAAGCGGAGACTAAATTATCGCTCTCCCGCAAACGGGCAAATTTACAAGTGGCTGGTTATTGCTACTGCAATTAGCGCTTATAAAATCAGCTAGAGATACGATCTTTGGTTAATTTTATAAATCGGCCCCAAAAGGCCCCAAAATGCTGTCTAGTGTAGTTTATTTAAAAATAAAGATGGCAGTATCTAAGTTTTTTAATAAAATTACTGCACTAGGCAGTATTATGGGGCAGGGTCGGCTCCAAGGGGGGGCATTGGGGGCCAATGCCCACCCAAATGGAATGCTGTGCTCCCTCAAACAATATTGATATGTTCATACCACAAAGAGAGAGAGCTCAGCACATATGAGCAGCCGTTGACTCACCGGCTGCTCACATATGCTGGCTGAGCTCTCTCTCTCTTTGTTGCTGGCACTGCTAATGATGACTGATCAGTGATTGATCCGGCTGGCCTCTCCAGCTCGGCGCTCCCTGACACTCATGACTCAGGGAAGCAGCGTGAGGTGAGGCAGGGATGAAAGAAGCAGCAAGGCTAGGCTGGTGCTGCCGGTGGTCACGCAGTCTGTTGGCCACGGTGAGCAAAATATCACATTCACCAGTTTTTTTTTGCTCAGTCTCAAACTAAACATAACGCAATTATATACTGCTCCACTAGGCACACAAGGTGGATTTGTGGGGGGCGGCAGGTGAAGCATTGCTCTGCTCAAAAGCAGCTGTAGTGCAAGCAGGTACTTTTTTTTCCACCCTGCTCACCTCTGAGTGCACACGTCAGACCTAGCTGTCATGCTGCCTCCTGTGTATCATACACAGCAGCAAGCTCACATAACAACAATAATAATATTTATGGCAAATGTATTATCTAGCTTGGTCCAATAAAGTCATATCCCTCAGTGACATCGCAGGTCCTTCAGCTGGATGGGATCTAGCTGCAACCGTCTCTGTAAGTGTGAGACTGAGGGAACTTTCCTGGCTCTGCAGTATGATACGGTACTGAGAAGGGGGTTGTGTATATAAGGTTATGGGGAGTGTGTGTGTATGTGTGTGGTAAAGGGAACCTCTCTATATTGTTATATATCTGTATATAAGGTGTATGACTGAGTGTGTCTGTCAAAGAGAACCTCTCTATAATATATATATATATATATATATATATATACTGTGTATATATATATATATATATATATATATATATAGGAATGATATTTATATTTAATGTATTTAAGGTACTGGGGAGTGGGCTGTGTGTGTGGGAGGTAGAGGTAACCTCTTTATAATATATATATTTATATAAGGGATATTTATCTTTATTTAAGTTACTGGGGAGGGGGCTGTGTGTGTGGGAGGCAGATGGAACCTCTCTATAATTTTATATATATTTATATAAGGAAATATATTTATCTTTATTTAAGATACTGGGGATGGGCTGTGTGTGTGGGAGGCAGAGGGAACCTCTTTTCTAATATTTTTTTTATATATATATATATATATATATATATATATATATATATATATACATGTGTGTGTGTCCCTGCATATGCATTAGTTATAAGCATGTGATTTTGCTAGCCCTAGTGAACTAGGAGGGGGAAGCAGCAGGATTTTGAGTGCCTAAGGCAGCACAACACCTAAATATGCCACTTACTATGCAGCCATCATGAGCTAGGCTGGCACACAATATATATATGTCTTTGACGGATTATAAGGCTGGTGGGCTGGTCTACATTTTTCCAGGGCTGCTTTTTATACCCAGTCCAGCCCTGTTTAGCACAT
Organism: Bombina bombina; assembly: GCF_027579735.1. Taxonomy (NCBI): domain Eukaryota; kingdom Metazoa; phylum Chordata; class Amphibia; order Anura; family Bombinatoridae; genus Bombina; species Bombina bombina. The sequence goes on from NC_069499.1 coordinate 1,056,706,160, forward strand.
ATTCTCCAAATGTTAATAGTGGGGGATAAGCCAGCCAGAAGCTACACTTTCCTGCAGAATATTTAGGTCTGCTCTTATTTTGACTCTCATACATGCTTTGTAAATGCGTGCCCCCTCGGGAAAAAAAATGCCCCCCGTTTCATTTGTTCTGGAGCCGACCCTGTTATGGGGTTAAATTTTTTTGGAGTGGGGTGTTAAAAAAAAAAAAAAAAAAAAAAACACACTGAAAAGTGCCTTTACATTGTGGTCTATGGGAACTGTGTTTTCTCTGTAAATATATATGTATATGCTTATATACATATATATTTTTGTGCTAATATGTGTATATAATCATATAGATACATGAGCGCAATGCTTCCCAGCAAAGTGAACCTGAGGTTGCGTTCGCATTGCTCAAAACTTATAATAATAATACCAAAATAATACCAGCACACATCAAAGCAATATTTAGTGCTCCACTTGTAATCTGGGCCTTATTATTTATGTATTCTGTTAACAAAAAGTTTAATGTGTCGGAATATAGAATGTTCAGCTCACACTTAAGAAATCTTGTAATAAAAATAGGGAATAGCAAAAAAAAAGTTTGCACATACAATAAAAAAATAATGGGCTAGAGTGGAGATTTCAGGAAATGTGTGCTGGTATTACAAGTTAGACGCATTGTGAACACGACCTCGCGTTCGCATTGCATGGAAGCTTTGTGCTCATGAGAGCGTGCTTCCATAGGCTCCAATAGGAGCCTCGTTCTCATAGCCTAGCGCAGCGATGGGCAGCAAATGTTAAATATATATGTATATGAATATGTATATACATATACTGTATTAACACACACACACATATATATATATATATATATATATATATATATATATACAGTATATATATATATATATATATATATATATATATATATATATATATATATATATATATATACAGGTAGCCCTCAGTTTACGCCGGGGTTTAGGTTCCAGAAGGAATGGTTGTAAATCAAAACCGTTGTAAATTGAAACCCAGTTTATAATGTAAGTCAATGGGAAGTGAGGGAGTTAGGTTCCAGGCCCCTCTCAAAATTGACATAAGTAACACCTAATACATTATTTTTAAAGCTTTGAAATGAAGACTTTAAATGCTAAACAGCATTATAAGCCTAATTAAATAATCACACACAGACTGTATCATCAAACTAACTTTAATGAGCAAAAACATTTTTTTACTATTCTATGCATTTCAATCTGCAGTGATTAATAGTCATTTAGGCACCCTCACCTCAAGCAGCTAGACAGGAAGATAAAAGGGAAGTGGCTGCTAGATCTTGTTGCTTGAAAGGTGCTCGATAGCTAAGGTCTGTTCTGTGTACACAGATTAATTTCAGTCTGCTAAACTTGCATAACTTTGCTGCAACACAAGCGGACAGCTCCACCTACTGGCTATTTTAATTAGTGCACTGCTTTTCAATAGCAGTCACATGACTGAAAAAAAATGGTTGTTTATCTGAAACGGTGCAAATTGAACCGGCGTAAACCGAGGGCCACCTGTATATATATATATATATATATATATATATATATATATATATATATATATATATATATATAAAAGCATACACATAAATATTTACATTGCGGTCTATGAGAACACACAGTTCCCATAGACTGCAATGTAAAGGCACTTTCACCCCACACCCGCCAACTTTAACCCTTTTTTTATTTAAAAAAAATGCTACTTTTTTATTAATAAAAAAATAAAATATACTATATTTTTGGGCAAATTCGGGCACTTTTGGAAAATTAACCAGAGATCTGATGTCTGGTTGATTTTTAGAGCTGTAATTGCTCCCTGGAAATTGCTGTAGCAATAACCAGATACTTGTAATGGCTGGTTATTTATTGTGTGCCCGTAAAAGGGTGAATTTGCCCTTTTACGGGTGCTCGATAAATTAGCGCTCAACTTGTAATCTAGTCAGTAGTATGAAATGGACATTGTAGGGAAAAAATAACATGCTCTAATTTATTTTTGTCTGGACACTATGGGCCAGATTACGAGTGGCACGCTAACTGTTGCGCATGAGAGATATCAGGTTTATCATGGCTTTTTGTGTGCGCCAGAAGTAGTGCACGTATTACGAGTTGAAAATAAACATGATCGCTTGACTGCAATTGAATTGGACGCATGTTGGAATAGCGCAAACTCATAGCTCTGGTTAACTGTTACACTCTAATAAAAAGTGTCACAAAACACATAAAAAATACATTTAACAGAACAGTTACACTCATACTAACACTATCTAATAACTATTATTTTTTTTAAAAATGCATAAAGAAGTTATAAGGGCTCAAAGATATGAGATCTCAGGTGTTAGAGAAAGTTTATTGATGTGTACATATGAACATTTGTATTTATATGGGTATTTATGTATTTACAGTCATATATACACATATAAACACACAAATACATATGTACACATATATAGACATACTGTATATATAAGTGCATTGGAGCCCTTTTTTAGTCAAGTAGATCAAAACATGTAAAAGCATATTTATGCAATATTCCTATTTAATAAAGTGTTTATGTATGTAATGTAAATATTTCACATTCCATAGCAGAATATCAAAACAACATAGAGCAACAAGGATATACATAAGAGTCCAAAGTGAGTTGAGTTGAAAAACTTTCTATTGCTTGATTGTAGGGATCCCAGAAGGTGTGCATGTAAAAAAGAAGTAAATATAGTGAAGTACATAGATTCAAATAATCCAGACCACAGGGAACAATACTCACATTAAAAAGAGCTATGACTAAGCTCTTAGTGAATGTGTGGATAGGTATAAAGCCCTCGGCTCACAAAGATATTTCCCAGGATGTCAGGTATATAAAATATAATAATTAAAAATAGATAAAAAGAAACACTAAGCTTCTGGGTACACATATAACCAATGCAAGTGAACAGCCAAATGGCTTAACAATTCACCTTAACATTGAAGCTAGATATGTGCAGCTTCGAAAAATTCGGTTCGGATCGATTCGGACCGATTCGAATTTCGGTTCGGATCGATTCGAATTCGGAAAAAAATCGAATGAATTCGTTTAGGATTCATTCGGATTCTTTCGGATTCGTCGGAAATTTGGTTCGATTCGGTTCGAATCGATTCGGAATTTCAGAATTTCGGTCAGTGTTAAGTGGGATGTGCTGTGTATTACACTAGTATACTGTACAATACTAGTGTAATACACGGCCATCCGAATCTACTGAATAAATTCGAATCGATTCGGATTTATTCGGTAGATTCGGCACTACCACAATTCGGAAATTCAAATCGATCCGAATCTCCAAATTCGACAAATTCGTCCGAATTTCGATTCAGACCGAATCGAATCGCACATGTCTAATTGAAGCCCCTTCAAGCTCTGACTATAAACATACAAATGTCCATATTAGTCCGTATTAGACACGCCAGCTTTTTCAAGGATATTATAGCAGAGAGTATTTATATATATATATATATATATATATATATATATATATATGTGTGTGTGTGTGTGTGTGTGTTTACATATATACACATATGAATACATAAATATACACAGATATATACACATATAAATACACAAATACACATATTTAGACATATATATATATATATATATACAGTATATATATATATATATATATATATATATATACACACACACATACATATACAGTATAGCCCTTTCCAGTCAATTTGCTTGTCATGCACCATATTCCTTTTAAACCTTATAAAAATAATTTATTAATTTTTCTATTAAATATTTTTTATCAGAAAGGGTATATATGAGTGTACTACTTTATTTTAATGTATTCATGTGGTGCTTGGTGCAACTTTTAGCCCTTACATTTTCCACTAAGTTTTCAGGCGCGCTAAATTTTGTTTGTGCTCGAGCGCAACCATTTACTTTCAACTTGTAATATGCATGCTAATTAGCACGGCCACAACATTGCTTATCGCTAGCTTTAGTGCGCCAATTGTAATCTAGCCCTGTGTGCTTAAGCCCTGCAAAAGGGGCTAAGTACATAGGTACAGTCCCATTCAGGAGCCACAAAAAAAGCTAATTTTGGGCTAATACTTATTACAAACCTTTGGACACTATTTTGCATCTTTTAAAAAAAAAGTCAGCATTTTAAAAGTACAGTCAGATTTTAACATTTTTCTTCTATCAAAAAAAACCTGGTTGTTTTAAAATTGATTATAATTTGCAGCAAATACAATGTTCAGTTACAACAGAGATCCATTGTTAGCTCAGCCTAATCTTGCTTCCCCCACCTAGCAACCCTATAATATAAGCTGACATTGAAAATGACTGGGTCCTATAGAGAGGTAATTCCAGGTAGAAGCTTTGGCAAAAAGAGTGCTCCTGTATCTATGAATCTATGCACTGGGCGCTGTCCATCAATAGAGATAAATCATCCAACCATTAATATAATTGCTTCCTAAAACAGACTTCCAATATATCAGGGTATTTTATGTGTACAGACATTATATATGTGCTCAGTTTGGCTTTGTTCATTGTAAATAGATTGCATGATCTGTTTAGTAAAGTATTCAGTTTTCATTTGTTGTTTTTTCCTAAAGAGATCATAGAAAGAGAAATCTGGAATTAATTTATGAAAAATGCAGATGAGTATTAATGATCAAGGGGCTATTGGAAAATAAGATGCAGGACAATGTGTCTGAGATCTAGTTCTCAGGTACCAAACCGGGTCATATTTAAGTTTATAACAAAACAGTCACACACAGGTTTAGCTTGCTATTACAAAATACTTTATTCTTCCATCTTAAACCAAATAAATACACTTGAAGGTGACCACAAGGCTTACAGGGTTTCTGCTGCTCCCTGGCGCTTAATCATAGATAAATTGTACTTACATACTATTCAATTTAAAATAGCAGTGACCAATAAAAATAGAACCAGAGTGTAATGACCAATAAGAAATTCCATAGCAAATTACATCATAGATTAACCCTTACAGACATTATAATATGTCAAATATGTGGTAAAACAACTTCAACTGCTAACTTGTTTCTAACTGCTAATTTGTTTCTAATAGATGAAATATTGAGAATACATAGGTAAATCCTGCTACTGATACAGTAAGTAGGGATGGGCAAATGTTTAATAACATTCGGAAAATGAGACAGATTTTAACACAGTTCGTTCGTATTGAATTTCGAATGTTTGTACATCATTCCAACATTTGTTTAATGTAATAGTATTTCTAAAGCTTTCTTTAAATGTAATATTCTACTCAAAATATTCTAATAATTTGAATCGAATGATGCAATATTCGAATTTTGAAAATTCAATATATATGTATTAGTATTACTAATGCTCTCTTTAAATGTAATATTTGAATTATGCGATATTCGAAATAGAAACATTAGTATTTATATATTTGTATCTATTATGTATCAATTTACTAAATTCCCTACCATATGCACTATTGAACTTCTGAATGGTATTTGTTAAATCGAAGATACATTTGTAATTTCAAATGTGGATATTCAATCTAATTATGAACATTCATAAACGAAAGCAACACTCGAAAATCTGAAGTAACATTAGATTACCGCATTTTTATGAATTTTCATCCTTATCAACATTTGAATTTAGTTCACAGGACTATTCGTTCTACCAAACAAATGACACTTTTAGCACATTCGCCCATCCCTACTTAAAAGACTCCTAAGATATAAAATACATTATTGGACATTAGATGTGCTTGTGTCGCATTTCAATTGTTCTCATCTCATATAAACAAATGTATTTTTTTAAATTCTTATATTTACTGTTATTATTTCAATATCATAAATATAATAATATTTTTATTTGTTTTCTGCAATTATGGCTAATATCCCAAGCAAACAAACAAAAATGTTTTCATATTTAATAGACTGACATGATTTATTCAAAAGTTATTTTTGATCTAAACCTTTACAAACTTTTGTTTACAACTTTTATATCTAGTATAACTCATTTTTACATAAATGTTGTATGTTTTTTCTCTTCTGGGAGACAACTTCATAATTAAAATGTTTCTCAGCTAATCCTTAGTAGATTTGTTTTATATATTTGTGAGATGTTCTCTTATTCTGGCCTACATTCTATAGAAGTCTGACCAACATATTTAATGGAATATAAATTACATTAAAATAAATAAATGGCACGTTGTCCAACAGTTTGCATGAAAATAATTTTAAACTCTATGTTAGTGTGTTATTTTCAGGGGGGGGGAGTGTCAGTTAGCACTTAGCCATATTCTACACCTTCATCTGGAACTGAATGGGGTTACCCGACAAGATATTTCGGCAACAGAAATCAGACACGCAGCAAGAAAGGTCTAATCACTGTTCTGTTCTGTTTATTATAAGGTGCACAATACTTTTATAGACAAGGGTTACAGCATATAGGGTTAAACAATGACGTACTCATAGCTACATCATCTTACACAGTATTGCTTAGAAACAAAAGAAGCTCATTAAAATATAATTGAGTAAAAATTAGTATTTTTTCATAAGCGGGGAGTGTTAGATATAAGTATATCTGGGCGCATTGCCCAGCACAAAGCAAGGCCATTGGACATCTTATAGAGATAACGGGGCATCCAGGTGCATCGCCAGGGACATTTACAAGGCCATTCTTGATATACAAGTATTCCTAACATCAGCATATTTCTCACAACATAATAAGCTGTTATAATAAACTATAATACTCGCCAGAAACACAAGTTATGGAGCAGTGGTCTAAAGACCGCTGCTCCATAACCCTGTCCACCTGCTCTGATGAGGCAGATAGGAATCGCCACAATTCAACCGGATCGAATACGATCGGGTTGATTGACACCTCCCTGCTGGTGGCCGATTGGCCGCAAGTCAGCAGGGGGCGGAGTTGCATCAGCAACTCTTGTGAGCTGCTGGTGCAATGCTGAATACGAAGAACGTATTGCTCTCTGCATTCAGCGAGGTCTTGCGGACCTGATCCGCACTGTCGGATCAGGTCCGCAAGACCTTTCATAAATAGGCCTCTATGTATCCGCTCTGATTAAGCTAGGTGACAACTTACAGAAGTGTGGGTAACCTCTTTGCCACAATCTACTTTGGGACATTTTTGTGTTAATATCTTATCTCAAAATATGAAGATTCTTTTTTAGACTTTTATAAATGCAGTTAAGCTATAGGGGAAATTATTGAGTCTTGCCCTGTTCTATAAATTGTTTCTTATGCATTTGTGTTCCTTCTTACTCATAAAAGGAAACTAAACCAATTATTTTTTTTTCGTGATTCAAATAGAGCATGCAATTTTAAGCAACTTTCTAAGGCCTAGATTTAGAGTTCGGCGGTAGCCGTCAAAACCAGCGTTAGAGGCTCCTAACGCTGGTTTTGGGCGCCCGCTGGTATTTGGAGTCAGTGATTAAAGGGTCTAACGCTCACTTTTCAGCCGCGACTTTTCCATACCGCAGATCCCCCTACGCCATTTGCGTAGCCTATCTTTTCAATGGGATCTTTCTAACGCTGGTATTTAGAGTCGTTTCTGCAGTGAGCGTTAGAGCTCTAACGACAAGATTCCAGCCGCCTGAAAATAGCAGGAGTTAAGAGCTTTCTGGCTAACGCCGGTTTATAAAGCCCTTAACTACTGTACCCTAAAGTACACTAACACCCATAAACTACCTATGTACCGCTAAACCGAGGTCCCCCCACATCGCCGCCACTCGATTAAAATTTTTAACCCCTAATCTGCCGACCGCCACCTACGTTATACTTATGTACCCCTAATCTGCTGCCCCTAACACCGCCGACCCCTGTATTATATCTATTAACCCCTAACTTGCCCCCCACAACGTCGCCGCAAGCTACTTAAAATAATTAACCCCTAATCTTCCGACCGCAAATCGCCGCCACCTACGTTATCCCTATGTACCCCTAATCTGCTACCCCTAACATCGCCGACCCCTATGTTATATTTATTAACCCCTAATCTGCCCCCCACAACGTCGCCGACACCTACCTACACTTATTAACCCCTAATCTGCCGAGCGGACCTGAGCGCTACTATAATAAAGTTATTAACCCCTAATCCGCCTCACTAACCCTATCATAAATAGTATTAACCCCTAATCTGCCCTCCCTAACATCGCCGACACCTACCTTCAATTATTAACCCCTAATCTTCCGACCGGAGCTCACCGCTATTCTAATAAATGTATTAACCCCTAAAGCTAAGTCTAACCCTAACACTAACACCCCCCTAAGTTAAATATAATTTTTATCTAACGAAATAAATTAACTCTTATTAAATAAATAATTCCTATTTAAAGCTAAATACTTACCTGTAAAATAAATCATAATATAGCTACAATATAAATTACATTTATATTATAGCTATTTTAGGATTAATATTTATTTTACAGGTAACTTTGTATTTATTTTAACCAGGTACAATAGCTATTAAATAGTTAAGAACTATTTAATAGTTACCTAGTTAAAATAATTACAAATTTACCTGTAAAATAAATCCTAACCTAAGATATAATTAAACCTAACACTACCCTATCAATAAAATAATTAAATAAACTACCTACAATTACCTACAATTAACCTAACACTACACTATCAATACATTAATTAAACACAATTGCTACAAATAAATAAAATTAAATAAACTATCTAAAGTACAAAAAATAAAAAAGAACTAAGTTACAGAAAATAATAAAATATTTACAAACATAAGAAAAATATTACAACAATTTTAAACTAATTACACCTACTCTAAGCCCCCTAATAAAATAACAAAGCCCCCCAAAATAAAAAATTCCCTACCCTATTCTAAAATACAAATATTACAAGCTCTTTTACCTTACCAGCCCTGAACAGGGCCCTTTGCGGGGCATGCCCCAAGAATTTCAGCTCTTTTGCCTGTAAAAAAAAACATACTATACCCCCCCCCCCAACATTACAACCCACCACCCACATACCCCTAATCTAACCCAAACCCCCCTTAAATAAACCTAACACTACCCCCCTGATGATCTTCCTACCTTGTCTTCACCATGCCAGGTTCACCGATCCGTCCTGGCTCCAAGATCTTCATCCAAGCCAAGCGGGGGCTAGACATCCACTGAAGAAGTCCAGAAGAGGGTCCAAAGTCTTCCTCCTATCCGGCAAGAAGAGGACATCCGGACCGGCAAACATCTTCTCCAAGCGGCATCTTCTATCTTCTTCCATCCGATGACGACCGGCTCCATCTTGAAGACCTCCAGCGCGGATCCATCCTCTTCTTCCGACGACTAGACGACGAATGACGGTTCCTTTAAGGGACGTCATCCAAGATGGCGTCCCTCGAATTCCGATTGGCTGATAGGATTCTATCAGCCAATCGGAATTAAGGTAGGAATTTTCTGATTGGCTGATGGAATCAGCCAATCAGAATCAAGTTCAATCCGATTGGCTGATCCAATCAGCCAATCAGATTGAGCTCGCATTCTATTGGCTGATCGGAACAGCCAATAGAATGCGAGCTCAATCTGATTGGCTGATTGGATCAGCCAATCGGATTGAACTATATTCTGATTGGCTGATTCCATCAGCCAATCAGAAAATTCCTACCTTAATTCCGATTGGCTGATAGAATCCTATCAGCCAATCGGAATTCGAGGGACGCCATCTTGGATGACGTCCCTTAAAGGAACCGTCATTCGTCGTCTAGTCGTCGGAAGAAGAGGATGGATCCGCGCTGGAGGTCTTCAAGATGGAGCCGGTCGTCATCGGATGGAAGAAGATAGAAGATGCCGCTTGGAGAAGATGTTTGCCGGTCCGGATGTCCTCTTCTTGCCGGATAGGAGGAAGACTTTGGACCCTCTTCTGGACTTCTTCAGTGGATGTCTAGCCCCCGCTTGGCTTGGATGAAGATCTTGGAGCCAGGACGGATCGGTGAACCTGGCATGGTGAAGACAAGGTAGGAAGATCATCAGGGGGGTAGTGTTAGGTTTATTTAAGGGGGGTTTGGGTTAGATTAGGGGTATGTGGGTGGTGGGTTGTAATGTTGGGGGGGGGGTATAGTATGTTTTTTTTTACAGGCAAAAGAGCTGAAATTCTTGGGGCATGCCCCGCAAAGGGCCCTGTTCAGGGCTGGTAAGGTAAAAGAGCTTGTAATATTTGTATTTTAGAATAGGGTAGGGAATTTTTTATTTTGGGGGGCTTTGTTATTTTATTAGGGGGCTTAGAGTAGGTGTAATTAGTTTAAAATTGTTGTAATATTTTTCTTATGTTTGTAAATATTTTATTATTTTCTGTAACTTAGTTCTTTTTTATTTTTTGTACTTTAGATAGTTTATTTAATTTTATTTATTTGTAGCAATTGTGTTTAATTAATGTATTGATAGTGTAGTGTTAGGTTAATTGTAGGTAATTGTAGGTAGTTTATTTAATTATTTTATTGATAGGGTAGTGTTAGGTTTAATTATATCTTAGGTTAGGATTTATTTTACAGGTAAATTTGTAATTATTTTAACTAGGTAACTATTAAATAGTTCTTAACTATTTAATAGCTATTGTACCTGGTTAAAATAATTACAAAGTTGCCTGTAAAATAAATATTAATCCTAAAATAGCTATAATATAATTATAATTTATATTGTAGCTATATTAGGATGTATTTTACAGGTAAGTATTTAGCTTTAAATAGGAATTATTTATTTAATAAGAGTTAATTTATTTCGTTAGATAAAAATTATATTTAACTTAGGGGGGTGTTAGTGTTAGGGTTAGACTTAGCTTTAGGGGTTAATACATTTATTAGAATAGCGGTGAGCTCCGGTCGGAAGATTAGGGGTTAATAATTGAAGGTAGGTGTCGGCGATGTTAGGGAGGGCAGATTAGGGGTTAATACTATTTATGATAGGGTTAGTGAGGCGGATTAGGGGTTAATAACTTTATTATAGTAGCGCTCAGGTCCGCTCGGCAGATTAGGGGTTAATAAGTGTAGGTAGGTGTCGGCGACGTTGTGGGGGGCAGATTAGGGGTTAATAAATATAACATAGGGGTCGGCGATGTTAGGGCAGCAGATTAGGGGTACATAGGGATAACGTAGGTGGCGGCGGTTTACGGAGCGGCAGATTAGGGGTTAAAAGTGTAATGCAGGGGTCAGCGATAGCGGGGGCGGCAGATTAGGGGTTAATAAGTGTAAGGTTAGGGGTGTTTAGACTCGGGGTACATGTTAGGGTGTTAGGTGCAGACTTAGGAGGTGTTTCCCCATAGGAAACAATGGGGCTGCGTTAGGAGCTGAACGCTGCTTTTTTGCAGGTGTTAGGTTTTTTTTCAGCTCAAACAGCCCCATTGTTTCCTATGGGAGAATCGTGCACGAGCACGTTTTTGATGCCGGCCGCGTCCGTAAGCAACTCTGGTATCGAGAGTTGCATTTGCGGTAAAAATGCTCTACGCTCCTTTTTTGGAGCCTAACGCAGCATTTGTTTGAACTCTCGATACCAGAGTTAAATTTATGGTGCGGCCAGAAAAAAACCCGCGGAGCGTTAACAGCCCTTTTACCGCCGAACTCTAAATCTAGCCGTAAGTTACTCCTTTTTTCAATTTTTCTTTTTTTAATCTTTATTTATTACCTTTTTATTTTGCTATCTTTATTTGAAAAGCAAGAATGTAAGCTTAGGAGCCGGCCCATTTTTTGGTTCAGAACCTGGGTTGCGCTTGCTGATTGGTGGCTAAAGTTTAGTTTAGATTCCTGCTTTTTCAAATAAAGAAACTTAATAATAGGAGTAAATTAGAAAGTTAATTAAAATTGCATGCTCTAACAAATGTGGGTTTAGTATCCCTTTAAAAATTGTCTTTTCAGTATAGAACTGACCAAAAAACCTGGGTTACATTATTCAGCATTTAAAATTGTATCCCCTGCCAGGGATTTTCTATATATACTATTAAGGATAATGCTCTCTTTAGATGAACCTTCCAACTCAAAATCCAAAGAGGTCACCACATTATTTGACATTTCACCTGTAAATTTCAAACTATAATCATTTGTATTCATATTTAAAGAAAAACAAAGATCCATGTATAAAGTAATCAATATCTCTTATATATATATTACTATCCACTAAAATGGTTAGTGAAATCACTATTCAACAAAAAGATTAGGAAATATAGGGGGAATTTAGCCACATCACAATTCTACCACATTGTAAGTATTAATCATTATCAAAAATAAAATAATTGTGGGCTTTTCTTCCTCCAAAAAGCCTGTTTCTCTGTTTTATAACTATATAAACCTTGGTCAAGTGAGTGTAATATACCATCTAACCATTCTCAAATGAAAAGGTAAATAGTGTAAAATGGGTATGTGTGGATGCTCAAGTATCAAATTACTTGTTCAGATATCAAAACACCTAAAGATATTAGATAATTATTGATTCTCTTCCGATTACTACCAAACATGGATTACCAGGTAATTTCCTAAAAGCAATCACATCATCAAGTTGATGCCTAGCTTCTGCCAGACAATGGGTTAAATTATAAGTGGAGCGCTAAATATCACTTTTAAGAAAGCGATATTAGTGCTCCACTAAGCAATACCAGCGAAAGTTAATGTAAGTAAGTATAAGTTGAGTGCAATGTGAACGCAACCTAGCATTCGTATTGCTAGGAATCATTGCGCACATGAGAGTGTGCTTCCATAGGCTCCAATGGGAGCCTTGTTCTCATGTGTCAGACATTGCATGAGAACTCACGCAATGCAGGGGGTAAGTAGCGCAGCAATGGCAGCAAAGTGTAAATATATATATGTACATGCTTATACATATAAGCATAGACATATATATTAACACATAAATATATATGTATATAGCCATATGCATATATATTTACAGGGAACACAGTTCCCATAGATCGCTATGTAAAGGCACTTTTTTTTTTTCTAACACCCTATGGCCGTCAACTTTAAAGCCCTAATCACTGCTTACGTTTGTGGGCATTTTGTAGGAATTTATATAATTAGCCAGAGCTCACAGCAGCAATAACCAGATACTTGTAATAGCTGGTTATTTATCGAGCGCCTGTGAACGGGCAAATTTGCCCGTTTGCGGGCATGCGTTAATTTAGAGCTCCACTTGTAATCTAGCCCTTAGTATTTTGTGGAACTAGGCAGGTCTTTGGGAAACTAAGAAAATGTAACATAAGGTTATGATGTGAATGTGTATAGTACAGTGTATAGTGGAAAGCATTGCATACAACTACAGTTGAACAGTATTAAGCTAAGATATTGGACGTTTGACTATTTATCACTGTCAAGAACTAACAAATGAAAGTATTATTTAAGTTGGATAAGTAGGTTACATTTTGCCTTGGTCTGACGGTCTGACCTAAATTTCAAACAAGACTTTTTGAGTCTGTGGCTGTTGCATATATAAAATGATATACAGAATTGTTTCTACTGGGGAAAAAAATCACACTGTGTAACTTTCAAAGAACATTCCTTATTTAAGTAGAACCAAAGGCATTTAGGCAGTAGTCCCTCTCCCTTCAGCATTTGTCCCTACACCATAATATTCACAATTAGTGCTGGGTAATGGCAATAAAAAGGTAATAATAAAATATTTTAAAGTGTTAGAGCATATATAATTGCACCATCACTTGCAGAAAACTATGGGCCAGATTACAAGTGGAGCACTAATGATGGTGCGGGAAAAGATACGCAATATTGCTGGACTGCGCTATCATTATGGCATGATTTAATATTATAAGTACATGGTAAACCGCGATAACCAGAGAAGGATTAGCTCAGCGAACTTGATCGAGCACAACCTATACTTTTAATGGATATCGTGACCATGCTAACTTGGGCTAGTATTACAAATTAAGTTATAGTTTGCACTTGAGCAAAAAACAAAACTGTGCTAGAATATTTAGTGCAACTTGAGACCAGAAGTAAAATGCAAGGGTTAAAAAAAATAAAAGCACAAAACACATCAAAAGAACATTAAAACGAAGTATTACACACACACATATATATATACTTGTTAATAAAAATATATAGTTTTAATATTAATAAAAAAGTGTTTGAATGTATATATATATATATATCTTTTTATATATATATATATATATATATATATATACACATATACACAGTATATATATATATATATATATATATATATATATATATATATATATATATATATATATATATATATATATATATATGTCTAAATATGTGTATGTATGTGTTTATATATGTCTACATATATTTATATACGTATGTGTATTTATGTGTAAATACATACATATATACACATACAGGTATATATACACATTCATGCCAGACAAATACCTTGAAATATGTAGTATCATTTTTATTAATTTTTTTTATGTATTTAGATAGAATTACTTAAAATTCCTGTTCTTCACATAGAAAAAAATGTTCTTTTTATGTTTAAATATATATTGGCTTTGGGTTAAATGCAGTTGGTCTAACATGGTCGGGTTAGCGTGCAAGTGATAACTGTTGTTTTTTTTTTTCAGCATGCCCCATAGAAGTCTAGGGGAAGAAGAAGTTAACCTGTGTGCTAATTTTTAACTTTCAGATTATAATACCAGCACTAATGCTGCCACGATAAAGTTTTACTTTGAGTGCAGTTGGTGTGGGAGCGAAAAAATTATTTACTGTTCCCCATTTATTGCTCCGGAGTCCTTTTGCACATGCGAGCCTGCTTCCCACAATGTAAGAAGCAGCGATCATTATATTGCTGCTTCTTACACTCTTCGCCACCTCTGAGGTGGAGAAGAGAAATCACAAACAGTTTGCTAGCTCAGGGTGATTGACAGTCCCTTCTCTCACGTGATTGGGTGCACAAGAGAAGAGGGTGGGCTTTTACAAATAAAAAGAGAGAAGCGCATCACACTTAGGAAGACTTCCCAAAATGTCATAATTTGCATAAATAAAAAGAGTGAAGCGCTCAACTTGGAAACGAACAATAGCAAAATAGCTTGTTCTATGGCTAGTTACCACCCAAGAAGCAGCATCTTTTTGCTCAACATGTGCCTTTCACAGAGAAGAACTTTCCTGAAGCATATCAGTCTGATCCTGACTTCACAGTGCAGTTCAGCCCCGAAATACCAGGCAATCCCTCTCTGAACGAGAGAAACAAGAAAACCCAAGACGTACGTTTCGGCCTATTGTGGGCCTCTTCAGTGAGGTGCAGCCATATCCCTCTAGGCACACTGAGCAACGGGTCCACGTCTGGATTCCCGCATCACACTTAGGGAGACTTCCCAAAATGTCATAATTTGCTTAAATAAAAAGAGAGAAGCGCTCAACCTGGAAACGAACAATAGCATAATAGCTTGTTCTATGGCTAGTTACCACCCAAGAAGCAGCCGCTTTTTGCTCAACATGTGCCTTTCACAGAGAAGAACTTTCCTGAAGCATATCAGTCTGATCCTGACTTCACAGTACAGTCCAGCCCCGAAATACCAGGCAATCCCTCTCTGAACAAGAGAAACAGCAAAACCCCAGACGTACGTTTCGGCCTATTGTGGGCCTCGTCAGTGAGGTGCAGCCATATCCCTCTAGACACACTGAGCAACGGGTCCACGTCTGGATTCCCGCATCACACTTAGGGAGACTTCCCAAAATGTCATAATTTGCATAAATAAAAAGAGGGAAGCGCTCAACCTGGAAACGAACAATAGCATAATAGCTTGTTCTATGGCTAGTTACCACCCAAGAAGCAGCCTCTTTTTGCTCAACATGTGCCTTTCACAGAGAAGAACTTTCCTGAAGCATATCAGTCTGATCCTGACTTCACAGTACAGTCAAGCCCTGAAATACCAGGCGAGAAACAGCAAAACCCCAGACGTACGTTTCGGCCTATTGTGGGCCTCGTCAGTGAGGTGCAGCCATATCCCTCTAGGCACACTGAGCAACGGGTCCACGTCTGGATTCCTGCATCACACTTAGGGAGACTTCCCAAAATGTCATAATTTGCATAAATAAAAAGAGAGAAGCGCTCAACCTGGAAACTAACAATAGCATAATAGCTTGTTCTATGGCTAGTTACCACCCAAGAAGCAGCCTCTTTTTGCTCAACATGTGCCTTTCACAGAGAAGTACTTTCCTTAAGCATATCAGTCTGATCCTGACTTCACAGTACAGTCCATCCCCAAAATACCAGGCAATCCCTCTCTGAACGAGAGAAACTGCAAAACCCCAGACGTACGTTTCGGTCTATTGTGAGCCTCGTCAGTGAGGTGCAGCCATATCTCTCTATGCACACTGAGCAACGGGTCCATGTCTGAATTCCCGCATCACACTTAGTGAGACTTCCCAAAATGTCCTACTTTGCATAAAATATGCCCGTATGCAGCGAAGTGGAGAAGCTTGTCCGCTCGCCTTTTAGTACATGCAGCCCTTTGTATTTAACCTTTCTAGGGGTGGTTAAACATATTTAAAGTCTGCTCCAGACTGGCAGTGCACCTCTGGTCTAAAATGAATCGCAGCCACTGAGCAAATTAGATGAAGCATAAGTGTGTAGCTCCCAATTAGCATTGTTATTGCCATTTAGAGCCTACTTTAACTATGTAATTTACCTCTTTGCAGGATTTACACAGCTAAAGGGATATGAAACCCACATTTTTTTCTTTCATGATTCAAATAGAACATGCAATTTTAAGCAACTTTTTAATTTACTCCTAGGGGGTAGATTTACTAAAAGTCGAGTGGACATGATTCGCTCTAGCAAATCATGTCTGCTCGACCTCGCCAAATGACAACAGCATACGCTGTCAGCATTTAACATTGCACAAGCATTTCTAGTAAAATGCTTGTGCAATGCTGCCCCCTGCTCAGTGGCGGCCAATCAGCCGCTAGCAGGGGCTGTCATTCATCCCAATCATCCGTGACCGCTACTTTTTAAATGGGGCTCTGAAGCAGCATCCGCTGCTTAATAAATTGAGACCCAATTATCAAATTTTCTTCATTCTCTTGGTATCTTTATTTGAAAAAGCAGGAATGTAAGCCACCATTTAGCCACCAATCAGCAAGCCCTACCCAGGTGCTGAACCAAAAATGGGCTGGCTCCTAAGCTTACATTCCAGCTCTACAAATACATACACCAAGAGAACGAAGAAAAATTGATCATAGGAGCAAATTAGAAAGTTGATTAAAATTGCTTCTCTATCTGAATCCTGAAAAAAAATATGGGGGTATTGGCGCACATCTACTTGGAAATAAATGCTGCAGAAATTTCCGGCAAAACTCACCTATACTTTTATATTAAAATTGGGAACTTAGTCACACAATTTGGCCATATGTTGCCTAGATAGTTACCAGCTTAAGGTGTACCAATATTGACTGGCCTTAACACTACAATAATCCCAATTTTCATATAAAAGCTTAGGTGATTTTTGCAGGCAATTTTGCAGCATTTAGAATTATACCTCTTTTAATTTCTCACCATATGTGTTGAGCTAGGTCCCTGTAGTGCATTGTTGCTATGTGTTTAACACATTGTCATGTCTAAACACATAGTTATATGCAAGCAGAAATGCAATAACAAAATGTTCTTATACATTACAGCATTTGCCTTTTACACTTTGTATGCACGTTTAAGGCAATATTGAATTAATTGTACTTGCATTATTTAACCCCTTAACCCAATTGGACATATATATACGTTGTGCAGTACTTTGACTATCATACCACACCACGTACATATACAGGTCCTAGCTTCACGAAGCTCCAGCACTCTCAGCTGTTAAGTTACAGCCAAAAGCTTGAGCTCCTGAAGATTCAGGCATCTGCCGCATATGGAGCCGGAGCGCGATCGGTGCTGCGCCTCCATATGAGGGCAGATTCCTGATCGTTACAGATGGTGGCACTGTGTGTGTCACCGTCTGTAACGATCTTCTGCTGGTGCCGGCGGGAGGTGTGGGCGGGAGGCAGGTAGCGGCTGGGTGGTCTAGCAGGGGAGGTGGGAGGGAGAGGGAGGGAGTGGGAGGCCCTTCCCTATGGAAAAAATGAAATAAAGGGACAGGGAGGGATGGGGCAACTACGCCATAGTTGCCAACAGTCCCTGGATTTTGTTGTATGTCCCTGGATTTTTTTTGTCCCTGGAAATGTCCCTGAAAATCTCGTTTGCACAACATTTGTTGTTTGCATATATATATATATATATATATATATATATATATATATATATATATATATATATAAATACATATATACAGATAGATGATAAATAGATATAGTGTATTATTTAAATAGAATTAATTCCTAATGGAATATTATTATTATTGAATGGGTTCACATATTATTTGTCTTTCTAATTTTGATGCTGTGTTGTAAAAATAACTATATGCCCAGAATGTGTTCCAGAGACTGAGTAGGTGTAAGAGCTTGGTGCTGTAATCTGTATAATAAACTATGGATAAGTCTAAATTATACTATTACTTTCAAATGGGTGTGTTTTGATTACAGAACTGAGTGGGCAGAGCAGTTGAACAGTAGGTCGTCAATAGTAGGGATGGGCGAATGTTTCAAAAAATTCGAAATTTAAAACGAATTTTGATACATTTGTTCGTTCTAATCGGATTTCGAATGTTTATATAACATTCTAGCATTCTATTTTCGAATTTTCGTTTTCGACTTTTTCAATAAAATTCGAAAATATTAGTTCGAATAATAGAATGTATAGTTATGTATTCATTCAATTTCGAAATGTAAATCGAATTCGAATGTGACATTCAAATTTGAAATAGTATTTCTAGTCTACAACAGTGTTTAATAAATGTAATATTCGAATTCAAATGCTACATTCGAATTCGAATGTCACATTCGAATTTGAAATAGTATTTCTAGTCTAATACTGTGTTTTAAATGTGATATTCGATTCGAATGTGACATTCGATTCGAATGTGACATTCAAATTCAAAATAGTATTTCTAGTCTAATACTGTGTTTTATAAATGTAATATTCGAATTTGATTGTGATATTCGAATGTGACATTCGAATTCGAATGTGACATTCGAAAACTGTAAATAACATTCAAAAATTGAATTTTAAGAATATTCGTTCTTATCAACATTCTATTATGTAAATCGAATTTCTACAATAACATTCGTTCTAACATTCAAATTCAGATATAAACACATTCGCCCATCCCTAGTCAATAGTCCAGTAACCCGCTTGCTTGCTCTGCTGCAAAGTATCCCTGAATTTTTTTTTTGAATGTTGGCAACTATGCTACGCTACAAAAAAAAAGGGGATCTGGGGGTGTGGGAACCCCCCTAACTAAAGATCATGGGTGGGGGGACACTACGCTACAGAAATATTAAACAAAAAAATTATATATATATATATATATAAAGCATTAAGAATATGCACTCACTGGATTTAAAGCACAGCACTCTTTATTTAGGTTGTGACGTTTCGGGGCATTCACCCATTCCTCAGGGTCTGAGGAAGGGGTGAATGCCCGAAACGTCACAACCTAAATAAAGAGTGCTGTGCTTTAAATCCAGTGAGTGCATATTCTTAATGCTTTATTTGAGGATTTATGCACCCTGGTCTTGAGACTTTGGCGAGTGGGAGTGCGCTACCATCTGTTTATTATATATATATATATATATATATATATATATATATATATATATATATATATATATATATATATATATATATATATATATATATATTAAAAATAGAGCAGTTTATAAGTACTGGCAGACAGCTGCCAGTACCTAAGATGACACCTAACAGTTAGAGGGGGGAGGTTTTAGAGAGCTGTTTGGGGGGGGAGATCAGGGCGGTTGGGGGGTAGGGAGGGATTCTACACTGCAAAAAATATAATATAATAATAATAATAATAAAAAAAAGAGTGTGGTGCGCTGCTGCAATTATCGGCCTTCTAATTGCCAAAAAGCAATTGCAAAGCCATATAAGTCTGCTATTTCTGAACAAAGGGGATCCCAGAGAAGAATTTACAAACATTTGTGCCATGATTGCACAAGCAATATGTAAATAATTTCTGTGAGAAACCTAAATTTTGTGAAAAAAGTGCAATTTTTTTTTTATTTGATTGCATTTGCCGGTGAAATGGTGGCATGAAATATACCAAAATGGGCCTAGATCAATACCTTGGGTTGTCTACTTAAAAAAAATACATAGTTTTGACAGGTAAATAAAAAAAAAAACTCTGTTTAAATGGAGTGATAGCAAAAATTATTTGGTATTTTGGGCAAGTTGTTGTCTGAAAGTCCCGGTAATGAAGGGGTTAATAAAAATTTAACCATTGGACAGAAAAAAGTTCCCAAATGACAAGTTTGTTTTTTTCATGATAAAGACATGAGAATTTGCTAAAAAGTTGCAAATGGCCAACTAAAAGGGAAGTCTAGTGACCAGTGAGAAAGAAATTCCATGTTCAGGAGCTAACTGATTTTGTTTAAAGGAGCTTCTTTACAACTTGGAGAATCAGCTATGTAGAAACTGAACCGTTTCTTCGTCTTATAAATGAGTTTGAAATGTGTGTGTATACAGGTATATGTACGTATGTATTCATTTAAATGTATTTATGTGTTCAGTGTTTTTAACTTATATTTCAATGCAAAACTATAGTATAAAAGAAAGAAAAAAACACTATTTGAGCAGAGGTTTATTGCACCTTCCTTCGGCTTAGTGCTTAAACGTTTCTGACATGAGATTTTCAGTGTGCCCCAAATAAGTCTTTTATATGAGGTATTTAGCGTACCCGCGCTATCCGACATCCAGATGTTAGCATGTCCTAGATGTGCGCCACAAAACATTACTTTTAACTAGTATCATGAGCAAAATTGGTTTAACTCGATTAATGTTAGCGCACAATAGGGCTAATATATGTGTGCTCCACTTGTAATCTAGGCCCTGGTATGAAACCTGAGTAGTGGTTACAACATATCTAAACTATAATCGTGTTTGTAACGTGTCCGTTGGCAGTTGCACAGGCATCCTCAAAGGAATGTTAGATGTGTGTGCAGCCACCTCAGCACGAGATAGCTTCAGGAGCTCCAGCAAGAGTGGGAGTGCCCTATTACAAAAAAAAAAGGTCATGGGGAGAGAGAGCAAAAGAGAGAGAGAGCAAAAGAGAGGGAAAAGCAAGAGCAAAATAAGGGAGCCAGAGAGCAAAAGAGAGGTGAGAGAGAGCAAACGAGAGGGGAGAGAGAGAACACAAAAGAGAGGGAAGAGAGAGAGCAAAAGAGAGGGGAGAGAGAGCAAAAGAGAGGGGAGAGAGAGAGAGCAAAAGAGAGGGGAGAGAGAGCAAAAGAGGGGGGAGAGAGAGAGCAAAAGAAAGGGGAGAGATAGAGAGCAAAAGAGAGGGGAGAGAGAGAGCAAAAGAGAGGGGAGAGAGAGAGCAAAAGAGGGGAGCTAGAGAGCAAAATAGAGGGGAGAGAGAGAGCAAATGAGAGGGAGAGAGCAAAAGAGAGGGGAGAGAGAGAGCAAAAGAGAGAGGAGAGAGAGAGAGCAAAAGAGAGGGGGAGAGAAAGAGAAAAAGAGGGGGAGATGGAGAGCAAAAGAGAGGGAGGAGAAAGAGCAAAAGAGGAGGGAGAGAGAGAGCAAAAGAGGGGGAGAGAGAGAGCAAAAGAGAGGGTAGAGAGAGAGCAAAATAAAGAGGAGAGAGCAAAAGAGAGGGGAGATAGAGAGCAAATGAGAGGGGTAGAGAGAGCAAGAGAGGGGAGAGAGGGAGCAAAAGAGAGGAGAGAGAGAGAGCAAATGAGAGAGGAGAGAGAGAACAAGTGAGAGAGGAGTGAGAAAACAAATGAGAGGGGGGAGAAAGAGCAAAAGAGAGGAGGGAGAGTGAGAGCAAAAGAGAGGGGGAGAGAGAGCAAAAAGAGGGGGAGAGAGAGAGCGCAAAAGAGAGGGGGAGAGAGAGAGCAAAAGAGAGGGGGAGAGACAGAGCAAACAAGAGGGGGGAGAGAAAGCAAAGAAAAGAGGGGAGAGAGCAAAAGAGAGGGGGGGGGAGTGAGCAAAAGAGAGGGGGAGAGAGAGCAAAAGAGAGGGGGAGAGAGAGAGCAAACAAGAGTGGGGAGAGAGAGCAAACAAGAGGGGGGAGAGAGAGCAAAAGAGACGGGGAAGAGAGAGCAAAAGAGAGGGGGAAGAGAGCAAAAGAGAAGGGGGAGAGAGAGTAAAAGAGAGGTGGAGAGAGAGCAAAAGAGAGGGAGAGGGAGCAAAAGAGGGGAGAGAGAGCAAAAGAGAGGGTGAGAGAGAGCAAAAGAGAGGGGGAGAGAGAGAGCATAAGAGAGGGGGATAGAGAGCAAAATAGAGGGGGGAGAGAACGCAAAAGAGAGGGGATAGAGAGAGCAAAAGGGGTGGTGAAAGAATCCACCTGGATGGATTCTTTCACCACCCTGCCTTTTTCGGAATCCACCTGGATGCAGTGTAAGCTGCATCCAGGTGGTTTCCGAAAATGGCAGGGTGGTTCCGTCACAACAATAGACTGCCCTTCCGAAAATGGCAGGGTGGTTCCGTCACCACAATAGACTGCCCTTCCGAAAATGGCAGGGTGGTTCCGTCACCACAATAGACTGCCCTTCCGAAAATGGCAGGGTGGTTCAGTGGTTCCTTCACCACAATTGACTGCCCTCTGGGTAGGTTTTCCCACTAGTGCTTCATAAATACCTTATAAAAACGTAACTTTTGTGTATTGCCTCAGAATAATTCCTATTCATTTTTCGTGTAGAAGCAAAGCAGCACCAGTTAAAATAAACTCAACGCGTATGCAGAAAAAAACCTGTCATTTATTACGCAAGTTTCATACAATAGCCACTAATGGATAGCATTGATTTTTCCTTTTTGCACAGAGCAGTGAATGCTGTGCCAGCCTATTCATTCCAGTAACAATAATTACAATTAATTGCTATAAGGCAGCTTTCAGACCTTGTATAGCTAATGGCATTTGATACGTTATTAAATGCTCTTCTCATATGTTGTTTACTTGACCAATCTTCTACAAATGTCTGGAATGTATTTACATGGGAAGAGGCAAAATATGACAAAAAGTATATTGCATACATGAATGAACAAGGTACAGAAAGAAAGATTAATTCACACAGACAAAATAAAATAGGCTGTTGTCATGTGTCATGGCCAAAGGCTCAGGGGTACTTAACTACAGACCACTTAAAACGTACATGTTAAATTTAAAAACTTGTATTTTAAACCCTGACAAAAAATTAAAATAATGCAATCTGTGAGACTTCAAGCAGACGTTTTAATTTTTTATTGCTTTATGGAACAAATTGAATGCTAATTTTTAAGGATGTTTTTTTTTAGTTTATATGGTTAAGGACCATCTGAAGAAATCAGTAGTGGATCTACTAAAGAGAAGGCCCTGGTGCAAAACTTTTTTTGCTGCACTTTATAATGATACAGATTATTTATACACTGGTAGCCCGCACAGTGTGCTGCATAATTTAAAAAAAAAATGTAAATAAATAATTTAAAAAGATTTCTAAAGGATGCACTATGTTCGAGAAATATGTACTCTCATAATATATAACCAAAATACAAAGGTGGTCAACTTCACAAGCCTTGTGACAACACCTGTCTTATTAGACCTAATGAGAGAAACAAATGGACACAGCTCCATATACAAACTCAGTTACACTTGTCCAAGGCACTCTCTCCAAATAACAACATAGATTGTTTATAATATTAAAGTTTTTATTTCCCCACTAGTAACAATTTATACAATTAAATAAATACAGTACACTTTGTCAATTAGGGATCTAATAGCAGCTTAAATATCACATTAGTAAGGTCTCTGTGCGGACAGGAAGAATGCCAAGTCCCACTGGCTATGCTCACTGTATGCTATATGCACTGAATCTATATAACCCCCAAGCACATTGTGTTGGATCGGGATGATTTCACTCCACCACCACATTTAAAGAGGTTAAGCAGCAGTGGTCTGGGGCTTTCACAGCTTGATAAAGGGGACCCATTGTCTTAAAGGGATACTAAACCCACATTTTTTCTTTCATGAATTAGATAGAGCATGCACTTTTTAAGCAACTTTCTAATTTACTCATATTATAAATTTTTCTTCGTTCTCTTGCTAGCTTTATTTAAAAAGCAGGTATGTGATGCATAAGAGCCGGCCCATTTTTGGTTGAGAACCTGGGTTATGCTTGCTTATTGGTGGGTAAATGTAAGCCTCCAATAAGCAAGCGCTATCCATGGTGCTGAACCTAAAATTGGCTGGCTGCTAAGATTTACCTTCCTGCTTTTAAAATAAAGATAGCAAGAGAACAAAGAAAAATGAATAGGAGTAAATTAGAAAGTTGCTTAAAATGTCATGCTCTATCTGAATCATGAAAGAAAAATTTCAGTGTCCCTTTAAATTGAGTTTCAAACTTTGGTAACCAGGTGAGACCATTAGAATCTAAAATAAGGGATTTATAGTTTTGTCAAGCAAACATGGTTCTTGTAATCAAGCAGTTGTGAAAGAAAATGCAGTATAGTATAGTATACTATAGTAGTATAGTAAGAAAGGTTGAAAGGAATAGGGGTGCCACAGTAATCTGGTCTATATAAATCTGGCTGTGGTACAGTTGTCTGACTTTCAATTTACCATAAATACCAAAGTATCATCACTACATTAGAAGTCTAGGCCTTGTCGTCAGGTCATGTCAGGTCAGATCAGAATACATTTATACTGTAATAAACTGCTAAAAATCATATTTAGTCTAAATCTTTTGAGATTGTCTAAAATAGAATAATTATTCTTTAATATAATGTAAAATAGAATAATTGCTCATTGAAAACAATGACATGCAGAATATGCCATTGCCACCTTCATGAGACCAGAATGAAATTGACAAAAACAGTTTCACATATCAGTCTGTCTACAATTGTTTTATTGAGTTTTAGGACATAATACAAACATTAAGGTATATACATAGGAAAGAGGTCAGTTCAGTGGCGTATTTAGGTTTTGTGCTGCCCTGGCACTCAAAGTTCTGCTGCCCCCCTAACTCCCCCCCCCCCCCCCCCCAGGTTTTAGGCTTTTGTTGGCCATAATATTTTTTGGTCAGGGAGTAACATGGATTTTTTTTAAAAAAACATCTCATGGCATTTCCAAATTAAATGTTCACCAGGACTTGCAAAAAAACTTGCATAGACACAGGCACACAAACACACAGAGATATACACATACACACACGTACAAAGACATATACACATGCACACACACTCACATCTATCAATTGCTGCAATATATATATAAAAACCCCAAACGCAGATTTCTTGATACAATACATCCCTAAACAACAAAGTGTGAAAGCCAGCAGAACTAAAGGCAATATCTAGCTAAATAAATTAAATAAATGAAAGGTTCAGAGTTACCTCTAAACTGTAAGCTCCGTGTCTTATTCTACCCTCCTAGAATGTAAGCTCATTGGGCAAAATCTCTCAATATATACCAGTATACTTCTAAATTAACTGTAAACTTCTTACAAATACAGCAATAAAAAAGTGTTGCCCCTCCAATCTGCTGCCCTAGGCAAGTACCTTGTTTGTCTAGGCCAAAATGCCCCTGGGTCAGTTGATAAAGGTAATTAGCACAATCCCATAAAGTAAATCATCGCTTCATTATTTTAAGAGAGGTTGCTCTTACCTGAGAAGTGGATCATGTCCTGTTTCAGATGGATGTACAGTTAAAAACACAATTTGGTACTTGGTTTTACTGAACATCTTTAAGTTATGATATATGTTTTTTGCTATAATATTTCTGCAGCCTTAGTGATATCTAGATCAATTAGAATTCCTTATAAATACAGCATAAGACTGCAGATTGATTTGTTTAAAATTTCTCTGGACATTTGCATGTGCATTTTGTGCCATATGATAGTAAACAGCATTTATATCCTAGGCCATATCCTTACAGTAAATCTTTCAATGTATCAATATATTAGAATTGAAAGTAAAAGCGGTTTACCTGTGAGAAAACAAAAGAAGCGATGGACAGAGGCCAAAATCAATCGACTCTTGTCAACTGAAAAATGCATGAATGTATTTATTTTGTCACCACTTAATATATTTTAATGCTGTACTGATGGGGAATTATGTTGGACAATGGACCATTGAGATGGATTACTGAGTCAAGCACAGGCCTGAATTTTAAATTGCTCAATTTGCTTGGCTGCATCTCTAGTAACTCAGGTGATGTAGATTGATTTAAAGGGGCACTGTACTCATTTTTTTAAATCATTCATATGTTCTTTAAACATGAACAGAAATCAAACATGATGATTTTATTTTTTCAATAAAAGATGTTTAAATTTCACATGAAACAAATAAAGCTGTATCAGTTCCTAGTACTTAAGTATAAATGTTCATAGTCAGCTAAATGAGCATTATCGGAAATTATCAGCCAATCAGCTTTAGCAGTGATCCTTAGCAGGAAGTACACAACTGATGCTGCTATATTAGTTTAAAACTAAATTGAAACAGCTTTTTCTTCAATAAATCTCCATATTTAAATTACACTCCCATATGAACAAAACAAATTTGCTTATAATATTCCTTGAAATCACCCATGCAAAATGTCTGGGACCTTAATAAATAATGATTTCTATGTAATTTTGGCAAGATATAGGCAATTATAAATTGAATCAACATGACCAGTAAACGTTATGAAACACAATTTAAAGGGCCTGCTAAGTAAAGGGATAGGAAAGTAAAACATAAACTTGTATGATTTAGTATGTAATTTTAAGACACATTTAATTTCACTTCTATTTTCAAATGTGCTTCGTTCTATTGGTATCCCTTGTTTAAAATTATTACGCACATATCCTACACTAGTGGGAGCAAGTTAGTTATTGGGTAACTAACGCCTAGAGTTTTGTCGGTAAAGACCCCCGTTGCTAACGCTGCTTTTTT
The DNA here is from genome assembly GCF_027579735.1 of Bombina bombina. Lineage (NCBI taxonomy): Eukaryota > Metazoa > Chordata > Amphibia > Anura > Bombinatoridae > Bombina > Bombina bombina. The sequence goes on from NC_069499.1 coordinate 1,056,733,119, forward strand.
TCCCAGCGCACCCTTAAGACAACGCTGGTATTTAGAGTTGTCTGAGTGGCTGCGTTAGGCTCAGAAAAGTGAGCGTTGAGCAGAATTTAGCTCCACTTCAACCCTCAATACCAGCATTGCTTACGGTAGCGGTAAGCAGGTAAAACGTGCTTGTCCACGATATCCCTATAGGAAACAATGGGGCTGAGCTGGCTGAAAAAAAACCTAACACCTGCAAAAAAGCAGCGTTCAGCTCCTAACGCAGCCCCATTGTTTCCTATGGGGAAACACTCTCTAAGTCTACACTAATCTGCTGCCCCTGCTATCGCTGACACCTGAATTATACTAATAACCTTAATCTTCCGGTCCGGACACTGCCGCCACCTACATTATAGCTATGAACCCCTAATCTGCTGCCCCTAACATCGCTGACAACTACATTATAGTTATTAACCCCTAATCTGCCCCCCCAATGTCGCCGCTACCTAACTACACTTATTAACCCCTAATCTGCCGACCGGACCTTGCCGCCACTATAATAAATGTATTAACCCCTAAACTGCAGCACTCCCGCCTCGCAAACACTATAATAAATGTTATTAACCCCTAATCTGCCCTCCCTAACATCACCGCCACCTACCTACAATTATTAACCCCTAATCTCCCGCCCCCAATGTCGCCACTACTATAATAAAGTTATTAACCCCTAAACCTAAGTCTAACCCTAACACCCCCCTAACATAAATATAATTTAAATAAAACAAAATAATATTCCTAAAATTAAATCAATTATTCCTATTTAAAACTAAATACTTGCCTATAAAATAAACCCTAATATAGCTACAATATAACTAATAGTTACATTGTAGCTATTTTAGGATTTATTTTTATTTTACAGGCAACTTTGTATTTATTTTAACTAGGTACAATAGCTATTAAATAGTTAATAACTATTTAATAGCTACCTAGTTAAAATAATTACAAAATTACCTGTAAAATAAATCCTAACCTAAATTACAAATACACCTAACCCTACACTATCATTAAACTAATTTAATAAATTAACTACAATTATCTAAACTAAAATACAATTAAATAAACTAAACTATATTACAAAAAACCCCCACTAAATTACAAAAAATAAAAAAAAGTTTAAGCTAATTACACCTAATCTAAGTCCCCTAATAAAATAAAATAAAATAAAAAATAATAAAATGCCCTACCCTATTCTAAATTACAAAAGTAATCAGCTCTTTTACCAGCCCTTAAAAGGGCTTTTTGCAGGGTATTGCCCCAAAGTAATCAGCTCTTTTACCTGTAAAAAAAAATACAACCCCCCCAACATTAAAACCCACCACCCACATACCCCTATTTAAGTGTAATATTTTTTTATTTTTTGTAATTTAGTGTTTGTTTTTTTGTAATATAGTTTAGTTTATTTAATTGTATTTTAGTTTAGATAATTGTAGTTAATTTATTTAATTATTTTAATGAAAGTGTAGTGTTAGGTGTATTTGTAACTTAGGTTAGGATTTATTTTACAGGTAATTTTGTAATTATTTTAACTAGGTAGCTATTAAATAGTTATCAACTATTTAATAGCTATTGTACCTAGTTAAAATTAATACAAAGTTGCTAGTAAAATAAATATAAATCCTAAAATAGCTACAATGTTACTATTATTTATATTGTAGCTATATTAGGGTTTATTTTATAGGTATTTAGTTTTAAATAGGAATAATTTATTTAATTTTAGGAATATTATTTCGTTTTATTTAAATTATATGTATGTTAGGGGGGTGTTAGGGTTAGGGTTAGACTTAGATTTAGGTGTTAATATCTTTATTATAGTAGCGGCGTCATTGGGGGCGGGAGATTAGGGGTTAATAATTGTAGGTAGGTGGCGGCGATGTTAGGGAGGGCAGATTAGGGGTTAATAACATTTATTATAGTGTTTGCGAGGCAGGAGTGCGGCGGTTTAGGGGTTGATATATTTATTATAGTGGCGGCAAGGTCCGGTCGGCAGATTAGGGATTAATAAGTGTAGTTAGGTAGCGGCGACGTTGGGGGGCAGATTAGGGGTTAATAACTATACTTAGGTGCGGCGTTCCTAGCAGCGTCTGCGGACTCAGCGAGACAACCGGAAGTGACGCCGGTATCAGTATAGTCCTTCCATAGAGAGCCAACGGAGTGCCGTAGCAGTGGCGAAACCCAGCCACTATGTAGATGAAGGAAAAAGAAAAAGATGCAGGCACTGCTGTGGGTAACTTAAAAACAATAAGTCTTTATTTGAAAAGCCATAAAAAATAAACAGCTACAACCGCTGTACAGGCATGAGCAAAAGGTACAAAAAACGACAGAGGCAAGGCAGGGTAGAAAAATAGACAGAAAATTGTCTGACTAGTTTCGAGTGCGGACTGCACTCTTATTCATAGACATGCAGAGAGAGGGCTAGGCCTGCCTTTTAAAGGGAAAACAGATAACTGAAAATTCAGCTGATGTCCATTACTGAAGATTAGGACATATACTTCGGTTAACCCCTCAAAGACAAGTCACGCCTAGTCTCTGTGAGAAAGACTAAAAACAAAGAACAAAATTCTCAGATTGTTGTTGTTATATCAAACAGTGTTACACGCTATATCAGTTAGTGTTTTCAAGGGGGAGACAAATATTAGAGGTAGATGGCATTTTATGTAATAATTTTTTGGCACTTATGATATAGTACATAAAATGCCATCTACCTCTAATATTTGTCTCCCCCTTGAAAACACTAACTGATATAGCGTGTAACACTGTTTGATATAACAACAACAATTTGAGAATTTATCTGTTTTCCCTTTAAAAGGCAGGCCTAGCCCTCTCTCTGCATGTCTATGAATAAGAGTGCAGTCCGCACTCGAAACTAGTCAGACAATTTTCTGTCTATTTTTCTACCCTGCCTTGCCTCTGTCGTTTTTTGTACCTTTTGCTCATGCCTGTACAGCGGTTGTAGCTGTTTATTTTTTATGGCTTTTCAAATAAAGACTTATTGTTTTTAAGTTACCCACAGCAGTGCCTGCATCTTTTTCTTTTTCGTTAATAACTATAATATAGGTGTCGGCGATGTTAGGGGCAGCAGATTAGGGGTTCATAGCTATAATATAGGTGGTGGCGGTGTCCGGTCGGCTGATTAGGGGTTAAAAAATTTTATTATAGGGTTTGCGATGTGGGGGGGGCCTCGGTTTAGGGGTACATAGGTAGTTTATGGGTGTTAGTGTACTTTATAGCACAGTAGTTAAGAGCTTTATGTTCCGGCGTTAGCCCATAAAGCTCTTAACTACTGACTTTTTTGGCGTTAGGAGTCTTGTCGGTAGAGGCTCTACCGCTCACTTCTTCCAAGACTCCAAATACCAGCGTTGGGCAAATCCCATTGAAAACATAGGATACGCAATTGACGTAAGGGGATCTGCGGTAGCCTGGAGTCGCGGAAAGGAAGTGAACGGTAGACCCTTTCCTGCCTGACTCTAAATACCAGTGGGCGGTAAAAAGCAGCATTAGGACCCCTTAACGCTGCTTTTGACGGCTAACGCCAAACTCTAAATCTAGCCGTAGATGTTTTCAGCTAGCTGTCAGTAGTACAATGCTGTTCCTTCAGCAAAGGATAACAAGACAATGAAGCAAATTTGATAATAGAAGTAAATTAGAAAGTTGTTTAAAATTGTATGCTCTATCCAAATCATGAAATAAAATTTTGGGGTTTCCTATTCCTTTAATTTCATAAACTGAAAGGACTTCTATTCTTTTAGATTCAGATTTTTAAATGTGCAACATTAATATTTTAAATGTATTCTTAGCATGAAATAACCCAATTTTTTTCTTTTGTGATTCAGATAGAGCATGAAATTTTAATTTTAAGCAACTTTCTAATTTACTCCTATTATCAAAATAAATACACCCCCCAATCTAATACTAAACTACCAATAGCCCTTAAAAGGGCAGTTTGTAGGGCATTGTCCTATGTTAAACAGCTCTTTTACGTCTAAAAAATTATAAGTGCCCCCTAACAGTAAAACCCCTCACCCACCAGACCCCCCAAAATAAAAAAAACCTAACACTAAAAAAAACAAACTAAACTACCCATTGCCTGTAAAGGGGCATTTGTATGGGCATTGCCCTTAAAAAGGCATACAGCTCTTTTACTGTGCATCGCTTCTTTTTTTTCCTCACACAATATCACATGCGTGTTCACGTATTCCCCCATAGAAGTCAATGGAGAAAAAAAAATGGCACCCACTCTCGTTAAAACGCCATCACATATTCTCATTAGTGCTAACCTGACATGAAAATATAAATATTTACGGTAATATTCCAATGTTCTTTAACATGGTTGATTGTAATCTGCACATACCTGATTGCATACTGTAATATGCGCAAACATGATTGCACACTGTAATAAGTGCAAAAATTATTGCATACTTTAATATGCGCAAACATGATCGCATACTGTAATATGCGCATACCCGACATGAAAATATAAATATTGCATACATATGCTTTAACATGTTTTCATCTACCTGACTGCAAAGGGCTTCAATACACTTTCATATATATAAGTATATATGTATACATATATACGTGTTTATAGATCGAAAGTACATTTCAAATAGACACAAATTCAAAATATAAATTCAAAATTTACATTTAAATATAAATGTGCATTTCTAGTAAACATGCATACAAAATACATATATACACATATAAATACATTAATACATATGTACACATACACCGCTGTTTGTTTGTTCATTCTCTGCATCCATTGAAATGTCTGGAACTATGTGGATTTTAATTTGACTTATTAAAAGTGAAGTTTTATTCTACTAAAACCAGTGAGTGCTGTGTCTATCTCCTTTTGGACTAATGTATACATATGTATTTATGTGTTTAAATGTGTATCTATGTCTGTAAATACATATACACACATATAAATACATTAATACATATATACACAAATATAGACATATACTGTATATATACATACATATACAGCTTTAGCAATATATATGTATGTATCTCTATGTTAAAGCCCTTTGGCTGCTTTTTTTCTTCTAACACCCGAGATCTGAGCCCTTATAACTTTTTTGTGCAATATTTTTTTGTAAAATGTTTGATTTTTTAGTTGGTGTAACTTTACTTTGTAATGTATTTTAAAAGGATTTTATGCACATTTTTAGTTTCGGAAAACAGTTAACCACAGCTCTGAAATTGCGGTAATTATTCCAGCATAAATTATTATTGCGCTAGTGCAGTTGCGATTTCGCTCAACTTGTAATATCAGTGCAAATACAAAGGAGCGTAAATGATCGCGAAAACCCTCTTGAAATCATTTGTGCTCCGCCATATGTTTCTTATGTTTCTTTTTAGGTTTACTTTGATTTAACATATTTGTTTTTCCCAAAGGAGCACTGTTTAATATAGCTTTAAAAAGAAAAATATATAATGCCCCCCTTTACTACACTTTCAGCACTAATATAAAAAATATTAATAAAGATATAAAATCTTAATATTTTTATGGCTTAGTACCTGTATTCCTTCCCCATCACTCACAATAATTCCACATGATTTCCTTATTTACTGAAAGCTCAGAAGCTTTTCTATATTATATGTATATAGAACAATAGATAATATTGTTTTCCGCAACACTTAAAGGGACACTAAACCTACTGAACAGAGGGCCCTGGTGCAAAAATGTTTTTTTTGGGTCCCATCAAAGGTAACTCAGTAGTAGCAATAGGAATAATATACATACTGCTCTGTATAATGATGTTCATTGTAGATAGATAGAAGGACCTGCATTCTGCACTAATAAAAGGCTCCCCTGCATTAAGATTGTACACATTCTGCACACCCCTATGTATAGACTGGCTGCTATGGGCGCCTCCCCAGCACTTGGACCCTGGTGCCACTGCACCTGCTGCACCAATGGTAGTTCCGCCCCTGACTAAACCCAAAATGTTTCTTTCATGATTCAGGTTGAGAATACAATTTTAAACAACATTCCATTTTACTTCTAATATCTAATTTGCTTCCTTATTTAGATATCCTTTGTTGAAGAAATAGCAATGCACATGGGTGAGCCAAACACACGAGGCACATATGTACAGCCACCAATCAGCAGCTACTGAGCCTATCTAGATATGCTTTTCAGCAAAGGATATCATGAGAATGAAGCAAATTAGATAATAGAAGTAAATTAGAAAGTTGTTTAAAATCATATGCTCTTTCTAAATCATGAAATAAAAAATTTGGGTTTCATGTCCCTTTAGGCTCTTCATAATATATTGAGTTCTGAATCCTGTATCAAGTGTTTAAACCTCTCTAGGGGCAGTGTAATAACCACACAATTTTCAGAGTTAATATTCAATATGGGTATGTTTTAAAAGATAATGAAACATAGTAACTATGAAGTTGTGTTTTTTATTATATATTTGCTTTGATCCTAAAAATACATTAATTAATCTGATTACACATCGGTACAAGCAGTTAATCCTAATTAAAGGAAACAAAGTTAAATATTTATTAAGGAAATCCTAGTTTGGCCAAGCCCTACAATATAGATAAGTGTGAATTCCAGAATAGTCTTTACAAATATGATAAATAATTTATGATAACCTATAATTAATTTAGGCTGTTTAGTCTTACAATGGATGCTCAGCAATGTAATTAAGGTAGTCAGGTCTTAATGCTTGATCAAGTAGACCATATGTTTAGTAAGAGAATTAAAATGTATGTATCAATAGGAGCAGATAAAAGGGCACTCTATGGAGCAGACTGCCAGTGGAAATGAAAGAATAAAGCTTTCTTACATAAAGTTACTAAATGCAGTTGGAATCAAAGACAAACATTAAACATAGATTTCATCTGAAGACTGACTAATCTCAATGACATGGAATCCTATGTATCTAAAAACTCTCAGGAGTAATTCACAAAAAAAGTCATGCTGTTTTACATAAATTTGCATGCAGCTGTTATTGATTCATTCTTATTCCATTGCAATTACTTCATACTTAGGGCCAGATTACAAGTGGACTACTAATTAACACTCCAGATTGAGCATTAATGGCACTAGCAGTAAGCTTTATGCGCTCGTATTATGAGTTAAAAAATAGACTATTTTTGCTTGTGTGCCAACCCATCAAGTGCAATGGAGGAAAAAAGGGGGATAAACAGCTTACTATTGTGTAGGGATAGGCAAATGTGTTTATATTCGAATTCGAATGTAAGAACAAATGTTATTATAGAAATTTGATTTACATCATCGAATGTTGATAAGAACAAATATTCTTAAACATTCTATAATCATGCTATTTTTAGTTTTCTAATGTCACTTTCAAATTGAATGTTTTTAATTAGATATAATGTCCACATTCAAAAATTTTAATGTAACTTTAACTTTCGATTTAACAATACTATTCAGAAGTTCAATAGTTCATGTGGTAGGGAATTTAGTTGCTTGATACATAATAGATACAAATATATCAATTTGAATGTTTCTATTTCAACTATTGCATTATAAAGCATTAGAAATACAATTACAAATATATAAATTTGAATTTGAATATTGTATAATTCATATCGAATTATTAGAAAAATTAAAATTGAATATTACATTTCAAGAAAGCAATAGAAATACTATTAAATTAAACGAATGTTAGAATGTTGTACAAACATTCAAAATTCAAAACGAATGAACGAATATGTTAAAATGTATTTATTTTTCGAATGTTGCAAAACATTCGCCCATCCCTACTCTTGTGCAAACATGATATTCTCATGTGCGCTAACCCGACATACAAATATGAATATTTCACATTATAATGTTATGCACATAGCAGAATATGTTCTATTTATTCATAAATAAATGTTTATATATATATATATATATATATATATATATATATATATATATAGTGTATATATATATATATATAATGTCTTTTTTTGTACAATATATAGCTATACCTACATATATAAATGATTATATATAGGTATAGATATATACAGATATATAGGCATATCTATTTATAAATAAAGTACATTGAGCATATTATGCTATGTGCAGAACATTGGAATGTGAAATATTTACAGTAAATATACACTATAACACTTTATTAAAAATGAATATTGCGTAAATATATTTTTTCATGTTTTCATCTACTTATCTGCAAAGGGCTCCAATGCACTTATATATATGTGTGTTTATATATGTATATATGTCTGTAAATAGATATATACAGATATAAATTAATCTGTGTATATATATAAATATATATATATATATATATATATATATATATATATATAATATATATTATATATATATATATATATATACATATACATCTTTAGATATGTATATGTATGTATGAGCCTTTTGCCTGCCTTTTTTTTTTCTAACACCTGAGATCTCATATCTTTGAGCCCATATAACTTTTGTGTGAAATAATTTTTTTAAATAATTTTGGTCTTATTGTAAGTGTAACTGTACTTTGTAATGTATTTTTGATGTTTTTTGTGATACCTTTTTAGTTTTGCAAAACAGTTAACCAGAGCTCTGAAGTCACGGTAATCATTCTAGCATAAATCGCGATTGCGCACAAGTGATCCACGTTTACTTTCAACTCGTAATAAGAACGGTAAGCCCGATGAGCGCAAACCCCTGCAATAAACCCCTTATTACTTACGGGCAAATATCTGCGCTCCCCTCATAATCTGTCCTTTTACATTTTATCTATCATCTATCTAAATTAACAAATATATAAACAAATGTGTATTTATGTTTTTTGTTATCCCATCATTGGTGTTTAGTGGTCCCCAAACCCATTCTCACCTCTTCCAAAAGGATGGCTTCATATATAGTAAATAGCAATTCATGTAAATGACAATAAAAACAAACATCTTCAGCCTTCCTAATTAGTTCAGGGAGGCAGTGTGTGTGACATATTTATGATGAACCGGACTGTCAGAGATAGCCCAAGTTTCCAAAAGATGTGTGTTTTGAGAACTGTATAGATCACATACAAGAATACATACAAACGTTGTCTTTAAGGACTATGATGTCCTTAAATGGTTAATGACCAAAAAGGCCACTTAGGGCTAGATTACGTGTGGCGCTCTAACAGTTGTGCACAAGTGAAAAGGGGTTTATCACGGCTCTTTGTGAGTGTCGGAAATAGCGCGCATTAGATTTTAACACACATAGGGAAAACAAGACTTCAGAGCTCTGGTTAACTGTTTCACTCAACTAAATAGTTGCACAAAACACATAAAAAATATGTTTAAGGAGGGTGGAGCCAGCTAAGGAAGAGAGAGGACGCAACTCAGCAGAGTTCCTGCATATTATATCATTTAAAAGCCAAAAGTCAATTTTTGGGGGTAGAAAAACAATTATTTACCCTATAGCAGTGCTAGCAGACCTAGGCTGCACAGGATTGCGGTCCTCCTGCTGCCTTTCTAATGTCGGATCACCTACTACAGGGAGGATTGGCTGGAGAAGGAGACCAGAAGGTTCTTACCCTGCACCCAGCTCATTACCAGCTCCCATCCATTTATCATCAGCTACAAACCACTAGAAGGTAAAGCTGCATTTGAGAGGGCTTCACGGTTTGCCCGGGAAGCAAAAAGACCATTGGTGAGAAGAGTGCCATTACTTTTTTGTGACGTCACGAGCTTGGGTGAGGAAGGCGGCCTACTTTAAAGTGCCAGACAGCACTGTGACTCACAGCATTGCAGATTTCTGCCTCGACTAGAAACATCTGATTCTCTGGGTAACCTCCCAACATGGAAGACCTCCTTGCTAGCTTTGCAGCCCTCATGGCAGAACAGGATAGGCTTATCTTTGAACGGGTCGATAGAATTCTCTTGCCCTCAGCCACACTACTTAGGCGAGCAACTGACATGAGTGATGTAAACCGGCAGCTTGCAGATCAGCAAACTACTATACAGGGAGCTAGCATAGCAATCTGCTCTGGGTAGGAGAAGTTTGAGACGCAGATCCAAGGCATACCTCTGGCTGACTCTTCTGATCTCAAAAAGAGCGCTATTATACTTTTGGTACATACCACCCTCGAGTGGTTACAGAATTCTTCACTGGATGGGGATGCTCTGGTCCTGTTGCTCATTAATGTCCTCCGGGTGCAAAGGAATTCACAGGGCCTTGAGGCCCCCTATGCATTGAGGACGGTGAATGCTGGGGTCAGGTAGACTGTGGACAGTATGATCATGGCTTAATGGCAACGGTCAAGCCTATTAGATTGTGTGGACTGCTATATAATGAATCCTGCAATGGTGGAGCCTATGCCTTTATAAAGTCTGGTAGCGTTTTTGTGTTTGCGATGTGGGACATATGTGACTTGTCTAGTTCTATAGCCAAGACTAGATTTAAATGTCAAGTACAATGCTTACTATATATTGCTAGCAGCCTTTTGGGATATGTCTTATGCCCAACACACACAATGTACTCTCCATGCTTTAGCTGCTGACTTCGGTATATTATTTTGGTATATCTGTGCCTTACATTATTTATGTTAAATATCTGTGCTTAACTATACCACAATCTCACAAATATGTCTCCTTAGCTTTAATATCATTTTAGTCCTATTTTAACCTCTTACTACTTATTCAGTTTGTAATAGAGGCCTCCTTGGGTAGGAGTCTACCTTAGCTGGACTTGTTATATTTGTACCTCTAACCAGTAAGGTTTAGCTGTATAGGTTATCATGAGGCTTATATTTTACTGCATTAACTCACTACAATATCTAACTACATAATTCTGCTGGGTCTCTTTCCCTCATGGATTTCTTCCAGTATTACAGTAGCTTTAATGTACTGTCTGCAGCCGAGATAGTACGAATAGCACTTAATTCTCCCTGAAACCTTTTGTAGTATATAGAGATCCCATGTAAATTGTTCCTACTGCTTGTAGTTATATTGTGCCTTAAGCACATCAATTTAATCAGGAGCATACAAAGCTCATATAGTATAGTAAGACTCATTCCCCTTGACGCCCTGGGGAAGCTTCAGCTTTTACCCTGGCACTTCTGTTATGTAGGCACATATGAGTCCAAAAGTTCTGCTCTAGCATATATTTGAGTATTAGCTTTGGGGCTGAGCTCTGAATAATAGTATTCTCCTATACCTAATAGTACCTTCTAATCCTGTGTAGAGCTATAGTTATCTGAGTTATCTGACCCTGCTAATCTTTATATTATTTTTTGCATACATAAGAATTATTTGTACCTTGGGCTGCAGATAGCCCTTTAGATACTTGTTTGTTTATGCGCAGCCCTGTGCTGAATTAAATTCCACTTAATTTTGCTTTTAGCACTAGAACAATAAGCTATAATAATTGTGTCTTTTTTTACATGTTCCTAGGGAATATAGATATTATTCATACAGCTTGACTATGTTGTAATTCATTGTCTAGGAGCACTTATCAAGTGTCCAATAACTTCATTTCTTGAGTTGGGATTATCGTGCAGGGGCTCAAGACTGGCTTTAATACTTAAAGGGACAGTATACACTCATTTTCATTTAACTGCATGTAATAGACACTACTATAAAGAATAAGATGCACAGATACTGATCTAAAAATCCAGTATAAAACTGTTTAAAAATTTACTTAGAAGCTCTCAGTTTAGCTCTGTTGAAAAGGTAGCTGGAAAGCCCACTGCAGGTGGGAAATAAGACACTCCCCCATCTTTTGAATATGAAAAGACCCTTTACATAAACAAGAGCAAGCTGGAGTAGGTAGCTGACGGTATTCTCATAAAACTTTGGGGCTTGGTTAGGAGTCTGAAAATCAGAGGAATGTTATTTAAAAATAAGCAAAACTATACATTTTTTAAATAAAAAAACTTTATGGGCTATATAAATAGATCATCTACAAAACATGTATGCAAAGAAAAAATGAGTGTATAATGTCCCTTTAACTCCATATTGCAGTAAATACATTATTTTATAAGCTGTTTTACCCTACATGTCATCATATTTTCATGATCACAAGAGAAGTTATATAAAGGCTCTCACCCCCTCCCCCATACTATTGTGGCTAGGGGTGAATGTAACCCTCTGTAATCTTAGGCAGAATCAGGTAGCCTCTGCCCTACCTAAATCACATGCCCTAGGTATGAGGTAAAACTATATAATTAAATAACCTAAAAGTACTGCAAATGTGTTACTTGTTATAGAGATATACTGCATATAATTATACCTTTTCAGAAGGTTAAACAATGACTCTTATGCTGTTAGATAACCTCCTATAGCTACCGTGATATGTTTCTCAAAAAAAGCTAGGAGTGGCCTTAGTTTGTTTCTGGAGGTGAAAGTTTAAGTAAAGATTGCTATGCAAATACCTTATCCCTAACAGCATGTTATTTATTACTGAAGTGTTATTATAGTTCTTAGAGGTCCAAAAGTGGCCCATAAAACTTAAAAGTATTATTTACTGTGATAACATTCGCAGTAACTTTCACACATTTCTAAAAACCTCCACTCGGTCCAGGTGTCAACCTGCGAAAAGCCTGCGGGCCTAGTCGGACTCTATATAACTCTATTATAAAATGGGAAGTTGTGTTATGCTACACGTTAGTTTTGTGCTCTAGATTTAGAATCCTTTGTTAGGTGTATTACCTATGTACATAATAAGAGCATTGGATAACACCTGTGTCTTGTAGCTCCTTCACTGGGGGCGCCCACAATTTGTATGTGTTCATATATTTTTGTGTCAATGTGGGACGAATTGTCCCGGGTTGTCTTTACTTCCTCAATAAAAAATATTTAAGAAAAAAAAAAAAGTTTATAAGTACAGTTACACTCATAATATCGCTGTCTAATAAATATTATTTTAGAAAAAATTGTATGAAAAATTATAAGGGCTCAAAAATATGAGGTCTCAGGTGTTACCAAAAAAAAAAAATGTAATGCAAAGGGATTTAACATAGAGACGCATACATATACATGCCTAAATATGTATGTATATCTTTGTATATATTTATATATTTATATGTTTATATATGTATTTACTGTATTTACAGACATATATACACATATAAACACATAAATACATATGTATATATGTGTATATATATATATATATATATATATATATATTTATGTGTGTGCTTTGGAGCCCTTTGTAGTCAAGTAGCTGAAAACGTAAAATCATATTTATGCAATATTCATATTTAATAAAGTGTTTAAGTTTGTACTGTAAATATTTCACATTCCAGTGTTGTTCACATAGACGAATATGTTATATGTATTTATAAATAGATATTCCTATATAAAAAACAAAAAAACAAAAATATATATATATATCTGCACTCATATACAGCCATACACACACAAACACATATATATAGAGAGAGATAGATATACAGTATAGGTATAGATATATATTATACCAAGAAACATTATATATATATATATATATATATATATATATATATATATATATATATATATATATATAGACATATTTATGAAGTAGAATGATGATCTGTGTGAAGAACATTGGAATGTGAAATATTCATATTTCATGGTTGGTTAACGCACTTGAGTAAACTCAATTGAGTTTGCGCGCAAGTAAGGGTGTTTGGATTTTACCCATTTTTTGAGCTCCATTGAAGACTATAGGGCATATTTATCAAGCTCCGTATGGAGCTTGATGCCCCGTGTTTCCGCTGCTCCATAACCTGTCCGCCTGCTCTGAGGCGGCGGACAGAAATCGACAAAAATCAACCCGATTGAATATGATCTGGTTGATTGACACCCCCTGCTAGCGGCCAGATTAGCCGCGAATCTGCAGGGGGCGGCATTGCACCAGCAGTTCACAAGAACTGCTGGTGCAATGATAAATGCAAAGAGTGTATGCTGTCGGCATTTATCGATGTGCAGCGGACATGATCCCCTATATCGGATCATGTCCGCTCGCATAATCATAAATAGGCCCCCATGAGGGAATACGTTAATTCATTTACGATATATGAAGTTCGGGTTTTTGTGCGTGTTGGCTTAGCGTGCAAGCAAAAACTTTTTAACTTTAGCTTGTTATAGGTGCTCTACCCAACTGTGCAAAAAACCTCTGCTTAGCAAAGTTAACGCAGAAGCAGGAGGTCAAACTACTGCCCCTCTAGCCATAAAGGTTCAAATAATTAACATGCATCTAATTCACATCATGATCTCTATAAAGTCCTTACAAATGCATTCCAATTTTTTAAAAAAATGGAATTTAATCATGTGGTTAAACAGCCATTGGGGCCGATTTATCATGGTCCGAAGCCTTCAGGCTCGCTGGAAACAGGAGTTAAAGGGATACTAAACCCATTTTTTTTTTATTTCATGATTCAGATAGAGCATGTAATTTTAAGCAACTTTCTAATTTACTCCTATTATCAATTTTTCTTCGTTCTCTTGCTATCTTTATTTATAAAGCATGAATTTAAAGTTAAGGAGCCAGACCATTTTAGGTTCAGAACCCTGGATAGCACTTGCTTATTGGTGGATACATTTAGCAAACCAATAAGCAAGCATAACCCAGGTTCTCAAACAAAAATGGGCCGGCTCTTAAGCTTTACATTCCTGCTTTTTAAATAAAGATAGCAAGAGAATGAAGAAAAATTGATAATAGGAGTAAATTAGAAAGTTGTTTAAAATGACATGCCCTATCTAAATCATGGAAGTTTATTTTTGACTTGACTATCCCTTTAAGAAGCAGCGGTCTTAAGACCGCTGCTCCTTAACTTATACCCCTCCTCTGAGGCGGCGGACAGCTATCCGCCCGATCGTGTACAATTGGGTTGATTGACACCCCCTGCTAGAGGATGTATTTACTGATTAATCATAATAGCTATCAAATAAAAAAAAAAAAAAAAATGAAACTGTGCCTATACCAGAGTGTTTGTTTCCATACACAGTCCCATTAAAATTACACTCTATCTCTGAAAACAAATGCTGTTTTAAAGGTCCAAGTCCCCAGGTCATTTTTGTTCTGCTTCTCTTAAACACAACTGAGGGGAATTCACAGTAAATAACTAGTGAAGATGAAATCAAATTATTGGTACAAAAATGCTGCCTCTGTTCTATTTCCCTCCAGCGTAGGTGAAAATGAATCTTGTGTAGAGTTGGATACACATCTTGATTGATTAACTGGGGCTCAGAAATAAATAACTTTTACAAACACGTATCCCTTTACCTAAACAAAACACGCCGTCCTCTTTAACTAAAGCAGTTGTGCTGCTTGAGGGGAGCAGTTTTACACTGGTTGAAAGTCAGCTTGGCATGGTGCCTTTATTTAATTACTTGTTAAAGGGACATTTAATGCAACATTTAAATCTCACATGTAACATTCTCTCATATTTAGCATTATACTGTATATGTGCATTATCATGCTTGGCTTTGCTATAAATTAAAGGGACAAACCAGTTTTATAGTAAAAGTTATCACTGTTTTTGTGTTAGTATTTTTCCCTGCATGTGAAGCATATTTGTGTACCTTTAGTGCACCAGAATGTTAAATACTGCAGACGCTCAGAGTACCTGTGC
Organism: Bombina bombina; assembly: GCF_027579735.1. NCBI lineage: Eukaryota > Metazoa > Chordata > Amphibia > Anura > Bombinatoridae > Bombina > Bombina bombina. Next base: position 1,056,748,679 of record NC_069499.1, read on the forward strand.
GGCTCGTATCATATCCAGATGATACAAGCATCTTACGCTCTCTGAGAAAGTGCTGTATTTAAAATGCTGGTGCATGGAGCATACTGAAGTACAGTCTAGAAACAGCTATAGCTTTTACTAGAAACTATTCCTAATATGGGCTAGATTACAAATGGAGCATTATTTAACTCTCTTGCTCAAGAATCAACTGTGCAAGTAGTAAGCTTTTTGGTCTCTTACGGATTGCACACGTATTATGAGTTGAAAGTAAACTGTTTTTGCTATTCTGCTAACACGACGCACAAAAAGTCTTAGAATAGAATATTGCGTGTGCATTCATGTATACCCCCATAGAAGTCAATGGAGTAAAAAACGTGGGGGAAAAACACCCAACTCACGCACAAACCCGATCACATATTCTCATGTGCGCTAACACAACATGAAAATATGAATATTTTAAATTCCAACGTTCTTCACAAAGCAGAATATGTTCTATTTATTCATACATACATATTTCTATATATATATGATGGTATTTTAGTACAATACATATCTATACATATATATTTAAAACAAATTTTGATACGTTCGTTCGAATTGAATTTCAAATGTTTATATAACATTCTAACATTCTATTATCGAATTTTCGTTTTCAAATTTTTCAATAAAATTAGAAAATATTAGTTTGAATAATAGAATGTTTAGCTATGTATTTATTCAATTTTCGAAATGTAATATTCGAATTTGAATGTGACATTCGAATTTGAATGTAAGATTTAAATTCGAAATAGTATTACTAGTCTAATACTGTGTTTTATAAATGTAATATTCGAATTTGAATGTGACATTCGAGTTCAAAATAGTATTTCTAGTCTACAATTGTGTTTTATAAATGTGTTATTCGAATTCGAATGTGACATTCGAATTTGACATTCGAATTTGAACGTGACATTCGAGTTCAAAATAATATTTCTAGTCTACAATTGTGTTTTATAAATGTAATATTCGAATTCGAATGTGACATTCGAATTTGACATTCAAATTTGAATGTGACATTCGAATTCGAATGTGACATTTGAAAACTGTAAATAACATTCCATAATAGAATTTTTAAGAATATTTGTTCTTATCAACATTCATACATATTATGTAAATCGAATTTCTACAATAACATTCGTTCTAACATTCAAAATTGAATATAAACACATTTGCCCATCCCTACTGACAGCCTGATACCAGGGCATGATGCATGCTTAAAAAGGGGCCACAGTGCTATAGCTTCTACCTGCATTATCCACAGCTGGTGGTGCCTGGCTAACCCACAGAGAAGGCTGGGTTAAACAATTTGGGACAGACAGCTGAGGGTGTGCAGAGAGAAAATGTGTGGGCATCAGCATCTGGTCATCAATATCTCAGTGACATATAAGCAGCTGACTCTGGAGATGCAGGGAACATATAAGTTTAAAAATATGCAAGCATCATCATTTTAATCTAAATACATCAGATTAAGAAATATCCTCTCTTTTAAGCAACAAAGACAAAATATCCCCTTTATGTTGAAGCTAATTTCTCTCATCATTTCAGTCATATACACTAGTATTAAGTAAATTACTGTTACAAGTTAAAGAGCAGCTAGAAATTTCCATTAAAGGGACATTATACACTCATTGTTTCTTTGCATAAATGTTTTGTAGATGATCTATTTATATAGCCCATAAAGTTTTTTGTTTTTTTTTAATGTATAATTGTGCTTATTTTTAAATAACATTGCTCTGATTTTCAGACTCCTAACCAAGCCCCAAAGTTTTAGGAGAATACCGTCAGCTACCTTCTCCAGCTTGCTCCTGTTTGTGTAAAGGGTCTTTTCATATGCAAACGAAGGGGGAGGGGGGAGGGTCTGATATTTCCCACTTGCAGTGGGCTTTCCAACTACCTTTTCAACAGAGCTAAACTGAGAGCTTCTAAGTAGGTTTTTAAACAGTTTTATATTGGAGTTTTATATCAGTATCTGTGCATCTTGTTCTTTATAGTATTGTCTATTACATGCAGTTATATGAAAATGAGTGTATACTGTCCCTTTAAAGAATAGAACTGCATGACCAAATGGACTGATAAATAACCCTTGAGTAAGATACAGTTTAGTCAGGTTTAAAATAGTATGAGGACAGATTCCTCCCTTGCTTATTTTGCATTAGTAAATAGTTGAATAGTTAGTAAATGTATTGGATATTTTGATTGGTTGAGGTGCTCCAGTTAAAAATATCTTTATGTTGACATAATAGAATATGCACTTCAAACTGTTAAGAAAAATATAAGCTTTTAATTACATAGCAGCTAAGGCACAGAAAGCAAGTCAGAAACAAAAGCTTTTTAACTATCAAGGGACTTGTTGAATCAGCAAGAAAAGTGATTTGTTAAATCAGAAAAAAAACTTTTTGTTGTCCAAACTGTTTTTGCCCAATGAAAAAGAGACGTTGGACTGATGAGGACAGATCCTCTCCTCCTTTGTTATCCCCTTGAACCCCCTTAGCATGTAAGCTTTTGAGCCCAGCTGTTTGCCGATCACCTTTATAAGAACTGACTACAATAGTGCAACTCTCGGAAGGACCCTCTACCCACTTGATCCTTATAAATGTTACCTTGCATACCATGTCTATGTTTGTAGCGCTACAGAATCTATTGGCGATCTACAAATACATGATAATAATAATAATAATCTTTGGTTTGTATAATGTTATTCCGCTGGCAAGGCTAAGAAGTCATATAAGAAACAAAAGTAGGATTTTGGCTTTGTGATTGTGGATTGGGGATGAGACAATTTTGTTGGTAATGAACAGCTGTTTGGTCATTAAAAAGGTTTTAAATGTGTTCTTGGAAAATAAAAGGTTTTGGTGGGAGAGCAGAATGCATTTGAGGAATATATTTTTTTTGTTTAAAGATAAATAGAAGAGACTTTGGGGCCTATGTATCAAAGGTCTTGCGGACCTGATCCGACAATGCAGACCAGGTCCGCAAGACTTTGCTGAATGAGGTGAGCAATACACTCTCCGTATTCAGCATTGCACCAGAAGCTCACAAGAGCTGCTCGTGCAACGCCGCCCCCTGCAGACTCGCGGTCAATGGGCCGCCAGCAGGGAGGTGTCAATCAACCCGATCGTACTCGATCGGGTTGAATTGTGGCGATTCCTGCCCGCTCGCTCAGAGCAGGCGGACAGGGTTAAGGAGAAGGGGTCTTTAGACCGCTGCTTCATATTCGGAGCTTGATAAATGGGCCTCTTTGTGTGGTTACATAATGGTATGATAATTTAAGTATTTTTATACTTAGGTTACGTATCAGTATATTCGGTAGAGCTAATAGAGTGTTTGAGAAAACACATTTGAACAAAATGGAATACACAGGAATTGTGCAAGCTTTCTATAAAATATAAAGGCTTGCAAGTTTGCAGGCCACAGGGAATAGAGCAGTGAAGCTTTTGTTTAAAGCAACAATAGGATGGAAATTAAGAAGTATGTTGTGATGATCATGTCAGAACATTTTAGGGAGTGATGCTTGTTTTTCAGCACTATGAGATAGGAGATCTTCTAATATTCAGCACAATGATTCACAATCATTGAAAATATGTGCAGCCATTAATCATATCATCTTGCATGCCATATTTTAAGTAATCAAGCATGTAATACATGAGTCATGTTCTAATTATGCAAGCAAAATATTAGATCCAATGGAGCAGTAGAAGAGGTTTCATGTATGGTATCAAATATATCAAGGGTCCCTTATAAACAATTTTATCACTAGAGCAGAATTGTGTATCATAAGGATAGTCGTATCATGTTTTTTTAATACATGCCACAACATTTTTGAGTAGGTAAAATGTAATATCTGAAATGTGTTCTTCAGAATGAGTGACACAAGAGTTTAAAATTGAAAGTCCATTTAATATTATGTGTCCTTTTGTATCCCAATGCAGAACATTTTGCAATATAGTAAACAGACTGTGGACCTATTATATGTGTGTGTGTGTATATATATATATATATATATATATATATATATATATATATATATATATATATATATATATATATATATATATATATATATATATATAGACCAAAGTGTATATAGACCAAAGTGTGTATAGACCAAAGTGTAGGCGAAAAACTGGCAACCACTGGCCAGTCTGTAGAGGTTTCTGAGACTCATCTTACAGTGTTGCTCTTGTAATTCCACAAATATTGATTTGATTTGGATTTTTCTTCTATTTATTCACTTTGCATTTTGTTAACTAATAAAAATAAACTATTAACATTTCTAATTTTTGAAAGCTTTCTTACTTTACACCATTTTTTTCACACCTGCCTAAAACTTTTGCACAGTACTGTATATAACATCTGGAATGTAATAGCTTAAATGAAGAACAAAGCAATTTTTATCCCTACATAAAAAAAATCACAATTGAATTGTTAGAATAATCAGAAGTAAAGAACTGACAGTTTTCAGTAAATCTAGCCATTTTGTGTAATATTGATCACTTGATACTTTAGATCTCTAAATCTCAAACAGTTGCTCCCTATTTATCTGTACCATCTAAACTTCACTGGGGAACTATTTTTCATGTTTATTCTATCACTTATTCTATCACTTTTTGTTCAAATTATATTCAAACTAACATCTATTTTAAGACGTAAATAAAAAGTTGTAGTGACATTTTGATAGTGATACACATGATATTTCCTTGACCTCGCTGATGTGTATTTTTAAGCAACATAATGAAACATAAGCAACCAAATATTTTTGTACTTGTTGGCAATGTAATTAAGCACCTGTACTACATGATAGCGAAAAACACAACCTGACTCCAAGCACCTGCACTTGACAAGAACATTATATGACACGTTAGACCTCAACCTCTTCAGTATCACAGTCATCAATTAAGCATGACTGTACAGAATCCTTATTGCAATTATTAGGATTAGCAGGTTATCTGAGCAGATATATGTCTAACTACCAGCAATAAGATTTAAATGTCATGAGCCTTCTATCTAAGCACATGCATGGTCACATGCTCTTTATAAATAGCACTATCCGTGACTACGTATGTACAATTTCATTCCAGTTTTAAAGGGAAAAAGGAAGGAAGAACATTAAGAGAACTAAACTAACAATACAAGTAGCACATGAAATTATGGATTAAAAAACATTTGATGCACAAGAAGACAATTGGATATTAATTCATACTAACCAACCATATTTACCATATTTATGACTATATTACAAGTGGCACGCTAACTGTTGTTCACGAGCGATATCATATTTTTGTGTGTGAAGGAAAGAGTGCTTGTATTACAAGTTGAAAGTAAACGCGGTTGCGAGAGCACAATTTACGTTTTTAATTTTTATGCTCGTCAAGTTAGGGTGATTTAAAACCTTTCGTAAAGGGTAGTGTGTAAAAAAGTTTCACTAAACACAACATAAATACATTGAAAATTATTATTACATTATCTGATACAAATTATTCCTATAAGTATTAAAACAAGTTATAAGGGTTAAAAGGTATATGGTATGTGACAAGTTTTTATTGCAAATGGCTATAATTTATATATATATATACATGTCTAAATATGTGTATGTATGTATTTATTAAAAATTATTATAGGTACCGTAAAAAATTCTAAATAATCTGTATAATATATATATATAGCAAGTAGGAGACAGCACTCTCTGGTCTTAAAAAAAGTAGATTTATTCAGTGATGTTTTCGGGGAATGCTCCCCTTTTTCAGGGGAGCATTCCCCGAAACGTCACTGAATAAATCTACTTTTTTAAGACCAGAGAGTGCTTTCTCCTACTTGCCATATCTTACTCCAATTCTAGCACCCTTTCATGTGATGAACTGTTTGTGAGAGTGCACCTGTCTCTTGGATTATATATATATATATATATTTTATATAATAATTATTATAAGATTTTTTAATATTTTATATTTAATATTTCAAGAACACGCTTTAAGATTAATATTTCTTCATGTGCGCTAACCAGACTCCACGTTAGACCTAAAGCACAAAACATGAATAGCGTTACGCATATTACTATATTCTTCACATAGAAAAAAATATATTATTAAATATATATTTGTATATATTTGATAATGTTAATGTAAAATAGATATATATGCCTATATAAAAACTTATATATAGCAATAGATATATAGGTATAGGTGTATATAGTAATATATACAGGTATACCTTGCATATACAGCAGGTTAGGGACTGGAGTCCGGCTGTAAAGTGAAAACCGCCTTAAAGTGAAACAAGGCAGTTTTAGTTTTCTTTTCACTTGCCAGTGTTTAAAAACTTGAAAACAGGTTTGAACTAACAGATATTAGGGGTGCAATAGTGCTATGTTTAGTTTAACACTTGCACAGCACAGTATTCAATTAGGATTCAATAAATACTGTACCTGAAAATTGTGACAATTACTGTAGTAATATTTGCCAGACTATAGCACTGAGACACAGATTGCACTGTAATGTGTAAACAGAGTGAACTAAGCATAACAAAATGGTGCCAGTCACTTTTCTTGCAATATATCACAATGATTACAGCACTGTTTTAAAATCCTTAGAGGTTGAACTTCAGCTCCACAGAGCGCTGTATTAGCGAAGCGCTGTAAAGTAAACCGCTGTATAGTGAGATATACCTGTATTTGCAATAAAACATTCTGTATGTGAAGAACATTGGAATGTAAAATATTCAAAACTTCTGTCTTCTGTGCTCTCCATTAAAGTCTATTGGGGAGAATAAGTTAACACGGTTACGATATTTTAAGGCCTTTAATTAGCGTGTGTTGTTTTGCTTGCATGCAAATTTTTTACTTTTCACTTGTAATACGCGCGATACTCAACGCACAAAAAAAACTTACTTATAGCGAAGTTTACACTCAAGTGAAAGTGCTACTTGTAAACTAGCCCTTACTGTATATAAAGGATGGGGTCTGCAGTATCCTTTGATTTTAATGAAGGTAAAATGATTGTACTTTTAGTGAAATCGTGTGCTTCAGTTCTATATTTTGGATTATTACTGCAAATAAAATTAATACTTTATAATGTTATGCTTTACAATAAAATCCCTGAATTCTATTTAGATGCAATATGGATGGCTATTGTTGTAGCCTGTAAACCTTTATCTGCTACCTGTACAATTATTCTTATTTTATTTTTTTACTGATTGTTTAAAGTCATTACAAAGAGAAGAAAGAGAAAGAAAGAAAGAAAGAGAGAAAGAAAGAAAGAAAGAAAGAGTTGGTTGCCAGAAATCAAAGTTTTGAGAAATCAGTTTACAATTAAAATTTGACTGCTTTTCAAGTCAATGAGAGTTAGTTTCACTTTTGTAGCTAGTCAGATTTATGAGAGTTTAGCCAACGATTGAACACATTTCACTAAACGGTTGAGGTTAGTAAATTGAACCTAGGTAATTTTAGCTATGCTGGTGTCTGAATTTGTTTTTGACCTATGCTTGTGTTTATTCAATATTTTTTCTTATTGTTGCTGCTTACTTTTGTCTGTATTTACAGTATTGAGAAAGTATATGCATTATTTTAGTTACACATTTCTCACTGACCTTAATTGTCCATGTATAAAATGCAGTAATTTAACTGACTATAACATTGTTAAATGTTGATTTTCCAATAAAATATAATTGTGATATTTATTATATTTATTGGATATTTTTATGCAATTGATTAGTCAGGTCTGTTATTAGGTGTCATACTGGAGCATATTTAAATCTGATTTAACTGATGTTTCATCACAAATCTAATCTCTTCACTCAGATGATATTCTCTGAAATGATCTCTCAATGCTACAAGATCCTTCACAGGATTCTCTAAAGGCAAATTTTCCAATGATAGCTGTGTACCTCACTAGTACTTAGATTACGCGTTTTACATTCGTGTTTTAACGAAAATTCAGCGTTAAAACAGCAACGCAGCCATTATAAGTCTTGTCGGTATAGCTGTACCTCAAGCATTTTAGCCAGGCTGTAATGCAACGTCAGTGCTTCACTCAAAAAAATGCCATTTTTGCATGGGATTTCCATACCGCTGCCATTACAAGTTTTGCGGTGGGGCTAAAAAGCTTGCGTTACAGCCTATAACAACACAATCCGTTTCGCAATCTGAGAGCAGTAGTTATAAGTTTTATGCAACAAAACTGTTATACAAAATTCATAACTAAACTGTTACAAAGTACACTAACATCCATAAACTACCTATTAACCCCTAAACCGAGGCCCTCCCACATCGCAAATACTATTTTAAAGTTATTTATTAACCCAATAGTAATGAGAGCTGCTTAAATCTTTTTGGCTGATTTGTACAGCCAATAGGATTTTAGCAGCTATAATTCCTATTGGCTGATTTAAATTTTTCAGCCAATAGGAATGCAATGGTACCCCCAGTATAAAAGGGGTACCTTGTATTTGAATTCTCAGTGTGCCGCGGACGATCGCATGAAGAGGGCCTCCACGTCAGATCGATGGACTTCCGCCTCTGGACCTCCGCCTCCGCACATCGACCGCTCCGCGTCCACAGGGATAAAGAAGATTCCGGTCCCTTGATGGATGAAGATAGAGCCGTTTGAATGAAGATCGAGCCGCCTAGATGAAGATGGAGCTGCTGGGATGAAGATCGTTCAAGCCAGACTTCATCAACTGTGAGTACCTAAAGAGGGGTTAGTGTTAGAGTTTTTTAAGTTTTTTTTGGGGTGGTTTTTTTTTTTAGATTAGGGTTTGGGCTTGTCTTCAAAGAGCAGAATGCCCTTTTAAGGGCAAGAAAAAGAACTGAATGCCATTTTAAGGGCAATGCCCATACAAATGCCTTTTTAAGAGCAATGGGTAAATTTGTTTTTTTTTAGTTAGGTTTTTTTATTTTGTGGGTTTGGGTGGGTGGTGGTTTGTAATGTTATTGGGTGTTTGTTTTTATTTTGTAGCAAAAGAGCTGATTTCTTTTGGGCAATGCCCTACAAAAGGCTATTGGTAGTTTATTATATATTAGGGTTCTTTTAATTTGGGGTGTTTTTTGTCTTTTTTAAACGGGGCATTAGAATAGAAATAATTTTTATTATTTTATATTATACATTTGTTATTTTGTGTAATGTTTTTTTTTTCTTTTTGGGGTGTTTTTTTTTTTTTAAATAGCTAATTTTTTTTTATTTGGCAGCAAAATAGCTGAATGCCCTTTTAAGGACAATGCCCATACTAATGCCCTTTTTAGGGCAATGGGTAGATTAGGTTTAACTTTATTTTTATTTTGTGGGTTTGGGGGGTTGGGGTTTGTATACTGTTAGGGGGTGTTTCTTTTTCTTTTTAGAAATAGAGCGGATTTATTTAGGGCAATGCCCTACAAAAGGCCCTTTATTATAGATTAGGGTTTTTTATTTTGGGGTGTTTTTTTTTTTTTTTTAAACAGTGTATTAGAATAGGAATAATTTTTATTGTTTTGGATAATTTCATTTGTTATTTTTTGTAATGGTAGTTTTTTTAAATTTTTGTAATGTTAGTTGTTTTTTTTGTAATGTTAGGTTTTAGTGTAAGGCAGCTTAGGTTTGACTTTTATTTCACAGGTAAGTTTGTATTTATTTTAACTAGGTAGTTAGTCATTTGTTTTTATTTTTGATAATGTGTTTTTTATTTTCTGTAATTTAGTGTTTATTTTTTTGTAATTTAGAAAATTGTATTTTAATAATTTAATGTATTGTATTTTATTGTAATGATAGTTTTAGTGTAAGGCAGGTTAGATTTTATTTTACAGGTACGTTTGTATTTATTCTAACTAGGTAGTTATTAAATAGTTAATGACTATTTACTAACTAGTCTACCTAGTTAAAATAAATACAAACTTACCTGTGAAATAAAAACCTAAGCTAGCTACAATATAACTATCAGTTATATTGTAGCTAGCTTAAGTTTCATTTTTATTTCACAGATAAGCTTGCATTTAGTTTTAAATAGGTATTATTTAGTTAATAATTGTAACTTTAATTTAGGTCTATTTTAATTATGTTAAAGTTAGGGGGTGTTAGGTTTAGGGTTAGGGTTACGGTTAGGTTTAGGGTTAGGTTTAGGGGTTAATATAGTTTAATTTAGGTTGTTGCGATGTGAGGGCTGGTGGTTTAGGGGTAAATAGGTTTATTTAGTGGCAGTGATGTGGGAGGCCAGAGGTTTAGGAGTTAATACATTTATTTAGTGGCGGCGATGTTGGGGAGGGGCGGGATCGGGGTTAATAAATTTATTATAGTGGCGGTGATGCCGGGGGAAGCCGATTAGAGGTGTTTAGACTTGGGGTTTATGTTAGGCTGTTAGATTTAAACGTAACTTTTTTCCACATAGACATCAATGGGGCTGCGTTATGGGAGTTTTCAGTCCACGATCTCAGGTGTTAGGTTTTTTTCTAACACTCTCTCCTCAGTGATGTCTATGGGGAAAGCGTGCACGAGCACATCAAAGCAGCGCTTGTATTTTGTGTGGTATGGAGCTTAACGCAACCATATCGCATGCAGAAGACGGCTTTTCCAAAACTTGTAATGGCAGCGCTATGGAGGGTGAAATAACGCAACTTTTGTTGCATTCATTTCGCACCCTCTATAGCGCAAAACTTCTAATCTAGGTGTAAGGGATGTATCCTATGTTTCTGTATGGAGAGACACAATGTACAGTATAGTCCTCAATAGACATGTGCTGAGGGAATATTTTAATTTTGGATGAATCTTTAATAGTGAAAAACAATTTCTTTCATTTCATTCGTGATTAGATCCTGTGGTCATTCTGTTCAGCCAAATTTTGACAAATCCGTTAACCCCTTATTTCCTAGGGGAAACATTTTCAGGGCAGCAGAACATCTGAACAGTGGCTTAAACTTAAAAAAATGTTTAAGTATTAATTAGTGATAGTACTAAAAGCCAGCTGCAGCTTATAAAGATACTTTTTTTAATGTATTTTTATGTGGTTAGGATTTAGGGTTAGGGTGTTTAGATACTAGTTGGCTACCAAAAAAATCAATCAATCAAGTTACATTAAAATTGCTGGAAATAGTTATTGACTAGTGTAAATTTGAGCTTCTGAAACATTTACCGTCTGAACTGCATAAATATGAAGCCTTTCACGCCTGCAGAAAAGTCTCTTTTACCTTTAAGAGAAATTTGTAATAACTTGAAAGACGGTACTTATTTTGTTGCTGCACCATCATTCGTTCATTTGTTTATTCCTTAAAGAGGATGCTTGTTTTTTGTTTTGAAAGAAATGCAAAGAAAATTTTTATTTAAAAGAATAGTAAAATCCGAATGAAACTTTCATGATTCAGATAGGGCATGCCATTTGAAACAACATTCTAATTTACTTTTATCATCAAATTTACTTTGTTCTCTTGTTATTCTTAGTTGAAAGCTAAACCTAGGTAGGTTTATATGCTAATTTCTAAGCCCTTGATGGCCGCCTCTTATCTGAATGCACTTGACAGGTTTTTACAGCTAGAGGGCATTCGTTTATGTGTTTCTTATAGAAATTGTGCTCATGCACATGGACTTATTTAAGAGTCAGCACTAATTGCCTGAAATGCAAGTCTGTCAAAAGATCTGAGATAAGGAGGCAGTCTGCAGAGGTTTAGATACAAGGTAATTATAGAAGTAAAAAGTATATTTCTATAACAGTGTTGGTTATGCAAAACTGGGGAATGGTAAATAAAGGGATGGATTATCTATCTTTTTAAACAATAACATTTTTGGTGTTTACTATCCCTTTAAAGTACACAGGGAAAATTGTATGTAATGTTCACAGTAAAATATTATTTAATGTACAATGTAGTTTTTAATGTGAAAAGTTAAACTGTGATAAAATTTTTTAAAGCGTACTATATTTTTATATTTTAAAATGACTCTTGCAGTCTTTAAAAGAAGGCTGAACAAGGCCATTCCTTGGGCCTATCTGAAGTTTCTCAAAGGTCTGTTCATATGCTGTGATACCGCCTGTTATACCTATAAGTCTCACTGTTTTATCACATCAAATAAAACCTGTCGAGTTTGTCTCAAAATAAGTAATGTACTTATTGCCCTGATAGAAAATATATACAGGCCAAAATATAAGCACATGTGAGGCGAACGTGCTTCGAAAAAATGCATTCCCCATTTGAGATTCTACATTTCAGAGAGCTTCATTTCTTTCTATGAGGAGGGGGGCGCTTGTCACTTGCTGAGACTTTCAGACTCAGCCCCCTTCTTTTTATTAATTGAGGGCTGCCCATGTAAGGGTTGCCATAGTATTTGATTGAGTTTTAGATAATCAGACCATAAGCACGGTAATGAGTAAGCGTTGGATTAAACCTGTTTAATTTGTGTTTGTTTTTTACTTCATTTAATTTTCTTTTAAAAATGCTGAAATAAAGTGTGGACTGTGCAATTTTCTGTTGCAGCTCATTTCTTAATGGAATCAATGGGAGCAGCCCATGTGAAGTCTGTGAGCCCGCTCACTCACAGACCAAGCAGGCTTTATTTAATCTAAGCCCGTGACCATTTCTATAAATACATAAAGGTATTTACAGTGTACTTTATTTTATATTCCATATTAGTAAAAAAAAATCACTGATCAACACTTCTATTTGGTAGATTCCATTTAGAGCAAGGTCAAACAAAATTCATAGTGTGTCTTGACTTAGATACTAGATTATACCCTGTCTACTGTAATGCTGAATTATCTCTAATTAATACCGTCACTTGCCTACTACATGCTGAGTTCTTCAGTCATAGCAAATTGCACCTTCTGATAACATTTATTTCTTTAACCCCATTGTGCCTGTAATAATGTGCATTATTTAGCTCAAATTGAATAGTCTATATTTTGAAATATAATGCAAGGGCAGTCAAGTAAAAAAAAATTGTCGAACATATTTTAATAGAAATTTGTTTATGCTCAGTAGCCTCAAACTGTTGGTTAAATAAATAACAACTAGATTACGAGTTTTGCGTCAGTGTTTAAACGCTGAAAAAATGACCATTTTGGCGTTAAAACAGTAACGCAGCCATTGCAAGTCTTGTCGGTATAGCTGTACTGCAAGCCATTAGAGCAACGTCAATCCCGCACTCAAAAAAATTATGTTTTTGCATGGGATTTCCATAGCGCTGCCATTACAAGTTTTTCGGTGAGGCTAAAAAGCTTGCATTACAGCTTATAACGACACAATCCGTTTTGCAATCTGAGAGCAGTAGTTATGTGTTTTACGCAACAAAACTGTTACACAAAACTCATAACTAAACTGTTACAAAGTACACTAACACCCATAACTACCTATTAACCCTTAAACCGAGGCCCCCCAGCATCGCAAACACTATAATAAAGTTATTAACCCCTAATCTTCTGCTCCTATGCACCAATAACATTTATTAACCCCATATTCTGACGCTCCCCGACATCGTCGACAACATCGCCCACACAATAATAAAGATATTAACCCCTATTCCGCCGCTCCCTGGCATGGCCACCACTAAATAAAGTTATTAACCCCTAAACCTCTGGCCTCCCACATCACCAAAAACTAAAATAAGCTATTAACCCCTAAACCTAACAACCCCCTAACTTTAAATTAAAATTGCAATATCCCTATCTTAAAATAAATAAAAACTTACCTGGGAAATTAAAAAACCTAAGTTTAAACTATAAATTAAACTAACAAAACTGTTATACGAACATTAAAATAACTATCAATTAAATACATTAAATTACTCACACTACTAAAAAAATTAAATCTACAGTTACAAAAAATCAGCTATTTTTCCTTGTAAAATATATACAAAGACCCCCCCCAACAGTAAAACCCACCACCCAACCAACCCCCCAAAATAAAAAACCTAACTCTAAAAAAAACTAAGCTACCCATTGCCCTGAAAGGGCATTCATATGGGCATTGCCCTTAAAAGGGCATTCAGCTCTTTTAAGACAAGCCCAAACCCTAATCTAAAAAAATAAAAAAAACACCCCAAAAAACCTTAAAAAAACCTAACACTAGCCCCTCTTTAGGTACTCACAGTTGCTGAAGTCCGGCTTGAACAATCTTCATCTCAGTGGCTCCATCTTCATCCATCGAGGGACCGGCATCTTCTTCATCCCTGCGGAGCGGTCGATGCATGGGGCGGAGGTCCAGGCGAAGGTCCAAGGTGGAAGTCCAGGTGGAGGTTCATCGATCCGACGTGGAGGTCCTCTTCATGCCATCATCAGCCGCACACTGAGGATTCAAATGCAAGGTACCCTTTTTATACTGGGGGTACCATTGTATTCCTATTGGCTGAAAAATTTAAATCAGCCAATAGGAATTAGAGCTGCTAAAATCCTATTGGCTGTTCAAATAAGCCAATAGGAATTAGAGCTGCTAAAATTCTATTGGCTATTCAAATCAGCCAAAAGGAATGAGAGCTGCTTACATCCTATTGGCTGATTTGAACAGCCAATAGGATTTTAGCAGTTCTAATTCCTATTGGCTGATTTAAAATTTTCAGCCAATATGAATGCAATGGTACCCCCAGTATAAAAGGGGTACCTTGCATTTGAATCCTCAGTGTGCGAAGGACGATCACATGAAGAGGACCTCCACGTCTGATCGATGGACCTCCGCCTTGGACCTTCTCCTGTACCTCCGCATCCGCGCATCGACCACTCCGCCTCCGCAGGGATGAAGAAGATACCGGTCCCTTGATTGATGAAGATGGAGCTGCCTGGATGAGGATGGAGCAGTCTGGATGAAGATGGACCTGCTGGGAGGAAGATCGTTCAAGCCGGACTTCAACAAATGTGAGTACCTAAAGAGCTGTTAGTGTTAGGGTTTTTTTAAGGTTTTTTGGAGTGTTTTTTTTTTTAGATTAGGGTTTGGGCTTGTCTTAAAAGAGCTGAATGCCCTTTTCAGGGCAATGGGTAGATTAGTTTTTTTTAGTTAGGTTTTTTTATTTTGGGGGTTTGGGGGGGTGGGGGGTTGTAATGTTAGGGGGTGTTTGTTTTTATTTTGTAGCAAAAGAGCTGATTTCTTTAGGGCAATGCCCTAAAAAAGGCCCTTTTAAGGGCTTTTGGTAGTTTATTATAGATTAGGGTTCTTTTATTTTGGGGTGGATTTATTTTTAAAATTGGGTATTAGAATAGGAATAATTTATTAATTTTGTATAATTCATTTGTTATTTTGTGTAATGTTTTTTTTTTTGTTTTTGGGGTGTTTTTTTGCACATACAAATGCCCATTTCAGTGCAATGGGTAGATTAGGTTTAACTTTATTTTTATTTTGTGAGTTTGGGGGGGTGGGGGTTTGTATACTGTTAGGGGGTGTTTGTTTTTCTTTTTTAGAAAAAGAGCTGATTTCTTTAGGGCAATGCCCTACAGAAGGCCCTTTTAAGGGCCTACAAAAGGCCCCCTTTAAGGGCCCTTGGTAGTTTATTATAGATTAGGGTTTTTTTTTGGGGGGGTGGTTTAAACAGGGTATTAGAATAAGAATAATTTTTATTGTTTTGGATAATTTCGTTTGTTATTTTTTGTAATGGTAGTTTTTTTTATTTTTGTAACGTTAGTTTTTTTTTAATGTTAGGTTTTAGTGTAAGTCAGCTTAGGTTTGACTTTTATTTCACAGGTACATTTTTTTTTTAAACTAGGTAGTTAGTAAATAGTTAATAACTATTTACTTACTAGTCTACGTAGTTAAAATAAATACAAACTTACCTGTGAAATAAAAACCTAAGCTAGCTACAATATAACTATTAGTTATATTGTAGCTAGCTTAGGTTTCATTTTTATTTCACAGGTAAGTTTGTATTTAGTTTTAAATAGGTATTATTTAGTTAATAATTGTAACTTTAATTTAGGTCTATTTTAACTATGTTAAAGTTAGGGGGTGTTAGGTTTAGGGTTAGGGTTATGGTTAGGTTTAGTGTTAGGTATAGGGGTAAATATAGTTTAATTTAGGTTGTTGCGATGTGTGGGCTGGTGGTTTAGGGTTTAATAGGTTTATTTAGTAGCAATGATGTGGGAGGCCAGAGGTTTAGGGGTTAATAACTTTATTTAGTGGCGGCGATGTCGGGGAGTGGCGGAATAGGGGTTAATAAATGTATTTCGTGGCGGCGATATCGGGAGCGGCAGAATAGGGGTTAATAACATTATGTAGGTGTCGGTGATGTCGTGGCAGCAGATTAAACATAGACATCAATCGGGCTGCGTTAAAGAGCTTTTCATTCCGCGATCGCAGGTGTTAGTTTTTTTCTAACACTCTCTCCCCATTGATGTCTATGGGGTAACGTGCACGAGCACGTCAAAGCAGCGCTTGTATTTTGTGCGGTATCAAGATTAACGCAACCATATCGCACGCACACAGCAGTTTTTCAAAAACTTGTAATGGCAACACTATGGAGGGTGAAATAAGGCAACTTTTATTGCGTTCGTTTCACACCCTCTATAGCGCAACACTTGTAATCTAGGTGTAAGTGTTTTGGGAATGGATTACACTGAGTTTGTATTTGTATAAAAAAAAATAACTCTAAACAGGGATTTTCAGTCAGCTTGTTGTAATAAGGATAGCACAGTGAATGTCTGAGGATGTCCCAGAGAACTGATGAAGCTGAGAGAATGCAAGGAAACCTCTAAAGGGACCATATACTGTAAAATCATTCTTCTTTTAATGTATTTCCAATGACTAGTTATACCAGCGGCAGAGTATAAAATGTATAAGAAATTGCATTTTCATGTTTATTTGTGTATATTAAATTGCTGGTTTTGTGCTTTGAAACCAGTCTATTGAAATAGGTTGAGCTTGCAGGTAAAATGAGATCTCATTATGTTATCACTTTGTGTACACACACATGATTCCTTATCTTATATTTGTCTGTAACCCAAAGCCCAAATACTTAGAGAGAACAATAGAAATGTATCATTTTATTAGTTATCTCTTCTCCCCCCACCGGGAATGTAATTTATTCTGCTGGTTGTGATTACATAGCCTTTCAATAGCCTGGACTTAAGTCCAAATCCTTTCAGTATAGGTGGGGATACCACAGGCTAAATCAGCTATTTCAAATGCCGAAATAAGGGTAAACAAGCTACTTGTGAACAATTTAATACACTCCAGCAGGTAAAATGGATCACTAGGAACAAATTAAAGGGCAGAAAGTTTTTGGATAAACTGTTTCTTTAAATATATTTTCAAGATTAGCATAATTTAATACATTTTTAACCTTTATTTCAGTTTTAAGTAATCCTTAAGGTCTAGAAAAGACAGTAAATGTAAAATATTTTACCTCTCATAAACAGAGGGCTAAATTACAAGTGAAGCGCTGATGATTGCACGTGAGCTATATAAGAATATCATGGGCGTGTTAATTTGCACGCATATTACAGTTTGTAAGTAAACACTTTTGCTTGAGTGCAATCAAATTTATCGAGCGCCAGGTTATCGCTTAAAGGGCGAGGACAAAAAAAAAAAAGTTGCACCAAATACAACATAAAAACATTCAAATATGCTGTTGCACTCTTATAAATATTATGTGATAAAATTATTCATATAAATATTCATACTTTTTTAGAAGACGTATATGTTATATGGTCATGTATATGACTGCAAAGGGCTATAACATATATATATATATATATATATATATATATATACAGTACATATGTGTGTGTGTGTGTGTGTGTGTAATTAATAATTATACAATAATATTTAATAATATGTTTTACTGTATATTTACTGTAAATATATAACATTCCAATATTCTCATACAGGACAATTTTACTTTTATTTAAAATACATATTTCTATAAATATCTGTGTTTACCAATAGATATCTATTCCTATAGATATATATTTTGCATGAGCATTAAAAGATATTTATATAGAAATATGTATATTTTTTATGTAAAGAACATAGGAATCTAAAATAAATATAAATATATGCTGTATATATATATATATATATATATATATATATATATATATATATACACACAGTCTGTGGATTATTCAGAATTTAGTACATCTATAGCAATTTTTAACATTAAGAGATAATTCTCGAGTAGGTAAATATCTATCTATCATCCATAAAAAAAAGGTGGGATTTAGAGTAGAATCTAATAATAGCTTATGGAGGAGTTCATTAAATGTAAAATTCTACTTTCATAATTCAGATAGAACAGGCAATTTTAAGAGATGTTTCAATGTACTACTATTATCAAAATTACTTTGTTTTCTTGATGTCCTTTGTTGGAATGAATACCTAGCTTCTGGATCATCTGGAGGAGCCCTGCACTACAGGCTTCTATAAAACTTCTCTACTCTCATCTCATTTTGTAAAACTGGATATGAACAGAACTACTGTAAACTGTGAAACTGATAATTTGCAATAATGTAGCTGCAGAAATAATGTGCAAACAAGACTTAAAGGGACACTGAACCCAAATTGTTTCTTTTGTGATTCAGATAGAGCATGCAATTTTAAGCAAATTTCTAATTTACTCCTATTATCAAATTTTATTCATTCTCTTGGCATCTTTATTTGAAAAGCAAGAATGTAGGTTTAGATGCCGGCCCATTTTTGGTGAACAACCTGGGTTGTTCTTGCTGAGTGGTGAATTAATTTAACCGACCAATAAACAAGTGCTGTCTAGGGTCTGAACCAAAAAATAGTTTAGATGCCTTCTTATTCAAATAAAGAGAGCAAGAGAACAAAGAAAAATTGATAATAGGAGTAAATTAGAAAGTTGCTTAAAATTGCATGCTCTATCTGAATCGCAAAAGAAAAAAAATGGGTTCAGTGTCCTTTTAATCTTTGTTTTTAAAAGGATATGCTCTTATGTGACTGGGATTTTGAATAGGATTGCATCTTTGTGGCCTCAAAATTAAAACTTATTCACAACAGTCGCCTGTAATACAAGTGGAGCGATAACATTTCAGCGCTAACTGTGCTCAAGGTAAATCAGTAGCGGCTGATAAGTTTGCACTGGTATTAAAGGGACAGTCAACACTTACTTTAACATGTTTTTATATTGAAAATAACAAAACGGAGGTCCGCCTACACTATACCCCTCCTGCCTTGCCGCCTTGCTTCTGTCCTAATCAGCGGCGCTAACTACTCTAATACCCAGTAAATATGGATGCCGGACTCCCCCCACCATTACGTAGCTGCCTTCTTCTTCAACTTATAAGCAAATCAGAATCCAGGCATCGGACAGAAATTGCAAGCGCGTGCAATTTCAGTCCGAGGACTGGATTCTGATTTGCTTATCAGTTGAAGAAGAAGGCAGCTACGTAATGGTGGGGGGAGTCCGGCATCCATATTTACCGGGTATTAGAGTAGTTAGCGCCGCTGATTAGGACAGAAGCAAGGCGGCAAGGCAGGAGGGGTATAGTGTAGGCGGACCTCCGTTTTGTTATTTTCAATATAAAAACATGTTAAAGTAAGTGTTGACTGTCCCTTTAAAAGTTGAAAGTAAAAAGTTAGCTTGTGAGAGAAATACTCAGTCGCACTAACATTTGAAGGTTGGATAACGTAACTATGCTACAAGCGCTTTTTCTTTTTTTCTGCTTGAGTCCTTACAAGAGGGTGTGCTAGGCTAACTGGACTAAGGGCAAATCTACAATAGGAATACTTCAAATACCTATGCTCACTTAAAATAAAATGTTCTTTTTATTTTTAAATATACATTTCTATATTGTTTGTAAAATATACAGTATATCTATTGCTGCTTTATATCTATTTCTATATGAATATACTGTATATAGCATATATACATAACAATATAGAAACATATATTAAAAAATAAAAATAATACCTTCTAGGTTAAGAACATAGCAATTGTAAGTATTTCTATTAAAATATAAAAACATATTAAAATTGTTTAAAAATAATATTTCATTTTCAAGGAATTTGACTAATAAGGGCTAAAAAGGTGGAATTAGTATGCTGCTAATAGCCTGAGAGCTATGTGAGAGCAATAAATGGCTGCACTTACCTCAGATCCACCCAATCTACCGTGCATAATGACTGCAGAAAACACTGCTTCCATTAGAGAACCTATCCAGTGCTGTGTACATCACAGCAGAGGTTTAATGTGTGGAGTATATGGACGACCCAACAGGTGAGTACTAATGGACCAGGCCCCGCAATACTTGTGACTAACTCCTTTACTGTGAGCAATTGTGTCACTACCCAACATAAGTCTATATAAGTGTATATACATATTTAAACATATAAACAAATAAATGCACACGCACACACATATATATATATATATATATATATATATATATATAATCTATACAAAAATTTTGCATAGGAAATTAGCACATCCAGGCAAGTTCCCCGATTGCATTTCCCCAGTAAAACTCCATGTACATTGTTACCAATGCGCAAGAGTATTCTGGGTAAGATATGCAAACAAGATATGCAAAATTCAATTAATTTTTATATAAACCCTGAAATGAGCTTTACCGAAGCAGCAACCAAAAAACTATCTGCTACTGACGAGTTCTTAAAGAACGAAACAGGCTGTCTAGCAGTTTCTGTATTGCTGCAATCACCCTATTAAGGGATCGCTGTGTTAAAACAGAATTTGAAGCAAAAAATCTGAGATTTTGCATATCTAATTTGCATATTTTACCCAGAATCCTCTTGTGCATCGGTAACAATGTACATGGAGTTTTACTAGTGAAAAGCAAGCGGGGGAACTTGCCTGGATGTGCTAATTTCCTATGCAAAAATTTTGTATAGATTTACTTTTGATCTCAGATTTTTTTTCTCCACCATAATTTTAATGAATATATATATATATATATATATATATATATATATATACACAGTATATACAGTATATACATATATATATATATATATATATATATATTATTGAGCCCTTCCCAGTCAGACACATTGACATATACCACAGCCCTTTTTAACCCTTTTAAAACATTTATTTCAATGTTAAACTTATATACTTATATTTTCTATTAAATAGGTGTATATAAATGAAAGTAATACTTTATTTGAATATGTTTTACATGTATTTTGGGTAATTGTTTTTGTAGCCGTAACAATTTACTTCAGGTTGCTACCTTTATTTTGGCTTTCATTGGAGCTCAACTTGTAACTTTCAACTTGTAATAAAAGAGAGGTTTATCACAGTAGCAATATCCTTTAAAAGTATATGGAGTGCTAAAGGAATGTTGGACACGCTAAACCTTCTCTGGATATTAATATTGTACCCAGCACTATCATTTCCGCTCCACTTGTAATCTGGGCAAGTGTTTTTTGTAGTTCTTGCAGCTACATTTCTGAACTCTTGAACGAGTTTGCGCCTTCATGACTGTGAGTTTAATAATGTATCCACAAGAATTGGAAAATGCAGTATTGTGAAAAAAGTTTGAATTTTGCAATCATGAAGGAAAAATCTAATTTGAACATCATTACCACCACAATATTGCAATGGAGTGTTTACAGTTTCAATACTGTTAAAATCCAGTTTTAGAAGATGAGAGAAGTCCTTTTAATTGGAACCCAACCTGTAGACTTCTTTTTTATTTCAAATGTATGTTACAACAAACCAGAAAACAGTTCTTAAAATTAATATATGCAAATATTGAAAAAAAAACTATACTCAAGTGTGAACGAGCTCCTTAGGATGACAAATTGAAAATAATAATAATTTAAATAATTAGTCAATTTAATCTAGAGATAAGGAAAACTACCAGAGAACTTGCTGAATACTGAAGTGACAGAATAAGTTTTGCTTGACGTAGAGATTATTTTTTTATTTATGCAAGAATAATTACATTCAAGATATATTTAAAAACTGATTTATATGAAATTTAAATGAGAAATAATTACTTTAGATGGGTAATAATTTTACTAATTTAAAATATATAAATAAACAAATTGAAAGCAAAGACCAGTGAGTATGGCATTCCCTGTGTGCTGCAGAAGTAATAAAGATGTTCTGGAATTATCGTTGACGTCTCTTTGACAGCCTAACTTACAAGGGCTTTGCATGAAATGGAGATACATTGGTAAAATGTTGTGTCTATGTGCTCATTTATGGTCTTACAAATCTCACTAGCGTATTCACTATTAGTGTATAGATATTCTGTCATTATACAGCACAGCATATTAACTATACTTACTCAACATATTTATACTGAGCAGTGTACTTATCGAGGTATAATAAATCGAAAATGTATAATGTGCAATATACTAATTCTCAGTGTGTATGTAAATACAGTGTTTCTCAACCTTTTTGAGGCAAGTACCCCGTGTAGGTATACATTTGATTTCTATGTACCTCAACTGTAACACAAATATTATTGATTTTTTACACAAGCAAAAAAATTGAAATCATGTGTATCATTTGTTTTTACTAACTTGTATCAGATATGTTAATTCCCTAAATATATAAGAATCAGATATTTGTTTTATGTTTTCAGAAATGTAACCCCTTCGTGTCGGTACAATAAACGCTATTAGTAAAAATGAAATCACAAGATCGTCGATGCGATCATGTGATTTCAAGGCCGGGATTTGGTTATGGGGGACTGCCTACACTGCTAGGCACGCTCCCAGCCCAATTCTAGATTTAGTCAATGGGGAAGCTGCAGGAACACCGTATAAGACTGGACGTTTCATGCCATCCAAACAGTATTAAAGTCCAGCGCTGTTAGAATGGCTTGGACGTCCTAACTGCGTGAAGTTATTTGGCAATGTTACAACAGAGAATAATAAACATGTAGAACATGGATATTTAGTCCATTGATATTAATAATTATATGCAATTAATGTACTTTTTACATTAAAAAAGAGGAAAATAAACTCTTTTCTGCATGATGATGACAGTAGTATTTATGGTACCATCTTTCTATTTTTAATAACCATTTCATGCACAGCTTATCTGTTTCATTTAACTGTGGCACACGTCAGTATGATGCACTTTACCTTTTTCACAGTGACACTTTTATCTGCCACTAAGTACAGTGATTAACCTGTTGGTGTCAGCCACATTATTAACAGTGATTAACCCTTTCCTTCAAAGCATTCATATATAAATAGAAAAGTGGTTTGTTAACCCCTCCTTTTTTTACAAAGTTATATGCCACTGGAATGAAACAACATATATTAAAAATGGTAGGAGTGGACACAGCAGGATGACACTGTGTCAACTCCAAATTAATCTCCTCTGCATATGGCGTCCCTGTGTTCTGTGACAGTAATACAGATGTTCTTGAATTATCACTGAAATCTTACAGTAACTATTAACTATAATAGTTCATGGAGGAGTTAAAGGGACAGTGTACTGTAAACTAGTTTTTCCCTTAATATGTTTACACAATTGCTTTTTTACCAACTGCATGTATGGAAATTAGCTTTTTAAGATTTTTTTGTGTATATTAAAGCTCTGATTTTGTGTTTTGAAGCCACAACCTAATAAAATGGGTTGAGCTTGTAGGTATAATCAGATCTCATTACTTTATCACATTGTGTCTATATACCTGCTTCTTTATTTCATATCTGTCCATAAAACAATCACTAGTACTTGAAGAGAACAATGGAAAATCAACATTGTATTACCTTATCTCTGGAGTGTAATTTCTTCTGCTGGCTGTGTTTACAAAGCTTATCTATAGCTTGGACCTGCGGCCAAAAACTTTCAGAATAGGTGGGGATAACACAGGCTAAATCAACTATTTCAAATGCCAATATAAGGGTCAAGGGTAAACAATTTAATACACTCCAGCAGGTAAAGTGGATCATTGGGAACAAGTTAAAGGGGAGAAACCTTTTGAGTAAACTGTCCCTTTAATGTTGGCAGAATATAAATGTATTTTTGTATATTTAATCTGAAGTGAAGTGTTGTGAAAACAGAGAAGTTGTAGAAGCTATGCCAGCCTTGAGTAACCAAGATCTTAAAGGGACAGCCTACTTGAAAATTGTTATTGTATAAAAAGATAGATAATCCCTTTATTACCCATTCCCCAGTTTTGCATAATTAACACTAATAGCACATCAATATACTTTTTATCTATGTGATTACCTTGTATCTCAGTGATTGCCCCTTTATCTCAGTACTTTTTGCAAACTTGCATTTTCGCCAATTAGTGCTATTGACTGTGACTATGAATGTTCCAAAACAGAGTGCTACTGAGTCGATCAGTTACTCTGTCCTTTCAACTGCTCATTCTGTGGTAAATCAGGGACATCCTTTAAATCCAGCAGAAAGACAGTAATTACAGTCACTACAAAAACCAATACTCTATACATGTTTGATATGTAGCCATGAAATCCCACAAGGCCCCAATGCTTAAAGACAGTAATCCCTAATTCCTACTTCAATAGAATTGTGGCTACAGTATATGTTTTTAATTGCATCAAAGAATTGATGCATTGGATGTGTAATCAAAATATTGCCTTTCTTTGTAAGATGTATTTTATTGAGGTTTATCATCTCTATATCAACCTTAGCTGCCTGAGAGGGTAAACGCAAAACGCTTGCTTTTGTTGTAGGCACTTTTTATTGGGATGTGATCCTGTTTATAATGATATGTTAGTTTAAAGTAAACAATTTTTGAGTAAGGCAGAAGAAAGGTTGCCTTATAATATTAGGGAATGCAAGAAAACCTTGAATCAGCAGTGATTTTATGGGGGGAAGAGGGGGTGCTATGCACTTTCCAAACACATATAAAGCACCCCCATTGAGCTATGAAGGGAAGCTCATGCTCTGCCAAGTGGCTCAATGCATTATGTGTGCTATGTCTTTAATCACTTTTGTTAGCCCCCACATTTTAAGTTCTAGAACTGCCACTGCCTGGAATTTGCATTAGGCTGTCCTGAGCATTAAAGGGACATTAAACACTTTTAGATGGTAATATAAAATGATAAATTGTATATATAAAAAAAATCTACAAAATACTTTAATTCTTTATTTTGTCCCCTTTTCCTAAAATTCCATTCTGAAATTGTGAGCATTTCAGTTCCTGTTAGAAAAGGAAGTGCAGAACACTAATATATATTCCACAGAACCATTGACTGCCCACTCTAGTGACCTTTTTATAACTGTCCCTAATTGGCCACAGAAGAGAAGGTAACCTAAGTTGCAACATGGCAGCTCCCATTGTTTTATAGGCATTCAAACGTAACCCTTATTTTGTAACTATTTAAACAACTAATACAACTTTAAAAAAAATACATCCACGTTATTCTCAGACTAATCTTTTCTTTGAATGCATAATTCTATCTATCATTTATTTAGTGTATAATGTCCCTTTAAATAGAGTGACTTTAAAGCAATTTTTATTTATGCATAGTTAAATGTATATCAACAATCAAACACTAACTGTATTGCAGAATATCTGGTTAAAAATCAATGTTTTAAATGAATTTATTTGGTTGGTAACATTTGTATTATTTTACAGTGCAGTAAATGCACTTTGAAACATATTGTTTATCTTATCTTATTTGCTGTTACTGTAATAAAACTATTTTCTGTGAATTACATATTGAGATTTTAGTCCATTTTAGCCTGCAATATAGAAATGCATTTGAGCAGACATGTTTCTTTGTTATGTTTATTTTTAAAGTAAAATCATATCTGCCTGACGTGTACACCTTAAGCCATTCCAATGTTTGGTATAATGATGTATTTCTCTGCGCTGAGCTCTGGAGTTTTGGGGTCTTGCTGAGTACCAAGACTCGACAAGAGAGTAAGTCGCATTGAATATTTACTGCCTGCATTGAACCTAGAGGGAATCTACAGAGTGATTGTCCTAACAGTGTACCGATGGATGGATCATGTCTAATTGCATTATGTTAATGGTGTTTACGTCTCTGTTGATGTGATAACTTGTTTATTGGATCCCTAAAGTGCTTATTATGGAAAATTATTTCAATATGTTTTAGGATATGCAGCAGTGTTTCCTTGTTTCAGTATATAGAATTATTGATTTAATCTCTCTGCTTTTATTTTTATCTTGATGTGTTTTGTTTCTTTACTTCTTTATAACCTTTATAAAGTACCTGAATATTTAGTACTGATGGCACCGTAAATATATAAAATTGTCTTGTGTCAGCTGACATATTCTGTATTATGTATTATTGTTTATTTTAAAAATCAACGTGGTAGGGAAATCTTGAGTATGAGAATGCTTATTAAAATAAGCTATTGGAGAAATGATCACCACATATATTGCAGTACAGTCTCTATTTATTAGTCTTCTGTGAATTTAAGTGGCATACAACTGCGGCACTAAATTGCTGTAATGCATTAGAGCATTTTCTTATTGTGCTATTGTTTACGTATATATCTGCTGCCTGTATTTAACCACTGCATAGTATAGATGTGCATTCATCACGAAAATCAGATTTCCGTTTCGTTTTCATGAAACAAATATACGAATGAATGCACCAAAGAAAATAAAGAAAATTAAAAAAAATACTGACGTAAATCATCAGTATTCATTTGCTTACTTTATTTTTTTTTTTTAAGCTGTTAATACTTACCTAAACATGCTCACCATGCTCTCCAGAACACATTAAAGTAAGTATTGTAGCTATAGATGATTTTTTTCACCTGTAGCTTTGAAACGTTTACATTTGTTTTAATGAAAACTAATGTAAGGCTTAACGAAAATTCAGTACCATAAAGTGTAGCCACCAAATATTCAGGGAAACAAATTTCCCTGAATATTCGGAACGAAAATTTAATCTGAAACTAAATTTTCTTGTCTGCACATCTCTACTGCATCAGACTGTATAGTTAAAGTCATTTGGGAGCAGCAACACATTTCCGCTGAACTGAGCACATCTGGTGATTTGTGGCTACACACAATTGCCACTTGTGACTATGTTCAGCTAATGATTGGCAGTAAATTGCACTGGCTTTAATTATGTGTTTAACCCCTTTGCAAGCAAATAATAATGCAATATTGTCATTTTTTAATGCAGTTGTTTTTCCCTTTAACATTTTGTTCTATTGCTGTATATGCTATAGTTAAATCTTAAAGGGACAGTCTAGACAAAATTAAACTTTCATGATTCAGATAGGGCATGCAATTTTAAACAACTTTCCATTTACTTTTATCATCAAATTTGCTTTGTTTTGTTTTTTTTGTATTCTTTGCTAAACCTAGGTAGGCTCATATGCTACATTTGAAGTCATTAAAGGCCACCTCTTATCTCCCCAAAATGTTATGATCTAGGACCACCTCTTGTGATGAGTTTTACATAGCTCCTGTATAATATACAAATGTGATCAGGGGCGGAACTATTATTGGCGCAGCAGGTGCAGGCGCACCAGGGCTCAAGAGCTGGAGGGGGCCCATAACAGCCAGTCTATACATAGGTGTGTGCAGGGGGGCCTTTTATTAGTGCAAATTGTATGTCCACCCTATTATCTATCTATCTATCTATCTATATCTATCTGTCCCTCTATCCTCAAAATCATTATACAGAGCAGAATGAATATTATTACTTCTGCTTTCTACTGGGTTAACATTGGGGGCCCCAGAAATATCTTGCACCAGGCCCTCTGTTGAGTAGGTCCGCTACTGGATGTGATCATAATGAATCCGTTCACTGAGGCAGTTTTAATGGCTTGAGAAAATGTGTTAAATATAAATATCAGTAAATACTCTCCATAATAGTACAAATTTAAATTCTTTTTTTTTTTTTCTTTTCTTAATTTTTGCTAAATAATGTCAATAAGATTTGGTAAGATTTTATTCTGTTTTTTTTTTGTTTTTTTTTAAAGATAATCTAGTGTTATTGGCACATTTTATTCACTTAAGACAATGCTCATTTGCTAAAAATTTTTTATTAACTTTCCACCTCCAAATTTAAAGTAGTGTATTAAGAAGCATGTATTCATATATGTATACTGTGTATATATACAGGGCTCAAAATTTCCACTAGGCATTGGAAAGTGGAAATTTAACCTTCGGAGAGTGGACATTAGTGAGTGGATGTCTATAAATATTATCTAAAGGGATTTTATATATCCATGAAAGGGCAAGATATGTTATTTCTCTAGGGCTATACGGACCCCATTAGTGCTTAGACTGTTACATCTGAGAGGGTAAACAGGGGCAGAGAGAGATTGGAGAGGAAAAGTGGAAGTGGAGAAAAAGATAGTTTTAAGAAAGAGTGAAGAAAAAAAGAGAGTGAAGAGATATGAAAGAGAAAAGTGTAAAGAGAAGATATGGCCCGAGAGAGAAGGGAGGGGGTAAAAAGAGAGATTGAAGAAAGCAGGCAGTGGAGGAAAAAAGATAAGAGATGATAGTTATAAAAAAAAATTCCAGGTCTGCTATGACCTTACATTAATGTCAACACTCTCTGCTTTCTCCTAATTCAACAAATTTCTTTTTCTGTCCAGCTGTTCTCTACCCCGGAACCCTAGTTGATGTTGTGATGTTGCTAACTGCTATGCACCTATTTTTGGTATAAAACAAAAACAATATAACAAAATTACAGCCCTGATATATAAATATATATATATATATATATATATATATATATATATATAGATAGATAGATAGATAGATAGATAAATAGATATATAAAAGCAAGAATGGCATTCCAGGGAGTTTTAGTGGTTTTCACCTACGTGTAGGCACAGCATGTTTAATTCATAAAGATTAAATTCCCCCTGTGGAGTATCTTTTCTCATAATACAAATGTACACAGAGTTCTGGCTATGAAAGATAAGGGTGTAGAAAAAATATAAATGTATATAGAAAGTCAATGAAGGCACCCGTTATAATAAAAGGGGCATGGTGAAACCACGCCAGTAGTAAAGTCCATGCAAAAATAGCTCAATGTGATTAAGGCAAAGGGCACCCAAGAACAAGCTTGATATAAAATAAAAGCTTGCCTCCTCTTCAAAGCACTGTAATGCTCCCGTTGTCAGCCATTAACTCTCTGGTTCCAGCAAACCTAATTGCCAAAAGGAACCATCAGCGGCAAATACCTCCAGAGACCAGTCCCAGGACGTCAGCACGTATGACCGCGCTCCCCTCCTGGGGTAAGTCCATCTCGGGTAGACTCCGGTAAGTGCAAAGGGGGTGTGTCAGCCACTCGCTTGTAGTATCCAAACGGCAACCTCGAGCAGGATTGTATAAATCTGTTGTACAAAGCTTCATGGGCGGAGTAGAAAGCGGACAATAAACCCCAATAATAACTCCAGGGTGCCTTGAGATCAAATATGGATAATACCTATACACGTAATAGACTCTCCACTCACTGTGGGATTAAACCTATGCAAATACAAAAGAATAGAGAATATATATATATATATATATATATATATGCATGCAATATGATATAAGCCCAAAAGATACCTAAGCTCATATCATATTGTATGCATATATATATATATATATATATATATTCTCTATTCTTTTGTATTTGCATAGGTTTAATCCCACAGCGAACGGAGAGTCTATTACGTGTATAGGTATAGCAGGTGTTCAATCATCATTTAACCAATGATATTCATTTGTAACCTTTTTAAGCTGCTAACTGACGTTTGTTTGTTAGGTCTATGATTATGGCAGTTTGCCGAAAATGCGTAAGACCAGTCATTATCTGTACCTGTGTTCTACTTTTAATCATTTTGGAATAAAGACTGTTTATTTTAATTCGCCTTATCTATGGAGTTCCTGTATCCATCTGCTTGTATTTATATCTTTTCTCATAGTCTTGTCTTGCTATTATATGTCTTGCCTCATTTTTATTTGTCTTTTATTTCTCTCTACTGCATTTGTTTTCATTCTTACATACAATAGAGTGGACTGTTCTATATTGGAAATCTATTTTTTAATTTGTTTGTTCAGTAAGGTTTTGAATGTGTTTTTGTGATTCTGGTCTCCTTCACAGTAGAACTCATTCTATGCACCAAGAGATTTTGTTATAATCATGGCTCCATTAATTGTCACATAGAGTGTCTCACGACTTGAGGCTGTGATGAGGCTGGGCAGGTACAAACCTTGAATAGTAGTTTCAAGAACAGGTTTTATTGACTATAGGCTAATACTGAGTGAGGGATGGTCCTGGATATTCTTGTTCATGTTCGTACATTGTTAAATCTTAAACGGGATTTTTATATTATTAGCAACAAAAATACATTTCCAGATGTAGAGCCTACAGAGGACATTTTTATTAAAAGTTTCAAACAATAATACATACAATAACAAAAAAAAACAGAAAAAGATCAAACAACAAACAATTTAAAAATACAAAACATATTATATTCTTAAATCCTTATTAACATTTAAAACAATGTTCCGCCAATTTTTAAAGTTTTCTTCCCTCTTAATATTTTTTAACCCATTTACAATTAACTCCAAGACATCCTCAACCTTTAAATGAATTTGCTTTAAAACCTACAGAGGATGTGCCTGCTGTTCTGTCTGGGTACTGATGGAATCCCCTGGTTCTGTGTTGAAATAAGTAATATTACAAGTATTTTTTACTTATTAAGCTTAGATTATTTCACATTTACAACATCTTTATGTACCGTACATCATATAATGGGCTGTAAAAATAAAATGCTCTATTTCAGTTGAGCATTTTTTACTCAAATAGTAAACACATACATTTAAAGGAAGAGAAATGTGCATAGGTGCATTTTAATTTTAAATAGAAGCAATATACTTCCATTAGCAAAAATGGTTCTAGTAAAAGTTATTACTGTTTCAGAAGCATACGCACAGTGGAGGCTCCTCTATAGGAGCATATGAGCACGTGAACCCCCTGAACCCCAGCAAAAAAAAAAGAGAAAGAAATTAAAAAATTAACATATTAAATACATAAAACCTTTTGGGCTGAATAAATATAATTTTTCCTATGGGGGACTCAAGGATCCACTGCAGTTTTTTGTTTTTTTTAAAAAAATGACATTTTTACTTCTATTGCACCGCACATGTGATAGACTTAGGACTAGGCAAAAAGCCCTTTGCACTTTTTCTAAGTGCCTGCTGCGCCACCTATAACCAAGCCCATAACTTTGCCATTTGCACAGCTTTCAGTGTGTGAGTGTGACCCAGCCGTCGTCACCTGCAGTGTGCGGGAAGAGGAGCCTTGTTGGCACCAGAGGAGTCCATATAGTGCACTAGCAGCTAGCTGGTAGCAAGAGAGGAGAGGGAAGTGCTTAGACTGAGAAAAATAGAGATAGGGCGAGTGCTGAGACTGAGAAAAAGTTTCCAAATCAGCTTGTTGAGCAAACAACAGATGTTTATCCCATGTTACAGAAGGATCGCCTGAAAACTGAACTAGGAGTAGATTACAGAAGATTTCAGAAATATCAATGGTGCCATTAGTCTACTACAGTTTGCTATAAAAAATAACCTGCACACTATGTTCTCAGAGACCTACAAACTGTTGCTAATTATTTCTATTATTCCAGTGACAACTGCTGAGGCCGAGAGATGTTTCGCAACATTAAAACGAGTTAAGACATTTTTAAGGAGCACCATGAGTGAGGACAGACTGACCGCTCTAGCCATGCTCTCAATTGAAAAAAAAAAAGATAAAGGACATCCCTAAATTTAACGAAAAAGTTATTGATTTATTTGCCTCAAAAAAAGACAGGCGGATTGACTTAAAATACAAAACTTGCACTTGAGTAATCATCGTTCCCTTTGAATGTTTACCTTTGAAGTAAATTAGTAAAACTAGTGTAATAGAATCTTCCTTTGTGAAAAGTCAGATGTTACAGTTTTTCTACGTATGAGTGCTTGTTGTTTTCTTTAAGTTCCATTCTTTGTTTTTTACTTGTACGTAAAACAGAAATGTATTTTAACCTGTACGTTACGTTGTAAATGTAAATTTAATTTTCACAATTTATATATTGTGAACCCCGATTTGAATAACCCACAAGCCACCACACAAGGTTGCAACATGGGACTAGAGGATAAGGATTGAAACACCATGCCTGTGTCAGTGAAGATTTAATTTATGTCATACAAGTCACTGCTGACTCTCTAGTAAGGTATGGTGTTTAAAAGCTGGTGCACAGGCCTACATGCGTATGTTGCAGGAAAATTGAACTATATTGCAAAAATGCACATATTTAAAATTTAAATGTACTCCTGCACTTTTTAGTTTCGACCTTTATATACCTTTAAATACACAGTTAAAGGGATATAAAACAATCTGTTTCATTGTTGTAATAAAAAACACTGAGCAGTGGGTTATACTGGCAATTGTACTATTGCAATCATTTTAAAAAGGATTTTACATTTTTTTCTTTTTTAACTTAATTTGTGCAGGTTCAGACAGTGGCTACACTCATATAGCAAAAAACAAGTCAGTTGTTTGCCTGTTTTTGTCACAAAATCTATCTAGTTTTTATGCTTACTATTTCATATCCCTTTAAAGGGGCATGAAACCCAAAATTTTTCTTTCATGATTCAGACAAAGCACACAAATTTAAACAACTTTTCAAACTACTTGAAAAGCATATCTAGATAGGCTCAACAGCTGGGAACTAGCTACTGATTGATGGCTGCCCATATATGCCTCTTGTGATTGGCTTACCAACGTGTTCCCAGTAGTAAATTCCTGCTTCTTCAAGAAAGGATTCCAAAAGAGTGAAGCAAAATTGATAATAGAAGTAAATTGGAAAGTTGTTTGCATATGTATGCGCTATCTGAATGATGAAAGAAAATGTTTGGGTTTAATGCCCCTTTCAGGTCTGGGAGCAAAGTGTTGTTGGACTTTAACTATGACCTAGATTACAAGTGGAGCTACAAAAATGTTAGCACTATTGAGCAATAACACTGCGTGTTAAATCAATAGCGCTCCTATGCTTGTGCTGGTATTACAAGTTGAAAGAAAAAAGTTTGTGTGCTATCGAAACAACTCTGGAAGTTAGATAGCATGACTAATATAATGCCTTTTCTTCATATACCTTTAAGGAGCATCGTAAAGAAGCTTCTTCTGTCTTTCTTTTGCACACTAAGGGTGCTAGGCCACCTACGCTAAAGCTGAAGGAGTGTTAAGAAATACCTTTGTTCTTCAACTAGAAGAATATATATACAGTGTCTCACAAAAGTGAGTACACCCCTCACATTTTTGTAAACATTTGCCCTATTAAGCATCTGTGGGGCATCCTCAAATGGAAGGTGGGGGAGTGCTCCGTGATGTCGTCATGGAGGAGTGGAAGAGGACTCCAGCGACAACCTGTGAAGCTCTGGTGAACTCCATGCCCAAGAGGGTTAAGGCAGTGCTGGAATATAATGTTGGTCACACAAAATATTGACACTTTGGGCCCAATTTGGACATTTCCATTTAGGGGTGTACTCACTTTTGTTGCCAACGGTTTAGACATTAATGGCTGTGTGTTGAGTTTTTTTGAGGGGACAGCAAATTTACACTGTTATACAGGCTGTACACTCACTACTTTACATTGTAACAAAGTGTCATTTCTTCAGTGTTGTCACATGAAAAGATATAACAAAATATTTCCAAAAATGAGAGGGGTGTACTCACTTTTGTGAGATACTGTATATACATATATATAAATATTCTTATTTGAGTATATGAATGTAATACTTTGTTATCACTTTCAACTTGTAATATGACTGATGTTTAGCAATATCCATTGAAAGAATAGGGTACGCTAAAAGGATTTCCGCCACGCTAAACATTCTGTGGTAAACATTCTTTATCATACCAGACTGCACGCTAATCTTAGCGTGGACCAGCGATATTGATAGCGCACCCTGCGCTCCACTCCATCTAGGCCAAATTGTTTAACTGGTTTTCATGGGTTAAAAGCAACATTAAAGGGGTATTTGTTTAAAATTAAAATGTTCTAAAAATTATAGTATTTTATTTTTACTCTACAGCTTCCTTTTAAGTATTGTCTACATGATCATAGCCGTGGAAATATTAAAACATGCTTTGGGCCATGTTTGTAGTAGAACAAGTTCCATCCATTCTTTTGCAGGTGAATAGCTTCTCAGCAAATTTAATTAGATTTATAAAGAGATTTCTGATGAAAACATTAGTTAGTAGCTTTTCAGCTGCAGTAGAATGCAACACGTTTTATAAGTTGATTTTTAATATGTTACATCATTTTCAGCTGAATCAGTTCATACTATTCCAAGCTTGATGTCTTTTTTCTATATATTTTTTGGTATAAATAGATTTCAAATTAAAGTGATGGTGTGAAGCAACAGTGATAACTTTAAAGGGATATTCTGGTCAAACTTTAAATGCACATAGATGAATAACATCTTTGAATAGAAACATATGTGCAATATGCATGCATTGGCAAAAATGCTTCTAGTAAAAGTTATCACTGTTTAAGTGTTAGCATTTTTCTCTGCACGTGCATGTGAGCTATAGCTAGATATTCTCAGTGCACCAACATTTTAAATACTGCAGCTGCTCAGAGCACCAGTGGGGCTTGTAGCATGTCAGCAATTAACTAATTGAGTCATTACCAGATGGTACAAACACCTTAGGCTCTCTGAGCATGTGTTGTGTTTAAAATACTGGTGCACGGTGCATACTTAAATACACATTTGAAACGGCTATAGCTTTTGTAAGAAGCATTTTTGCTAATGCATGTATATTACAAAAATGCTTTTATGCAAAGCTGCATCGCATCCACGTGGATTCCAATTTTGTCTGGAATGTCCCTTTAAATGGACAGTTAACACCAGAATTTTTGTAGTTTGAAAAGATACATAATCCCTTAATTACCCATTCCCCAGTTTTGAAAAACCAACACAGTTATAATAATACACGTTTTACCTCTGTGATTACCTTGTATCTAAGCTTATGCAGACCGCCTCCTTATTTCAGTTCTTTTGACAGACTTGCATTTTAGCCAATCAGTGCTCACTCCTCTGTAAATTCACGTGCATGAGCTCAATTTTATCTATATGAAACACATGAACTAATGCCCTCTAGTGGGGAAAAACTGTCAAATGCAGAGACGGCCTTCAATGTTTAAGAAATTAGCATATGAGCCTCTTAGGTTTAGCTTTCAACTAAGAATACCAAGAGAACAAAGCAAAATTGGTGATAAAAGTACGTTGGAAAGTTGTTTAAAATTGCATGCCCTATTTGAATCATGAAAGTTTTTTGTGGGCTTGACTGTCCCTTTAAGTATAATTTGTATTGTCTCTTTTTAATTAAAAATACAAAGTTAAAGAAATCTTTCCACGATCTAGAAAAATACACACATATCTGATCCTAAAATGTGTGGCTAGATTAAATTTATTTCAGTATGCTGCTTATTAAAGTGAATGTAAATTTTGATGCTAAAGTGCCCGGTTTTTAAAACTTTGATTAAAAACAGGGGCACTTTAATTCATAAAAATTTACATTTCACTCCTGTTGTGACAAAAAACTTACCTTTTAAACTTCACAGCAGCTCCAGCTTTCTCCGGTCTCACAAGCCATTTCTGATGTCAGAAATGATTGATAGGTCATTCTCCAATCACAGCTTCCCCCCCGGGGGATTCAGTGTCTGATTCACTGCTGTGATTGGAGGAAGCCGATGCCTCATTTTAGACCCAGGAAGAGGCTTTGAAACAGGTGGAGGAAGCTGGAGCTGCTGTGAAGATTAAAAGGTAAGTTTTTTTCACAAACGGAGTGAAATGAAAATTTTTATGAATTAAAGTGCCTCTGTTTTTAATCAAAGTTTTAAAAACCGGACACTTTAGCATCAAAATTTACATTCACTTTAAACAGACATGAAAGTACAAAAAGAAATCTCTCTTGTATGTTTAGCATTTATTATTGCACTATTGCTTGCATATAACTATGGAGTCGATCACAATCAATTGGCTGATTTCTTTCAGAAGGTTTTGACGCAATCACAATAACTGGTCTTCAGATGTTTCTCTGTATATTGAAAGGACCACTAAACACAAGAGTATAGCACAATCAGTAAATGCATAATAAAAAGACAATGCAAAAGCACTTTGAGTTTCTAATGAGTAGTAGATTTCTTTCTGACAAATTTTAAATGTAGTTGTATTTTTCCTCCCACTGCATCATAAGCTAATTACTAAATGCGTATACGTGTATGCTGTGAATCTTGCACATGCTCAGTAAGAGCTGGTGCCTCAGAAAGCGTGCATATAAAAGATTTTGCACATTTAGATAATGGAAGTGAATTGGAAAGTTTTTTTTAAAAAAAATGTGTGCTCTATCTGAATAATGAAAGTTTAATTTGAATTGAGTGTCCCTTTCACATGGAGGCAAAGCAATCACAATCTAGTTTCTTGATATTTTTTATCAGGTTTTCAAGACTATTTTACACTTCCAAACTGACCATACTAATTATAGATGTCAGTTTACGTTGGATTTCCAGTTTCGATCCCAATAACAGGTACTTAATACCCAAAAATAGATTTATGAAGGTGTGATTCTGTTTAAGATTTCAGGATTTTTTTAAATCGAAAAACTTGTTTGTGGCTAATTTGAAAAGTAAATTGAAAAAGTCATACTCTATCTTAACCATAACAGTTTTATTTGCAAATTCCTAGAGAGTTCATTATGTTCTAGAAAAATAAAAATTATTTTATAACCATTAAATAGTAAATATTGAAAGAATAATCAGGTTTAAACCATTACTCAACCTTAAAATATATCAAAATGTATTTACATTTTATTAATATCTCATCATATAACCAGAGCAAATGTGCATTTGTGGTTATATAATGATGATATATTAGTGAAATGTTAATGCATTTTTTATATATTTAAAAGGAGTACTGAAGCCACTTTTTTTTTCAGGTTGACTAATGGTTTAAACCTGATTATTCTTTCTATATTTACTATTTTATTATTAAGTGTAAGGGTCTGCACCAATTGATACAATAATATATTGATATATATGAGCCTTAAAAAAAATTGTTCTCTTCTAATTTTTTAATATATTTGATTTTATAACCACTGTTCCTAAACAGACACAGCCAGTGAGCCAATCAGGAGCACAACACCCCCAACCATAGGCTGTGTTCATCTTTTGGACTGACCAGATTGCAAGTGGTGCTCTAATATTTTTTTCACTTGCATGCTAACTGCGCACAAAGTAAAAAATTATTTCGGCCACATAAGCACATGTATTACAAGTTGAAAGTAAAAAGACCAAGCATGCTAACTTCAGGACCTGGGCGGAATTTACAGCCCAGGTTCCCATAGGCACCCTAAATATGAAGCCACCCGCTCACCGCTGTGGGCAGTACATACAAATAGAAGCCTTAAATAAAGAGAGCTGCAGTGGCTACAGACCAGGCCCTGACGCTTACCTCTAGCACTCATCTGACATGCCACAACTGGTGGCCTAGCCCCTTTCCCACTGCTCGGTGTCTCTGGCCTGTACTTGGTATTCAGGATGGGGCGGCTGCTACCCTCCAGTGTTTGGTAGTCAACATATACGGGAAGGTGTTAACAGGAATCACTGTCTGAGCCTAGGGAGGAGAAAGAACACACTGTGCTCTGTGTGTGTCAACCCCGGAGAGATGCAGCAGCGACTCAGTACTGTGTGCCTATCTATACCTTTATATCTATAGGAATATATGAGATATATATTGTAAAAATAAACATTTCTCTTGTAAGGTGTATCCAGTCCACGGATTCATCCATTACTTGTGGGATATTCTCCTTCCCAACAGGATGCTGCAAGAGGACACCCACAGCAGAGCTGTCTATATAGCTCCTCCCCTAACTGCCACTCCCAGTCATTCTCTTGCAGCTCTCGACAAGAAAGGAAGTATCAAGAGAGATGTGGTGAATTAGTGTAGTTTATCTTCAATCAAAAGTTTGTTATTTTTAAACGGTACCGGCGTTGAACTGTTTTTACCTCAGGCTGAAATTAGAAGACGTTACTTCAAAGTCTAAGCTTCTCAACATTCCCTTCAAGGGGCAGACCCTATTCGGGCCTGGACTGAAGGAGATCATTTCTGATATTACTGGGGGAAAAGGTCACGCCCTTCCTCAGGATAGGTCCAACAAATTAAGGACCAAACAGACTAATTTTCATTCCTTTCGAAACTTCAAGAGTGGCGCAGCTTCAACTTCCTCTAATACAAAACAAGAGGGAAATTTTGCCCAGTCCAAGCCGGTATGGAGACCTAACCAGGCTTGGAACAAAGGAAAGCAGGCCAAAAAAACCTGCTGCTGCCTCTAAAACAGCATGAAGGAGCAGCCCCCGATCCGGAAACGGATCTAGTAGGGGGCAGACTTTCTCTCTTCGCCCAGGCTTGGGCAAGAGATGTCCAGGATCCATGTGCGTTGGGAATTGTGTCCCAGGGATATCTTCTGGATTTCAAAGCTTCCTCCCCAAAAGGGAGATTTCATCTCTCACAATTATCTGCAAACCAGATAAAGAGAGAGGCATTCTTACATTGTCTTCAAGACCTCCTAGTTATGGGAGTGATCCACCCAGTTCCAAAGGAGGAACAGGGGCAAGACTTCTATTCAAATCTGTTTGTAGTTCCCAAGAAAGAGGGAACTTTCAGACCAATCTTAGATCTCAAGATCCTAAACAAATTTCTCAGGGTCCCATCCTTCAAACCATATTCGAACCATCCTACCTATGATCCAGGAGGGTCAATATATGACTCCCGTGGACTTAAAGGATGCTTATCTTCACATTACGATACACAGAGATCATCATCGGTTTCTCAGGTTCGCCTTCCTAGACAGGCATTACCAGTTTGTGGCTCTTCCCTTTGGGTTAGCTACGGCACCAAGAATCTTTACGAAAGTTCTAGGGTCAATCCTAGTGGTCCTAAGGCCGCGGGGTATAGCAGTAGCCCCTTACCTAGACAACATTCTGATACAGGCGTCGAATTTTCAAATCGCCAGGTCCCATACGGACATTGTTCTGGCATTCCTGAGGTCTCATGGGTGGAAGGTGAACGTAGAAAAGAGTTCTCTATCCCCTCTCACAAGAGTTTCCTTCCTAGGAACTCTGATAGATTCTGTAGAAATGAAGATTTACCTGACAGAGGCCAGGTTGTCAAAACTTCTAAATTCCTGCCGTGTTCTTTATTCTACTTCTCGCCCTTCAGTGGCTCAGTGTATGGAAGTAATCGGCTTAATGGTAGCGGCAATGGACATAGTGCCGTTTGCTCGTCTACATCTTAGACCGCTGCAACTTTGCATGCTCAGTCAGTTGAATGGGGATTACACAGATTTGTCCCCTCTACTAAATCTGGATCAAGAGACCAGGGATTCTCTTCTCTGGTGGCTATCTCGGGTCCATCTGTCCAAGGGTATGATCTTCCGCAGGCCAGATTGGACAATAGTAACGACAGATGCCAGCCTTCTGGGCTGGGGTGCAGTCTGGAACTCCCTGAAGGCTCAGGGCTCGTGGACTCAGGAGGAGGCACTCCTTCCGATAAACATTCTGGAACTAGGAGCGATATTCAGTGCTCTTCAAGCTTGGCCTCAGCTTGCTGTGGTCAGGTTCATCAGATTTCAGTCGGACAATATCATGACTGTAGCCTACATCAACCATCAAGGGGGAACAAGGAGTTCCCTAGCAATGTTGGAGGTTTCAAAAATAATTCTATGGGCAGAGGTTCACTCTTGCCATCTATCAGCTA
Source organism: Bombina bombina (assembly GCF_027579735.1). Taxonomy (NCBI): domain Eukaryota; kingdom Metazoa; phylum Chordata; class Amphibia; order Anura; family Bombinatoridae; genus Bombina; species Bombina bombina. Next base: position 1,056,788,273 of record NC_069499.1, read on the forward strand.
TCCATATCCCAGGAGTAGAGAACTGGGAGGCAGATTTTCTAAGTCGGCAGACTTTTCATCCGGGGGAGTGGGAGCTCCATCCGGAGGTATTTGCCCAGTTGATTCAGCTATGGGGCAAACCAGAACTGGATCTCATGGCATCTTGTCAGAACGCCAAGCTTCCTCGTTACGGGTCCAGGTCCAGGGATCCCAATGCAGCGCTGATAGATGCTCTAGCAGCGCCCTTTTCCTTCAGCCTGGCTTATGTGTTTCCACCGTTTCCTCTGCTCCCTCGTCTGATTGCCAAGATCAAGCAGGAGAGAGCTTCGGTTATTTTGATAGCACCTGCGTGGCCACTCAGGACTTGTTATGCAGATCTGGTGGACATGTCATCCCTTCCACCATGGACTCTGCCGCTGAGGCAGGACCTTCTACTTCAGGGTCCTTTCAAACATCCAAATCTAATTTCTCTGCGCCTGACTGCTTGGAGATTGAACGCTTGATTTTATCAAAGTGTGGTTTTTCTGAGTCGGTCATTGTCACCTTAATTCAGGCTCGAAAGCCGGTCACTAGGAAAATCTATCATAAGATATGGTGTAGATATCTTCATTGGTGTGAATCCAAAGGTTACTCATGGAGTAAGGTCAGGATTCCTAGGATATTATCTTTTCTCCAAGAAGGATTGGAGAAGGGATTGTCAGCTAGTTGCTTAAAGGGACAGATTTCTGCTCTGTCTATTCTTTTGCACAAGCGTCTGGCTGATACTCCAGATGTTCAGGCGTTTTGTCAGGCTTTAGTTAGAATCAAGCCTGTGTTTAAACCTGTTGCTCCGCCATGGAGTTTAAATTTAGTTCTTAAGGTTCTGCAAGGGGTTCCGTTTGAGCTTTTGCATTCCATAGATATTAAACTTTTGTCTTGGAAAGTTCTGTTTTTAGTAGCTATCTCCTCAGCTCGAAGAGTTTCGGAGTTATCTGCTTTACAATGTGATTCCCCTTATCTCATTTTCCATGCAGATAAGGTAGTGTTACGTACCAAACCTGGGTTTCTTCCTAAGGTGGTATCTAATAAAAATATCAATCAGGAGATCGTTGTTCCTTCACTATGTCCTAATCCTTCTTCAAAGAAGGAACGTCTATTACACAATCTTGATGTGGTTCGTGCTTTAAAATTTTATTTACAAGCTACAAAGGATTTTCGTCAAACATCTGCTTTGATTGTGGTCTACTCTGGACAGAGGAGAGGCCAAAAGGCTTTGGCAACTTCTTTTTCTTTTTGGCTAAGAAGTATAATATGCTTAGCTTATGAGACTGCTGGCCAGCAGCCTCCTGAAAGAATTACAGCTCATTCCACTAGAGCGGTAGCTTCCACATGGGCTTTTAAGAATGAGGCTTCTGTTGAACAGATTTGTAAGGCGGCGACTTGGTCTTCGCTTCATACTTTTTCTAAATTCTACAAATTTGATACTTTTGCTTCTTCGGAGGCTATTTTTTGGAGAAAGGTCTTACAGGCAGTGGTGCCTTCCGTTTAAGTGCCTGCCTTGTCCCTCCCTTCATCCGTGTCCTATAGCTTTGGTATTGGTATCCCACAAGTAATGGATGAATCCGTGGACTGGATACACCTTACAAGAGAAAACAAAATTTATGCTTACCTGATAAATTTATTTCTCTTGTGGTGTTTCCAGTCCACGGCCCGCCCTGTCATTTTAAGGCAGGTGTTTTTTATTTTTAAACTACAGTCACCACTGCACCCTATAGTTTCTCCTTTCTCTTGCTTGTCTTCAGTAGAATGACTGGGAGTGGCAGTTAGGGGAGGAGCTATATAGACAGCTCTGCTTTGGGTGTCCTCTTGCAGCTTCCTGTTGGGAAGGAGAATATCCCACAAGTAATGGATGAATCCGTGGACTGGATACACCACAAGAGAAATACATTTATCAGGTAAGCATAAATTTTTTTATTTTATTTTTTATTTTCAAAAGAGCTTTATTAGGAAAACATGAGGTTTTACAACAAGATGCAAAGAAACATTGAGTGCAGTATAAATATTACAGAATATTGTTAGAGCCATGCAACTGCTATAACTGTGCAAAATTCATATAGTGCGCTATGACAATTAGCAGTGATATATTGGGTCACATATTTATGAAAGCTGAAGATATGATACATAGATAACCCCTCACTTATCTTTTCTAGCGAGATACATAATATATTAACATAAAAAAGAAAATAGATTCCAGAACAGAGCCATGAGTATTGGTGATTAATCCTCAATTTTACCCCTGTTTATTTGGACGGACCTCTCTTGGACCCCAGAAATGTGTAGCGTTATGGCGGCTATTTGCGGTTAACTTTTAAAAACAATAACAAGAAAAAAAACAAAAACAGTAGGTTATAATTAAGTTATAGACCAAAACTGGGCTCTAAGAGTTTTCTACAGGCAGAAAGTTAAGCATGACATTTCATAATGCTGATAGACAGGAGGAGCCTTATTGTATCATTAATACGGTTATCCCTTTACTGTCTAAAAAGAGCTATTGCTAGGGGGAGATTGTGATTGCCAAAATACAAGCCTTATAACATTGAGGTTCACCAGTTAATCTGATTAAATTGCCTAACAAACATACAACAGAACATATTAACATTTTGAGAAAGAACCAGTGATCCCACCACTGGGGTCCGACGGCCCCAATATTAAGTTAAGGCCGCTTCAACCCCCCGTCATTGCCTGATCATAGTATCCCAAGTCCAGAAAATTCAGCAATACATTCAGGGTGGATTTCTTTATTCTATTCTGTCCCCATGTGAGTTCATTTAACTTGCCAGTGCGGAGTTCATATGGGGGATTAAGCTGCATAAGGTCATAGCGATCGGACAAGTCCCTAAGCTGTCTTCCGTGACCTTTCTGATCCACAGCCTTCTGGATATTATGCGGTAAGAAGTCAGATGACTCCACTCCCATGGCTGCTCGGGCACCCTCCAAGTGCATGTGTATTGTGTGTTTACATTCTGTAGGCGAGGTCCGGCATTGACTCACGATCCGGTCTGGTATGATTGATAGTATGAAGGCTATGCGGGGGCTCTTCACATGTGGGGGCTCACTCCCATGCCCAATGTCATTGACGGATGGGTCACTATGGGCCATTAAGGATTTCCTGGTGCGGTGAGGTGCAGTTGGCCAGAAAATGCTGTGAGCGGGCAGAGGAGAGTCCTGACATAAGTGCGCTGTGTCTGTAATGTGCGTTACTGTCTCAGCGCCATCTTTGTCAGCATATTTCTTATCTTCTTCTGTAGCTTTAATTTGTATGGCAGCGCGACCCAATTTGGCCATAAGGTTATCAAATGGGGCTCTCTCCATGAGCGATTCCATGAGTCTCTCTAGGCTTGCAAGGCAACTGTTATGCTGCAACTCCATATTCTCCCTATGATTCTCCCTTCTTTCAAGGTAGATTAGTGTAGGTGGCTTCTCCGGGAAGCGGGAGATTCTCAGTTGTGCTGTGATTGTGGAGTGAAAATGACAGCTTCCGTTCAGTCTTAGTGATAAGTCCAGTTAAGGTCAAAGCAGTGTTAGGATTTGAAGAGGTTCAGTAAGCCAGGAACCCTGGCAGCACTGATAACCCGGCTCTTCCCGGGGGGGAGGTGAATACCTAATGTGTGGCTGCCACCTTAGGCCTTAGGTTCCAATCTGATGTCTCAGCGTCATTTAAACAGCAAGAAAACTGTATTTAAAGTCCCCAGTGACAGTGCTGCAATATCTCTGTGGTATTTGCCGGATTTCTAGCTGATATAAATCGATAATTGGCAGATTATCAAAATCTCTGCTCAGAGCTCTCAGAGTTTGCGTCCTGTTCAGAATGCTGCATGGACACGCCCCCCAAATTTTGTTTTTTTTAAGTGAAGAATATAGGATTTCAAGTATTTACACTAGAAACACATTAAAATTTAATAAAAAGGATAATGCTTGTTTCAAGATACTTGACTGGAAAGGACTCAATGTGTATATATATACTGTATATATATATATATATATATATATATATATATATATATATATATATATATATATATATGTGTGTGTGTGTGTGTGTATTTTATGTGTTTATATGTGTACATATGTCAAAATTGCCCCAAAAAGTAAAATGTATAAAATAAAACAAAGGTGTATTAAACATTGTTTTATCATAACACTTTTTTTTAAATTACCAGCATGACAGTCTTTCTAAGCAGGGCAGTGCAGGGGAGGGAGGGACGATGGCGTGATTTAAACAGTAGCTGTCGGAGAGAACTCAACAGGGCTAACTGTATAAGCACCCGGTAACATTAATTTCTTAATAGGTAAAATATGCACAGCAAATATACAGTCAGTGCAGTGGTTTAAATATATTTTCAGCTGGACGCCTTGTCATAGCCACGCCGCCCAGTGACCTGCCCAAGTAAATTGGAAAGGCCTCTGATGTGACGCAAGCCCCTGTTTACCCACCATTCCTCGTGACTGTTCTTTATTTACTGTGAAAGGGTTTCCATACACAGACTATGATCATTTAGGATCACCATCTGAGTAGTATTATTAACATAGAAGTATGGATCTCATTAAGTGTTTGTATGTATATATATATATATATATATATATATATATATATATATATACACAGTCATGGCCAAAAATATTGGCACTCTTGCATTTCTGTGAGATAATGCACCACTTCGCACAGAAAATTGTTGCAATTAAAAATGTTTAGGCATTCTCATATTTATTTTGTTTGTATTGATGTGACTCGAAAAAGTGGAGAAAAAAAGCCAAATCTGACACATTCCATGCAAAACTCCAAAAATAGACTGGAAAAAATTATTGGCACCTTCACAAAATTGTAAGAAATAATTGCAATCCAAGTTTGTGATGTTCCTGTAATTTGTAATTAACGTGAAAGTAAATCCCAGCGTTTTACAAACACTAGGATTTACTATTGAAACAAATAAAGGGCACTTTCATTCATGTAGAAAGCTCCTTTATTTGATTCAATCGATCGCCGCTCTTAGCTCCTACAGCAGCCCACGGCTAAAAAAAAAATTGGCTAAGAGGTGACGTTTTCACCTCTTAGCAAATAGCCGTGAGTTAAATCCGGGTTGGCGCCTATGGGAGCCGGATTTACCCCACGGCTATTGGCTAAGAGGTAAAAACGTCACCTCTTAGCCAAAAAATTATAAAAGCCATGCGCTGCTGTAGGAGCTAAGAGCGACGATCGGTTGAATCAAATAAAGGAGCTTTCTACATGAAGTATCTTATACTTCATGAATGAAAGTGCCCTTTATTTGTTTCAATAGTAAATCCTAGTGTTTGTAAAATGATAGGATTTACTTTCACTTTAAACACACCTGTATTAATTAACAGGTACTGACAATATAGAAATCACACCGGCAACCAGTTAAAATGACTCAACCTTTCTGTTGTGTGTCTCTGTGTGCCACACTAAGCATGGAGAAGAGAAATAGTAGCAAATGAGGGTTTGAGACCAACAATTGTGGAACAGCATGGACAATCTCAAGGTTACAAGTTTATCTCCAGAGATCTTAATTTTCCTGTGTCCACTGTGCACAACATTGTCAAAAATTTTTACAGCCCATGGCACTGTAGCTAATCTTCTGGATGTGAATGAAAGAGAAAAATTGATCAAAGATTGCAACGAATGATTGTTCAAATGGTGTATAAAGAACCTCAATCAACTTCCAGACAAATTCAAGCTGACCTTCAGGCACAGGGTTCAAATGTGTCAGCTCGCACTATACGTCACCATCTGAATGAAAAGGGACGCAATTGTAGGAGACCCAGGAGGACCCCACTGCTGACACAGAAACATAAAAAGGCCAGATTGGAGTTTCCCAAATCTTACCTGAGGAAGCCAAAATCATTTTGGGAGAATGTGCAGACCAAACAAAATTACATCTTTGTGGTAAAGCCCATCATTCTACTGTTTAAAAAAAAAGAAAAGAAATAAGGCTTTTAAAGAAAAAGAATATACCCCCTACAGTCAAACACGATGGAGGTTCACTGATGTTTTGGGGTTTCTTTGCTGCTTCAGGCACTACACTACCAAAGAATTCTGTGGTGCAATGTAGGGCCCAATGTCAGAAAGTTGAGTCTCTGTCAGAGGTCATGGGTCTTACAGCAGGACAATGACCCAAGGCACCAGAAATGGTTTAAGATAAAGCACTGGAGAGTACTGAACTGTCCAGCAATGAGTCCAGATCTCAATCCCATAGAGCACCTGTGGAGAGATCTCAAAACAGCAGTTGGGAAAAGGAACCCTTCCAATCGGAGTGACCTGGAGCAGTTGTGAAAAGAAGAGTGGTCCAAAATTCCAGGAGAGAGGTGTAAGAAACTCATTGATAGTTACAGGAAGCAATTGATTTCAGTTACTTTTTCCAAGGGGTGAGCTACCATATATTAAATTAAGGGTGCCAATAATTTTGTCCAGTCCATTTTTGGAGTCTTGAGTGTAATGTGTCCGATTTGGCTTTTTTTTCTCCACTTTTTTGTGTCATACAACAAAAACAAAAGAAATAAACATGAGAATGCCTAAACATTTGTAATTGCAACAATTTTCTGGCAAAGTGGTGCATTATCTGACAGAAATGCAGGGGTGCCAATATTTTTGACCATGACTGTATGTATATATATATATATATATATATATACAGTATATATATATAAATAATATATACACAGTACATATATATATATATATATATATATATATATATATATATATACTATAGCACATAGGCTTGATGCACCATTTTGTCAGCTGCCTTACGAGGGACTGGGATCATGCATAGGAAAGATGAGTTGATTAAAGCATGAATGTAGATTATTGATAATATGCTTACACCAAATGAAAGCTGGAAGGCACATTTATGGTGATTAGAACATTGTGACTATCTTTAATATATGTTTTGCTTCTTTGTGCATGTATAAACCCTAATGCTGCAGCTGACACTTGCCTGTAGGTTGACCATTCACACACAATGTCAATGTGCCTGTTTTGGGGCTGGTGTCATATGATATCAGACAGGCATCCTGCTGTATGCTAATCTTTATTTATCAGATATATCTGTTTTATACCCTCACCTGTATGTTAAAAATTAACATTACTTAACAACTGGCTTATGGTAGACAAAAGGTTAAACAAGGCCTTATTAAGACCTGCAATATATTGTACTAAACAAATTAGTTTTTCTGCTATCCTTAGACTATGCTCCTATCATGCCTGTTGTTTTTATATAATTTCCCTTAAACCTTTTATAAATGTGCCACATTAATCTGTTTCCACGTTTCCAGCAGCAGGGCCTATGAATACCCAAAAAATGAACTCACCCACCGGGCGAGTAGCTGAAAAATATTACCAGCCCGCAAGAAAATGTACTCGCCCGTGCATATCTGCATGTGTGTACACTATACATTAAAAAGGACAAAGTACACCTTGTTCTTATAATCTCACAAACTTGTATTCTTTATTTTTGTATACATTCCTGACATTGGTCAATTATACAATCATTGAACTACGGAATAGTGCAAAATTAGACTTTTAGTGAACTAGTATTGATATATTTTAAGCAAATATTGAAAATAAAATTAGTAACTGAGCCTCAGTCATTGTATTGAAGTCAATACAGAAAGTACCTGATCTATGCTGCACATGAAACATTGTTGAAACTGTCAACAGTTGTCAATCTGAGTCAGAGTGCTCTGGGAATATAAACTCACAATCATAAACCTCATTAAGTCTTGACACCTCAAACTCTTCTGCTTGCTCCTCATCATTTTCAAGATGATCAAAGGGGCTTGGAACCTCGGCAACCTCAGAAATGACTAAATTTGATGTTTATTTTGTAGACCTTCTGTATGTGACGTTTCTCTTTTGTGGCCCTGCTGTTACCCAATGCCTTACTGCGTCACTTGGTGACAATGTTGAAGTTATGAGGGAGGAGCGCCAGTCACTTTTGATCAACTTCATTTTGGAAAAGCCTCTTTCACATTCTGATGTGCTGACTGGCAAAGTTAGGATCAAGTCAATTAAACTCAGAAGATGGCCACATTTATCTCTGAATTTTCTGTTGAGTTCAGGCCAGGTGACAGTTTTCAGCTTCTTCTCCCAGTCATTCTTGTTATATAAACTAGAACTGTCCATTCATTCTTTTTCCCCCTACAATTAACACTCTGTGCCTCTATTACTGGTTGAAATTGACTGATCAGTGTTCTAATGTCTTCATTGCCAAAGTCTGGAAGAAAGAAAACAAAAAAATCCTTGCAAACACATGTTTGATGCATATTTTTTTGTTCTGCTAAAACTAAACTAGCCTAATTAGTACATATTAAACAAAATATGTAATTCAATAACATCTTTTTAATATGTTCAAATAGTATTTTAAATTAGAGAAAATCTCTAATTAAATGTTAAATGTAAAAATACCTTCTGAGTTTTCTTTGTCAGGACATTTTTTGAAGGATGTCACCGGTGTAGCCTGAAGAACTCCTTCTTCAATGTCTTCAAAGCGATTTTTAAAGCTGGACTGTATTGCTTCCAGAAATTTCTTTTTTGAACTTTTGAAGGCATCATTCTTTCCTTTCAACTCAATTCCTTCAAACCTAGCTGTGCCTTCTTTGTTATACTGAATAGAATGAAGAAGTGACCCAGGTACAGGCCTGGAACATATATGAACATAAGATCAAAACCTCTTGTTGTGGACATCTGCAACATTTGCATTTCGGTTCTGAAGAGTGTTGGACAAGTTGCATAGCTGTGAAAGCACATCATACATGAAGCAAGCATACTGGACAATTGACAGACTTGTAGCAGCTCTGTAAAAGCATCTGGCCTCTGCTTGCTGTTCTCCTCTCACACCTTTTGCATCAGGAGATTGGACCTAGAAATAAACAGAAAGTATACATAATTGCCCTGCTTATCTCTACTTTTTATTCACTCTCTCTCTCTCTAGAATATTTGGTTTTTCAATTTTGAGAGACAGAGAGAGGGAGGGAGAGCGAGCTAGAGAAAGAGGCAGAGAGAGAGAGAGAGAGAGAGAGAGAGAGAGTGAGAAGGAGAGCAGCATATGAGAGATAAAAAGAGTTAGAAGTAGGGGGAAAGGGACAGAGAGGGAGGAACAGGAGTGGGGATGGTTTAATGGAGGGAGAGAAAAGGGGCTTGAGAGACATGGGGAGAAATGGAAGGCAGGAGAGATAGAGAAAGAGAGAGCTGAAGGAAGGGGCAGAGGTCTGCACACCTGATCAAGATGTTGTATGATTGCTTTGTAACCTTTGAGGAAATAGTCATGTGCACGCCAGAAGTGGCCTATCCATCGTGTCCCATCTGCTCTTGTAATCAATAGTGTCCTCATTTTCAAAGAAGCATAGCTGTTCTTAAGATTTGCACGGTTGAATGGCGACTTGTGATAAAATAAATATAACCCTAGAATTAGATCCTTTAAAGGGACCTATAACACCTTAAAAAAATCCTTTAAACTAACTTATACTGATAAATAATAACACACTACGCATGAATCTCTATTCTTGAGGGTCAGTTTACCTCAAACAGTTCAATTAGAGTGTCTTCAATCAAACTGCTGATCCAGCACTTGGTAAAACTATGTATGCCGCCATATTGCCACACAGGCACAGCAGTCATGTGATGAATATGGCATATACTTTTATTAATCAAGTCAGAGGATTATCAGAACACTCACTCACTGTGGAGCTGTGCGAGTGCTACATTAGCTGTATATATTATATTTATCTTATGTGCCTCATAAAAAAACATTCAGTTTGTGAAGGCATTATAATAAAAGCACTGCCACTTTTTTTGCATTATAAATACATCTGCACTATTGTCTGCAGCACAGCTCCAGGAATGCACAGTCACACCTCCGTGAACAGTTGTAAATTATCTTAGCATACTATAGAGGGGACGATAGATAGCAGCTCTGATGAATAAGTGAATAACTCATTTATGCACTGTTAGTTTTTCAGCTGCTAGTTACAACGGAACATGCCTCCTCCCCCTCCCTCTCTCCCTCTCGTAGTTTGCTATGAGAAATCAAACTGTTCACAGAGATATGCATTCCTGGAGGGGGAGGAGGCATGTTCCGTTGTAACTAGCAGCTGAAAAACTAACAGTGCATACATTAGTTATTCACTTCAGAGCTATCTTCCAACAAACATGCCCCCTCACCTTCTTCCCCTCTGTAGTATGCTAAGATAATTTACAACCGTTCACGGAGGTGTGATTGTGCATTCCTGGAGCTGTGCTGCAGACAATAGTGCAGATGTATTTATAATGCAAAAAAGTGGCAGTGCTTTTATTATAATGCCTTCACAAACTGAATGTTTTTTTATGAGGCACATAAGATAAATATAATAATATATACAGCTAATGTAGCACTCGCACAGCTCCACAGTTTGCGAGTGTTCTGATAATTCCCCTCTAAACTGGATAAATAAGAATATGTGCATCACATGACTGCTGTGCCTGTGAGTAAAACGTGCGTTACAATATGGCTGCAAACATAGCAGCATTGAGAGCAGTAACAGCATTCTATTTGACAACATTATTTTGAACAATACTGGGGGTAAACTGCCCAGAGAGCATACACATCCTTGATTACTAGATATGAATTATATTTATGTTTGACAGCAGAAGTTAGTTTGGAGAATTTGCAGCAGGTGTTTAGTGTCCCTTTAACCTCTGATGAATCTCTTTATTGGCTGCTGTGTCCCTGACACTGAGCTCCAAGCGGTGACTCATGCAGTGAATTGCAAAGACATGCTTTCTCTGTCCTTTTAATTTCTGCACAACTCCTCTATTTTTTCCCAGCATCACTGCTGCTCCATCAGTGCCTATTGCAACTAGTTTGTCCTTCCACAACTGGTCAAAGTGTTGTGTAAATGAATGTATATCTATCAGCGCCACAATAATACCATACAAGCTATATCTGATATAGGCGAAGTCTCCCAACCAGACTCCAAAAGTTAAGAGTAAAAAGAAATGCCAAGATACAGCGCTACACTACCCTCAGATGAGGGTTGGGTTGCTAAAGATGGTGTCCACGACTAGGAATGTGTATACATAAAGGTTAATATATAATATTGTGTTACACAAAGAATATATATAAAACCATGTGAAAAAGTACTTAAAAGGTAAAAGATTAAAAACAAAAAATATATATATAGGATGTGATATTAAAATGTATTAAACAAACATTTTATTAACATAAACTGACAGTTAAAAATACAGTTAAAAATAGATTCAACAATCTAATGGATTGCCCCATACAATGTCCAAGAAGTTATGTCCTATGTAACATACAAGTGTTTAAGTCCCATACCAAAATGTCCAAAGCAAATGTTCAAGGTTAATATCCAAAAAAAATAAAAATAAAAATGATAATATGTCCAAAGTTGGTGTAAAAATCAAAAAGGTGAAAAAATGTAAAAAATATAAAAAATATATTAAATATTTATGAAAAGATGAAAAAATGAATAAAAATATATAAAAAATATATGAGTTGTGATCAGCAACCCATATGGAAGGAATATAATATATGTGATAGTGAATAATTCTCGTGAGGTGTACACCTAAAAAGTGTGTATAAAAATGTGTGTATATAAAAGGGTGTGGTAAAAAATGTGTCATAAAAAATGTGTCATAAAAAAGGATTCAAAATCCTGGTGAAATAAATAAAGTCCAAATTGCTCCAAAAAAATGTGTATATAATTCCAAGTATTCCAAATGTGAGTGTAGAAAGTGCTGGGTTGATGTTCCTCTTCTTAAAAGGTTATCAAATGTAATGGGATATCCTCCTGTACCTAAAAAAATCCTCCTGTACAACAGTATTCTACTCACCAGATATATTCTGAGCTGCAATACCAGTGTATAGCCGACGCGTTTCGGTCCTCAGAGACCTTTCTCAAGACTGGTACTTACGTACCAGTCTTGAGAAAGGTCTCTGAGGACCGAAACGCGTTGGCTATACACTGGTATTGCAGCTCAGAATATATCTGGTGAGTAGAATACTGTCATTCTAAAGTGATTTTATTGCACTATGTCTATTTTCTGTACACTTTTTTAGGTACAGGAGGATATCCCATTACATTTGATAACCTTTTTTTTATGCATTGCCTGAATCTCTTTAGAGATTCTTATTAAAAACATAACCAAAGCCACAGAAACATTACCTAGTATTGTGTTTTAGACCTAACTGGGATCTCTCTTCACTGTAATAACCCCTAACCTTGGCTGACCCTGAACTTAAAAAATACTAACCATGTCCTGGTCTCTGGCCATTATTATCCCTAACAATGTTTGGCTTCCAGACCTCAATGAATCATAACTGAGATCCCAACTAGGTCTACCTAGGCCCTCTAATGTGATCCTCCTACCCTTACACATAAGGGACTTCCCGCCAATAAAATCCTTTCCACTGAGCTAGCTCCCAAGAGATTATCCCTGTCTGTGATCCCCTATCACAAATAACCATAAATATTTAATTTCCCATCATAACTAACGCTTTAAAAATTACACATTTGCTTTTACAATCAAAATTAATTCTTCTCGGAGGGAGGATGATATTTACAGAAATAGCTATTTGCATGTAAAAATAATAATCATGGTGTTTACATTCACTATCAAATTCAACTATCTTGGGGGGAAGGGGAGGATAATATAGCTCAGATATCACTATTTGCATGTTCTACATTTAAAAAAAAATCTGCATATTAAACTAAATAACATTCTTTGATTATAATTAATACAAAAAATAGGTATTATCAGCTTCCTTGAATAAATGCTTATTTTGGTTTTCCCTCCAACAATCATTGTTGTGTTCTAGAAAAATAACTTGTAGTTGTTGAATACGTTGAAACGACATCACAGTAATAGGTGATGAATGGCAGCAGAAGCTGAAAATTAGGTCTGTGTTCATTCTTAATTCCCCTTTAAGACATTTTAGGGTCTGTAAATTGAAGCAAATGGAACATTTAAACATACTATAAATATTCTTTAAAATGAATATGAAATACATTATAAGTTATTAGTTTACCCGTGTTCTTTTCCTTTTCTAAAATTAAAAATGTGTGCAAACAAAAACTAGGGTGGGCAAACAGATGTGTTAAAACAACATTTAATTATTGATTTAAAATGGCATTATGTCCTTGTAAAAATATTCTGTACCTAATAAGCTTAATTAATTAATTGTAAAAGTTAATTAAAAGAAATATGATATTCAAAGGAAATACTCATGTCTCCTTATTGACTGAAGGTACATTTTGCATATGGAAAGTCCAGAGGAGCAGTGCTTTTATGTTTCCTGAACAAGAAAAATTAAGTTCTCAAAATGGTGTGTTTTCATTGCTGCTTCCAGGTGGTAATTGGTAAATAAATTGCAATATCCCACATATCCACAAAGCAAGAAATGTTTATTTAATATCCCATTCAAGTGGTTTGGGTGATATTAAAATAGTTACCTACATTATTCTTCATCTGTCTCTTGCAATAAGGTGCAATTACTAAACTATATATGTAGGCTGTTGTTATTGTTTTTAGCACTGATATTGCTAGGCTGGACTGTTCTATTCAGAGAACACAATACTGATATTCTGCAGGAAAATTCTTCTCTGTTAAATCCACATTCTGGGAAAAGACCCATCTCTTGGGGTAGTGACTAGCCACAGATCAAATTATTCACAATTTTTTTGATCCCTGGTTGAGCACTTCTCTCTTTCTGTGTTTGCTAATTAAGATCTTTAGGGAATAGTCTCACTCTTAAAGTGAAATGAGAGGTTTAGTCCCCCTAAAGGTAATTATAGGAAACCAGCCATGGACTGTTTTCCCAATGTGCCTAGACGGATATAGCTGTACTTGATAGATGAGGTCCAGATAATGCCATATCTCTTGTTCAGAAAAGGATTGCCTAGTAATTCATGGTTGACCTACCCTTTTAGACAGGACCTTACTGATATACTGCTTTTTTGTTAAAGGCACATTCTGGGCATACAAATAAGCTGTTCCAAGCATGGCAACCTCTTTTTTTGCCTAGAATGTGCCTATTCTCTCTTTCTGCATCACTGTTGGAAAAAGTATGGGGACTGTGACCTGAGAGGTGAGATATAGGAGCAGAGTATACATTAGATTCTAATTTCCAGTGCACTGCTAAAGCCCAGTTGTAGTCTTGTTTAATTTTGAATTGCTGTCACATGGGTTAACATAAAGCAACACAGATTAGTGTTCATTGTATTTAAAGGTGGTGCATAAATCTTTTTAAAAGGGCTGGGCTTACTCTCTCTATATATATTATATTAATGCCCCAAATCATTTGCTGTAATGAGCAATATTGTTATAAATACAAATACTAAAGAATGTTTAAAACATTGACAAAAACTTTGCTTGCTGGTAATCTGAAGTGATTAGGGACACCCACCATCAAAATGTTTTTTACTGGATGACAGCTAAAGGTACCCAGCCAAGGATTTTCTTCATTGAGATAAATGTGATGAGAAAGCACCTAAGCCCATTCTTAAATGAGAGGTTCTAGCTGGAACTAGCATCAAGGGGTTCCCAGCCTTTGGTTTTCTTGGTCGTTTTTGAAACTTAGACACATTTTGCATACTTTTGACATTAAACGGATAGAAAGGTCAAAATTTAAATGTGCATATTTAAAATATAAGAGTTTTTGCAATATACTTTTATTAGAAAAAATGCTTCTGTTAAAATCTATCTATAATTGTTTTTCTGTGGCATACACACATATGCTGTGAAGGCCTGTGCACCAGATTGCTCAGAGAGGTAGCTGTGGTGTGTATTGCTTCTGAAGACAGCATTTGGTCATACAAGCTACTGCTGACTCTCTGAGAAGATGTGGTGTTTGAATACTGGAGCATGGGCCCAAACAGGATATGCGCATATGCCCATAAAAAACAGTAATAACTTTCATTAGAAGCATTTTTTCTAATGGAAGTATATTGCAAAAATATTTCTATTTCAAATTGAAATATACATATGCACATTTAATTTTTTTTACATTTCTAGACCCTTAAATGTAATATTCATAATGTATTTTCTATGAATGAATGCAACATAAAACAAATAAAAATAGTGTAAACTCACAAATATGTAAGAAATGATATGTCACAAAAAAGCCTACATAGTCAATTAATGCTCTAGAAAATACTCCAAGCCAACCGGCATATTTATATCATCATCCTTTAATTTATATGGCATTGACAGCCTTATCAGAGAGTTGTGACACATAGTGGGGCCGAATTATCAAGCTCTGAATGGAGCTTGATGCCCCTTGTTTCCGGCGAGCCTTCAGGCTCACAAGAAACAGAAGTTATGAAGCAGCGGTCTAAAGAACGCTGCTTCATAACTTGTCTGCCTACTCTGAGGCGGCGGACAGAAATCAACCCGATCGAATACGGTCGGGTTAATTGACACCCCCTGCTAGCAGCCGATTGGCCGCAAATCTGCAGGGGGCGGTATTGCACAAGCAGTATCATGTACGCTGCTACTTTGATAAATATACCCCATGTGTCCACACAAACTGGTTTAGGCTCACTGGCCTACGTAATTTTGTTCTGCTGTTGAATTAACAACTAAGCAGCAGCAGTTGAACAAAATCAAATAGATTTTAAACAATTTTCCAATTTACTTCTATTAGCTAAATTGCTTCATTCTCTTGTTATCCTTTGTTGGAAAGCATAGCTAGAAAGGCTCAGGAGCTTGGAGCTATCTGCTGATTGGTGGCTGAACTTGTATGCCTATTTTAATTGGCTTACATATGTGTTCAGCCAGCTCTCAGGAGTTCATTGCTGCTTCTTCAATAAAAGATGCCAAGTGAATGAAGCAAAATTGATAGCAGAAGTGAATTGGAAAGTTGTTTAAATATGTATAATATAGCTGAATAATGAAAGAAAAAATTGGGTTTCATGTCCCTTTAAAGGCTTTTATATTTTAAAGTTATTTTAATATATACAATGTACATTTCTTTTTCCAGTACAAGTACAGTATTTGTGGGTTCAAGATAGTAGAGCCAGAGACAAATAAGACGTATATTTCTCTAATAACAAAATGCAAGTACACTTAGGAGCAGTAGTATTGAAGATCAGTGAAATATACAAAAAGCAGGTAAACTCTGCAAAGCGCAATCAGAGCAAAATACACAATATAAGAGAATTATGAGGAGATTGTAAAGAGAAGCTGCTAAATGCTATAGTGCACACAGGTCCATGGGAACACAGGTCGTACTGTATACTCAGACGTGCAGCAGCTGTAATATTAACTATGCAGAGTGCACTTATTTTCTCTAGATCACAGTTCATACAGAATACTTAGGTATGAGGAGAAAGACATAAGTAAGGCAATATGTACACATGCAGTGGAGGCTCCTCCCTATGTGCACAGCCGCACGTGAACCCCCAGCCCAAAATCAGAAGAAAAAAAATTAAAAATTCTGAACAAAAATATAATTTTTCCAATAGCCCCCCTATTGGAAAAATTATATTTAATTTCTACCCCAAAAAATTAAAAGCCAAACAGTTTTTAAAAAAAATAAAATAATAATTTCTTTTACTTTTTTATTTTTTATTTAACCGCACATGCGGTAGATCCTACATGCCTGTCATATACTCCTCTATTACATTTGCCTCCAGCCTGCTCCCAGCCTCCAACCCATCCCTATACTGTCTTAATCGCACAGAGTTTAGCCTGTGCAACAGTGCGAGTGAGGTGATGCTAACGGTCCGGATACGTCATCACTACAGTCACGTGATGACGCTTGACGAGGCTCCTCCCCCTCAACGGCACAAAATTTCATTGTGGAGATAGTTGTTGAGCTGAGAAGTGCATGGGAAGAGGGAGGGGGGTTGTTGGAGTCCGTACTTACACCGTATAGTGTCGGTTCTGGTCCTCATGATTCCAAGCCTCAGCATATGATGGCAATAGTGTGGAGCTCCAATTTTAGGTACAGTTCCAGACCCGAAGCAAGTGAAGGGCGCTGCACCCGGAACAAGGAGGTGAGGGTGAAGGATAAATTCAGTCATCTCTGCCAGCAATGGCTGTAATGCTGCACTGCAGGAGAATGGTACATGCAGGGGACAAGCATGTTATGAAGTAGCGGGCAGGACAGCTTGCACCATCCTTTTGCATCATTCTCTGTCTTGAGTTGTCAGGTCTCATCTCTCCCTTTTGAGGGGTGTGACATATGCTCTCATTAGAGTTGTTACTTTACTCACTGGGTTACAGTTTAACACTGGGGCTTGATGGGGGCAGGGGACAATGCACATTGCTGAGGACATGTGGTACTGTCCTTCCCTCTCTTAGGTCTGGGCTGGCTTCCTGGGCACAATAAACCAAAGCAAGCTAAAGCAGCAATATATGCATGCACCACACCCATGCACATGTGCACATTTTTTTTTTACATAACTGGTCCGTCAACACACATTTGAATAACCCACGAGCCACCACTGCACACAGATTAATGAGTGTGCATATGCAATATACTTGTATATGATGGAGCAGCTCTTAAAGAGATGTAACAGTGCAAAAAGTGATTGCCCTAATATGTTAGAACATTTTGTTATTGAACTTTTGCTTGTGTTTAACCCCTGCAAATGTCAGCTCCAGAGCAGCAATGCACTACTGGGGGCTAGCTGAACACAGCTGTTGAGCCAATGACAAGAGGAATATTAGTATAGCCACCAATCATCAGCTAGCTCCAATTAGTGTAGAATATGTTCATATTCTTTTCAACAATGGATACCAAGAGGACAAAGTAAATTTGATGACAGTAGTTAATTTAGAAGTCTTTTAAGATGACATGCTCTATCTGAATAATGCATTTTGACTTTCCTATCCATTTAAACAAGGAAGAGTGCAAACACTGAGAACAGCACATAATGTATCATGGATTTGTGTCAGGAAACATATCAGAGACCCTCTTCTACAGCCAATAAGGTCTTAATCATAAAGTCCCAAAAGTGACAGGTTACTAGTGACAATAGTACATATTTATCTTGATTGTTGTTAATGTGAAAGAACTGACACAAAGTAGTTAAAGGGACATTCTAATCCAAAATAAACTTTCATAATTCAGAAAGGGTATGCAATTTTAAACAACTTTCCAATTTATCTTTA
Source organism: Bombina bombina (assembly GCF_027579735.1). Lineage (NCBI taxonomy): Eukaryota > Metazoa > Chordata > Amphibia > Anura > Bombinatoridae > Bombina > Bombina bombina. Next base: position 1,056,806,424 of record NC_069499.1, read on the forward strand.
TCACCAATTTTGCTTTGTTCTCTTGGTATTCTTAGTTGAAAGCTAAACCTATGAGGTTCACATGCTAATTTCTTAGACCTTGAAGGCTGAGTCTAATCTGAATGCATTTTGACAGTCTTTCACCACTAGAGGGCGTTAGTTCATGTGTGTCATATAGATAATATTGTGCTCATGCATGTGGAGTTACATAGGAGTCAGCACTGTTTTGGCTAAAATGCAAGTCTGTCAAAATAACTAAAATAAGGGGCAGTTTGCAGAGGCTTAGATACAAGGTAATCACAGAGGTAAAAAGTGTATTAATATAACTGTGTTAGTTATGCAAAACTGGGGAATGGGTAATAAAGGGATTATCTATCTTTTAAAACAATAAATATTATGGTGCAGACTGTACTTTTAAATAAGACAATGTGGTAGCAAGAAGGAATGGGACCTGTAAGTGTTTGATCAGTGAAGAGGATAATCAAGATGAGAGCAAATTTTTAGTACTGTGGTAGCTATACCAGTAAATACAGCACAATATACTTACTGTGTTTGCTGAAAAATAATTGTGATACTTTACTGAGAGCTTTAAACCCAAAATATTTTTTGTTTTTAGCTTGATGGTAGATAGACATAGAGAAAGATAGAGATAGATAGATAGATAGATAGATAGATAGATAGATAACTATAGATGTTTAGTTTTGTTACATTTATAAGCAAAGTATAAGCATTTATAAGTTATTGATAAGGTATTATCACTCCTTGTCAATATGTTTCTTAAAGGGACACTGAACCCAATTTTGTTCTTTCGTGATTCAGATAGAGCATGAAATTTTATGCAACTTTCTAATTTACTCCTATTATCAAATTTTCTTCATTCTCTTGGTATCTTTATTTGAAATGCAAGAATGTAAGTTTAGATGCCGGCCCATTTTTGGTGAACAACCTCGGTTGTTATTGCTGATTGGTGGATAAATTCATCCACCAATAAAAAGTGCTGTCCATAGTTTGAACCAAAAAAAAATCTTAGCTGCCTTATTTTTCAAATAAAGATAACAAGAGAATGAAGAAAATGTGATAATAGGAGCAAATTAGAAAGTTGCTTAAAGTTGCATGCTCTATCTGAATTTGTAAAGAAAAAAATTGGGTTCAGTGTTCGTTTAAATTAAAACATGCATTTCCTTCCCCTATGCCTTTAATCTAAATAACTAAAACTGAATTTGAGCAAGTATCATACAGTCATACTGCACACATATCCCAAGAGCCGTTTAAACTAGGTCACTTGTGTTCATACTAGTGTAGAAGAAATAAATGTAAGCATTATTTCAGCACATCGTGTATAACATTGGCTGAAAGTAAATGCATTTCTGACCTTGGACTAACTTGTCTAGTTCCCTAATTGAGATCCATCTCTCCAGGGCTTCTTTTTGAAATCCCGAATGGGTCAGCTTTCCATCAGGCTGAAATATTTATTTAACAGATAATTAAATAGCTGCTCAGGACATGAAAGGGTGACACGTAAGTTTTAAAGGTGACATTGAGCATCCCTATATGAGGAAAGAGACAATCAAATATATTAACAGAATCTTGTGAGACAGATTAAGTTATTCATTAGGTATTTAATATGGACGATGGTGATATGTTAACAGATTAAGAAATGCGTAGTCTGTGGCAATAAAATTAAAAAATCACAATAAATATATGTTTTTATTTGTTTTTTTGTTTTTTTTTATTTAAAAAAATAGGAAATGTAGTTTCAGACAATGGGTATTTGTTGATCTGATCTTGTAAAGAATATGTCAAAATGAAACGTTCATGATTTTGAAAAAAAAAATTCAGTTTCTGCTATAATAAAATGTACCTCTTGTTCTTGATATCATTTGATGAAACTTTGCATTAGAGAATACAGGTGTAGGCTTACATGTGTGTATTTGTCCCGAACACTGTATGGCAGCAGTTAGTGTACAAGACACATTCTCAAGGCACATGCCGGCCCCTCAGCCTACCTCAGTATGCTTGCTTGGAAAAACAAAGGAAAAACAAAAAAAAACTAGGTGAATTTGATCATAAAAGGATATTGAAAAGCTTGTTAAAATTGTACACTCTGTCACCGGCATAAAAGTTTGATTTTGAATTTCATATCCCTTTAAAAACTGTACCATCCTACTTACCTACCTACCTACCTTCTTTTTAGGACATATATTGCAATATTACAATTTCAAACATAGCAAGTACCAAGCAATAAACTAGTAGCTTAAACCATACCGCTTAAAGGGACATTAAACACTTTGAGATGGTGATATAAAATGATAAATTGTATATAATAAAACAACTCTGCAATATACTTTCATTATTTATTTAGTCCTCTTTGCCTGTAATTCCATTCTGAAATTGTGAGCTTTTCGGTTCCTGTTAGAAATGGAAGTGCAGAACACTGTTAAATCCAGCACAACCGTTGGCTGCACACTCTAGTGACCTATTTATAACTGACCCTAATTGGCCACAGCAGAGAAGGTAACACAAGTTACAACATGGTAGCTCCCAGTGTTTTATAGGCACTAAAACTTTACACTTATTTTCTCACTATTTAAACAACTAATGAAACTATAAAAAATACTTCTACATGTTAGTCATGGACTAATCTTTTCTTTGAATGCATCATTCTATCTAGCATGTATATAGTGTTTAATGTCCCTTTAACATTTCTGCTAGGATCAGAGGGGCATTTCATTTATGGAAAGCAAGAATAATGTAAACAGCATATACACTTATTTTGTGCACATGTACAGTACAATAAACAATAAATACTTTTTATTTCTTCCCATCACAGACTCATTTATCGTAAGTAAAAAGGAGGGTGTAAAGCCCTTCGCTGTTGTAAATATTGTTAACAATAACAATCCAAAGCACACCACATGTGCATATCCTAGATAATTCAAAAATACATTTTGTTTCCATGAATCTCCTCAACAAAAGGTGTTTCTGCTGTAGCTAAGGATTCTGGGTGTTATGCAAATGAGGTTTATAGTGTTTCATCTTTTAGGTTCTAAATCTGTTTTATACATGAGTCTCGTTATGTAGTCTAGTTTTTCAAAATAACTTGTTAAAGAAAAGCATGGACCTTAAGTGCAATACCAGATAGGTCTTTCATTGAGATCAGTTTATTTTGTAATTATCACATTTTCAGTCAAAAACAACAAAATTATATAATTCCACAGGAATGTTAAAAAAAAATAATGAAAAAATATAAAAAAAATATATTTCTAACAAGAGATATTCCATTTACCATCAAGGAACATTATAGTCAAACATTGAATTTATATTAGTACTTTTCAAATTTGATTAGAACATTTTTACAATACAAATAAATCTAGCAAAAATGATTCTAGAGTTTAATCTGCAGCATCTATCTATATACAGTGTGCGTCTGAACTGTGTTGTAAAATATAGGCCACTTAAAAACACAAAGGCCTAGAGAGCTAAAAAATATTAGCTTTATTGTGAGTTACCATTGCGCAAATGCAATCAATAGTTCTTCTATTTTTGCATTCATATTAAAGCCATTTTTAGCGCTCAAGCAATATTCTAGGGTGCGCTAACATCTTATAACGCAAGTGCTCTAAATCCCTCACAAAATAGATATCTATGGGAGCATGCTGTAAAATTTATGTTGTATATCGTTTGAGCTCCAAGCCAATGGCAGGCTAAGCTGATGGTGCCAGGAAGTGAAGATTTTTATATAGTTATGTGCAATACTATTTAAATAAAAGTTAAAGGGACATGAAATCCGAATGTTTTGTTTCACGATTTAGAAAGAACATGCAATTTTAAACAACTTTCCAATTTACTTTTATTATCTAATTTGTTTCATTCTCATTCTCTTGATATCCTTTGTTGAAAAGCATATCTAAATCGTCTCAGTAGCTGCTAATTGGTGGCTGCACATATTATTATTATTATTTATTTATAAAGCACCAACACAGCGCTGTCCATGGGTAACAAAATAAAAGGACAGTACAATATGAGACACCAGACAAAATTTAACAAGCAAATACAGGGGGAATTGGGAGCCATGTTCCCGTGGGAACTTACAATCTAAATGGGTAAGAGGGTGAGAAACAGGAGGTGGGGACTGCAAAGGTGGGAATGGTGTTAGTGTGGAGTTAGATGAGGGCAGCTATTAGGCAAGTGGAATTAATTTGTTACTGATTTGGAGATAGGCTTTCCTGAACAAGAAGGTCTTTAGGGAGCTTTTAAAGGAGGAGAGGTTGGGGGAAAGTCTGACAGCTCAAGGAAGTGTGTTCCAGAGGGTTGGTGCCGCACGAGAAAAGTCCTTTAGTCTAGCAAGGAAGGAGGTGATGGTAAAAGTGGCTAGGAGTAGATCGTTGTTGGATCTTAGGGGATGGGCTGGAGTATATTTGTTGATGAGCGAGGACAGGTGGGGGGGGGGGGCCTGCATTGGTAAAGGCTTTGTAGATCAGAGTGAGAATTTTGAATTTATTTAGTCTGTGAATGGTGAGCCAGTGAAGGGACTCACAGAGTGGTGCAGCGGATACAGAGCGTTGTGAGAGGTATATTAGCCTAGCAAAGGCATTTAGGATGGTTTGAAGGGGGAGAGGTGGGAGAGAGGAAGGCCAGTTAGTAAGTTATTACAGTAGCCAAGCTGGGAAATTATTAGGGAATGGATTAGCTGTTTAGTAGTTTCAGCACTCAGAAAAGGACGAATTTTGGAGATATTGCATAGGTGGTTGCGACAGGATGAAGAGAGCGATTGGTTGTGGGGTATGAAGGACAGATTTGAGTCAAGTGTAACTCCTAGGCAGCAGATTTGGGGTGATGGGGAGATAGTGGTGTCACTGACAGTGATAGTAAAGTTAGAAACTGAAGTAGAATTAGATGGGGGGATTAGAAGTAGCTCTGGCTTGGACATATTGATTTTTAGGTGGTGAGAGGCCATCCAGGAAGAAATGCAGTCGCTGATGTGGGAAAGGACAGAAGGAGAAAGTGCAGGGGTGGATAGGTAGATTTGAGTATCATCAGCATAGAGGGGATAGTTGAAGCCATAGCTACTGATGAGTTTACCCAGTGAAGAAGTATAAATAGAGAAGAGTAGAGGTACTCCAACAGACAAAGGCAATGAAAAGGAGGAGTCACCAGCAAATGAGACAGAAAAGGACCTATTAAAGAGATAAGAGTGGATCCAGGAGAGGGCAATGTCACAAAGCCCAAGGGAACTGAGAGTCCGTAGGAGGAGAGGATGGTCAACAGTGTCAAAGGCAGCAGACAAGTCAAGTAAGATAAGTATAGAATAGTGGCCATTGTTTTTAGCAGAAAGAAGATCGTTAGTAACCTTGGGTAGGGCAGTCTCAGTTGAGTGTTGGGGACAGAAGCCAGATTGCAGGGGGTCAAGCAATGAGTTGGAGTATAGGAAGTGGGTTAGTCGATCGAAAACTAGTTTTTCCAGGACTTTTGAAGCTAGCAGAAGCAGTGATATAGGGCGGTAGTTTGCAGGAGAATTGGGGTTGAGGGAGGGTTTTTGAGGATGGGGGTGACATTTGCATGTTTGAAGGATGATGGAAATGAACCAGTAGTATGGGGTCTGTTGAATATGTGAGTAAGGGGTGAGCGTAGAAGACAGAGAAGGTATTAGATGTGAAGGGATAGGGTTAAGTGGGCAGGTAGTGGGGTTTGAGGAAGACATTAGGGAACTCACGTCATTCTCAGTTGTTGGGGGGAAGGTAGGGTACTGAGAGTGGTGGAAGGGGTGACCGGGGGAGGAGATGGAAGGTTGCAGTCTTGTGGTGGGATGTTACTTCGGATGGTAAGTGTTTTGTTGAAAAAGTAGTCTGCCAGGTCTTGAGCACTAAAGTCAGATGAAGGGGGTGGTGCAGGTGGATAGAGGAGAGTGTTGAAAATGGAGAAGAGACGTTTAGGGTTTGAGGAGTGAGAATATATGAGAGAAGAGAAGTAGTTTTGCTTGGCTAAATGGAGGACAGATGCCTTGTGTGATTGGTTCCCACATGTGCATTGCTATTTCTTCAACAAAGGATAACTAAAAAATGACGCAAATTAGATACTTGTAATACAAGCAAAATGAGCTCTAAAAGCATATCCTGTGCTATCAAATAAAAGTATGGGGCACGCTAAAAATGTTTTTGCTGTGTTAACATGCTATTTTTTTAAAATTTAACCATCCACTTGTAATGCAGTGCGTTATTCTTTGTGTGAGGTTGTGCAAATAATGTCGTATCCTTCACTTTTAATTGTGCTCCACTTGTAATCAAGCCCAAAACTTTTATGATACAACTTTCTAAGAATTAAAACATGCAATGATATTTAGGAGTCTAAATAGATTTTATCTCACATCTGTAGCATATTCATTCACTATGAAAACAAAATATTGATCTAAATAAGCCAAACTGTTTCTTTTACATTATTTCTGCAATGTATATAGCAATTGCATCATATAATTACTTATGTTACAATATGTGAATGCTGTGGTTATTAAGATAAAAGAAAGCAACTAGTATTTCTGCCCATACAACTTAATATTTTTAAAAAATGGCTGTGGAATCTGTTGCCCATTACAAATGATACACACACACACACAAACACAACTTTATTTTCATGGTACCTGCTGTTGTTCTGTCTGAACAAAAGATTAGAAGAAGCTGCTGAATTGATTTAGTGAGTTCAGTAGTAATCATTCTCTGCTGGGAGCCCTCCAAAATAATGTACAATCTGCTCAACAGGTAGACGTCAGGAAATCAGTTTCTGTAATTTTGTCGATTTTTTTTTTTAATGTTACTTAAAACTTACTGGGTTCTGGCATCAACTAAAATTATATATATATATATATATATATATATATATATATATATATATATATATATATATATATATATATACTGTATATGTGTATATATATATATATATATATATATATACTGTGTATATATAGGATGAAGGAAGGCACTCACTGGTCTTTTGATCAAATATTTATTAAATCAAGCGTGATGTTTCGGGGGGACACTCCCCTTCCTCAGACTGAGGAAGGGGAGTGTGTCCCCGAAACGTCACGCTTGATTTAATAAATATTTGATCAAAAGACCAGTGAGTGCCTTCCTTCATCCTATATACCTACCTGCTGGCACCCTGGCATTCATGGACTTTGGAAGTGAGAGTGCTCTCTATCGCATAATATATATATATATATATATATATATATAAATATATATATATATATATATATATATATATATACATATATTCTTCTAATTAACAGATTTACTGGAGTTTTATTACAGTGTGACAAATCATTTTATTAAAGGGGCATTAAATAGCATTAGAGCCTTTTATATTGCACTGTTGTTTTCACAAAATTATATTACTAAGCATCAAACATCATAGGAACATAGGAGAACAAAAAGGACAACAAATCCAGACGGGTAGCGAGTGCTTTAGTAGAGTTTATTCATGCAAATGATAGATAGCAGTAGCAGCTCAAACTATCTGAAATGTTTTGCGCATGTTCACATGCGCTTCCTCAGAGATAGTTAGTTGGATGCCACAGGTGAGCCTAAATAGGCTAAGCCAGCCAATAGGAGAAGGCTGAACATAACCTCAGAGGTGGCGGAGATAAATCACCCCAAACACATATTTTCAGGGGGATTGACAGGACCTGCTCTCACACGATTGGTTGTGCTACAGCAGGGGGTACTGCTGCAAAAAGATGGGTAGACAGCTTCCCTAGTCGGCCATCCTTTAGAAGTGAATGGTTATGAGATAGATGCAACTCCATTGATTCATAATACATGGCTGTAATAAAGGCCAGGTACAAACCTTGATGAATTGGTACAATGGTGATGTGCTGTTTTTCCATAAGATATTAGCTTCTTGAATTAGTTTTTTGAAGGTCATAGACAATAGACATGTGCATTCGGCTATTTCCGGGTGAACCAAATGTCAAATATGGCAGCTATTTGAAAAATAATGCATCTAAGCTTTTTTTTTTTTTTGTTCAGAACTCTGGACAGCACTTTTTTATTGGTGGATGAATTTATCCACCAATCAGCAAGAACAACCCAGGTTGTTCACCAAAAATGGGTCGGCATCTAAACTTACATTCTTGCATTTCAAATAAAGATACCAAGAGAATGAAGAAAATTTGATAATAGGAGTAAATTAGAAAGTTGCTTAAAATGTCATTCTCTATCTGAATCACAAAAGAATTGGGTTCAGTGGCCCTTTAACTTTGCACAAGCAGTTCTGATGAACTGCTTGTGCAATGCCGCCCCCTGCAGATTTGCGGCCAATTGGCCGCTATCAGGGGGTGTCAATCAACCCGATCGTATTCGATCAGGCGGATTGATGTCCGCAGCCTCAGAGCAGGCAGACGAGTTAAGGAGCAACGGTCTTAAGACCTCTGCTTCTTAATAGACTTGTGTGCAGCGGAAAAATTAATTTAGTTTCGTTGCGGACCGATTCAGATTTTTTCGTTTTTGGATCGATTCGAATTCGAATGCATTCGTTTCGGATTCATTCGGATTCAAATAAATTTGGATGTATTTGGTTTGGATTCGATTCGTAAATTCGGAAGTTCGGTATGTGTTAGGTGGGATGTGCTGTGTATTAGACTAGTATTATGTACTGTAATATTAGGTGTAACCCATAGCAGTGTTATATAACCTTATATACTGCACAATACTAGTGTAATTGTGATTAATCCATGGCCCTTCAAATGTAACAAATAAATCCGAACTTATTCGGATTTATTCGTTAGTTTCATTGCTACAGTAATTCAGAAATTCAAATCGATCCGAAGCTCCAAATTTGACAAATTCGTCCGAATTTCGATTCGTAATGAAATGAAACGCATATGTCTACTTCTTAACTGCTGTTTCCGGCGGGTCTGAAGGTTCGCGCGGAAAAGGGATGTTTGGCCCGATTCGGGCCATGATAAATCGGCCCCCAAGTGTGTTGCAATTTCACAAGAATAAATCCGGCTACAAAAATTGCTGAATATGGCTTGTGGCCAACATATTTGGTGTTTCTAGATAAATAAACACAAATGGGTGTTTTTGATAGTATTGATTTTTTAATTTTAAAACATACACAAGTGAGAATATACTGTATATAGACAAAACAATCAAAATTTTAGATTAGCATTTCCCATTTTTAAATCTAATCTGCCTTTTGCAGCCTGTCCGCATACAATGGTTTACAATCAATGCACTGAGCAGATCAAAACACTTTGTAGATATCTTTCACAGAGCTGCCTGTGATCCTTTGTAGCTCAATGCTGGAAGCAGCTTTGTTTTGAATAGTTAATGTCACCGGTGGTCTTTTGATGTACAGTGGTCAATACAGAGGAGTAAAAATCATCAAAGTTAGAGAGACCTGTGAATCAGCCTTTGTGACGTAGATCAGACAAGAGTATTCTGCTTAATCTTGACAGTCAAGACTGACATCTACTAACTCCTTCACAATCTTTTGCATCTATTAAACAAATAAGAAATATCTTCTAGTGTGCAGATAGTTTCTGTAATTAAAATTTAGAAGAAGAAAACTACAAGGGAGTTACTTTTACCTCCAATTCCAGTGGTATTATTTAAAGCCTGTTAAGTAAATAGAAGATGTGTGCTTTTGGATTTGGATGAATGCAAAAAATTGACTTATTTTGCTGTAATTTATTAATTGCATTTGTTTTAAAACGCAAAACGAGCAGCTTCTTAAAGGAACAGTCTACTTTGATTTTTCTATCCATTAATATGTTCCTGTTTACCTACTGAAGTGTATTCAATTGTTTTTTAGATAGCTCCTTTTTAAATTTGGTATTTGAAATAGCTGGTTTGGCCTGTTTGTATCACCTAGTATACAAATAATTTCAACTCTTAAAGTGACAGCCTGCCCCAAAAATTTTATTGTTTAAATAAAGATAGACAATTTCTTTATTACCAATTCCCCAGTTTTGCATAGCCAACATGTTAATATTAAAGGGACACTGAACCCAATTTTTTTCTTTTGTAATTCAGAAAGATCATGCAATTTTAAGCAACTTTCTAATTTACTCCTATTATCAATTTTTCTTCGTTCTCTTGCTATCATTATTTGAAAAAGAAGGCATCTAAGCTTTTTTTTGTTTCAGTACTATGGACAGCACTTTTTTATTGGTGGATGAATTTATCCACCAATCAGCAAGGACAACCCAGGTTGTTCACCAAAAATGGGCAGGCATCTAAACTTACATTCTTGCATTTCAAATAAAGATACCAAGAGAATGAAGAAAATTTGATAATAGGAGTAAATTAGAAAGTTGCTTAAAATTTCATGCTCAATCTGAATCACGAAAATAAATTTGGGTACAGTGTCCCTTTAATATACTTTTTTTACCTCTGTGATTACCTTGTATCTAAGCCTCTTCTGACAGCCCCCTTATCACACCGCTATTTATTTATTTATTATTTATTGACTTGCATTTAAGCCAATCAGTGCTGGTTCCTGCAGAACTCCACGGAGGTGAGCACAATGTTATCTATATGGCTCACATGAATTAGCAGTCTAATAGCAAGCTAATACAAAAGCATATGATAAAAGTCTGTCTGTGGTAGCTTAGAAACAGGCAGACACTAAGAGGTTTAAATGTTATAAAGTATATTAATACAGTATAACAATATTGGTTGTGCAAAGCTAGGGAATGGGTAGTATCTTTTTAAACAATAACAATGTTGGTGTAGTCTGTCCCTTCAGGTAATTGTTATAAAAAATATATGTAAAAAATATTGAAAGTATATAGGAAATATATGTGACATTTTTGCTATCACTCCATTTAAACAGAAATAGAGGCTTGTTTGTTTTTTATTTACCTATCAAATCTATATATATTTTTTTTTAAGTAGACAACCCAAGGTATTGATCTAGGCCCATTTTGGCATATTTCATGCCACCATTCACTGCCAAATGTGATCAAATAAAAAAAAAAATTATATTTTTTCACAAACTTTGAGTTTCTCACAGAAATTATTTACATACTGCTTGTGGAATCATGGCACACATATTTGTAAAAGTTTATCTGGGATCCCCTTTGTTCAGAAATAGCAGACATATATGGCTTTGCCATTGCTTTTTGGTAATTAGCACCACACTTCTATTATTCCCGGCAGTGAAGGGGGTTAATTAGGTAGCTTAAAGGGACACTGAACCCAATTTTTTTTCTTTCGTGATTCAGATCAGCAAGAACAACCCAGGTTGTTCACCAAAAATCTAATCTTACATTCTTGCATTTCAAATAAAGATACCAAGAGAATGAAGAAAATTTGATTATTGGAATAAATTAGAAAGTTGCTTAAAATTTCATGCTCTATCTGAATCACGAAAGAAAAAGTTTTGGGTCCAGTGTCCCTTTAAAATGTTAATTTTATCTTTAGTGTAGAGATTAGCCTCTCACTTGATAATCCCCACCCCCTGATCCCTAACTGGTCCCTCCCAAACAGCACTCTTCCCTCCCCCAACCCCCACTGGTAACCCCCATCTTAGGTACTGGCAGACAGTCTGCCAGAATAAAAATAAGGCTTTTTGTTTTTAATCAAATATATTTACCTTACCCCCAACCTCCCTGATCCCCCCAAAAGCTCTCTAACCCCCCCCCCCCAAGTATTAACCGCCATTTTAGGTACTGGCAGTTGCTTCTTTTTTTAAAAAAAAAAAGTGCATATTATTTTATTAACCATTATTATATTATTAATTTTGCATTTATTTTATTAACCAGTGGTCTGTTAATAATGGCTGGTTATTTAATGTGAGCATTTAAAAATTGCACTCCACTTGTAATCTAGCCCACTTGTAATCTTGGTATCCTTTTTGAAGGAGTAGCAATGCACTACTGGGAACTAGCTAAATACATTGGGTAAGCCAAAATCAAAATGCATATTTGTGCAGCCACCAATCACCAGCTAGCTCCCAGTAGTGCATTGCTGCTCCTAAACCTACCTAGGTATGCTTTTCAAAATTGCATACCAAGAGAACTAAACAAATTAGATTGTAAATGGGAAAGTTGTTTAAGGGACACTAAAGTTAAAATGTAAGTTTCATGGTTCAGATAGATCATGCAGTTTAATTGCATAATTAACAAGTGCATATTACAAAGACAGTGCAATAACACTTACTTAAGAAAGCAGTAGTTTTATTTCGGAAAATTTATTTTTTCCACTTTATCATGTGACAGTCATCAGCCAATCATAGGCTAGTATACGTATACATTGTCAACTTGTGCACAGTAGTAGCTGGTGCCTAAGAAAATGTGCATATAAAAAGTGCAAAATTTGCAAAAAGAAAGACATTGGAAAGTGTAATTCTACTTAATTTATTGGTCCTTTAAAATTCCATGCTCTATCTGAATCATGAAAGAAAAAAATTGTGTTTCATGACCCTGTAGACTGTTGTCCAGCTGCTCTTCTGCTACCCTGGAGACATTATTCATAGGAAATATCAGATGAGTGGATTTAGTTAACCCATTTCTGAATTACTCTATGGCCAGATATGGGATGAAACAAAATAAACATTTTTTTTTGTCTGTGGACATGTCCAGTCAATAGTATAAAATCACATAATACTTAGATAATATGCTCCAAGAAAATAGGAAATAAGGGAGGATTTTGTTGTTGTACTTCATGAAAGATAAATATTCACTGCTTGGCATCACACAATCAGCTAGATTACGAGTTATGCATGCTATAGGGAAATTAACGAACACACCAAAAGTTGCGTTATTTAACCCCCTATAGCGCAGCGTGCGATATGGTGCTTTCAAGCTCCATACCGCACAAAATACAAACGCTGTTTTGACATGCTCGTGCACGCTTTCCCCATAGACATCAATGGGGAGAGCGGGTCAGAAAAAAGTCTAACACCTGCAATTGCGGAAAAGCTCCGTAACGCGCATTGATGTCTATGGGGGGAAAAACTAACGTTTAAACCTAACACCCTAATATAAACCCCACGTCTAAACAAAATAATTATTAACTATTTATTAACTACCTAGTTAAAATAAATACAAACTTTCCTGTGAAATAAAACCTAAACTACCTTACACTAAAACCTAAAATTACAAAAAATAAAAAACACTAAAATCACAAAAAATAAAAAAACTACCATTACAAAAAAAAAAAATTATCCCAAAAAAATTAAATTATTCCTATCCTTTAAAAAAAACACCCCAAAATAAAAAAGCCTAATCTAAAATAAACTACCAAGGGCCCTTGAAAGGGACTTTTGTAGGGCATTGCCCTAAAGTTAACAGCTCTTTTGCTACAAAAACAAACACCCCCTAACAGTATACAAACCCCCACCCCCAAACTACCAAGGGCCCTTAAAAGGGCCTTTTGTAGGGCATTGCCCTAAAGTTACCAGCTCTTTAGCTACAAAAAAATAAACACCCCCTAACAGTATACAAACCCCCACCCCCCAAACTCACAAAATAAAAATAAAGTAAAACCTAATCTACCCATTGCCCTGAAAAGTGCATTTGCATGGGCATTTCCCTTAAAAGGGCATTTAGCTCTTTTGATGCCCAAACCCTAATCTAAAATAAAAACCCACCCAAAAAACCCTTAAAAAAAGCCTAACACTAAACCCCGACGATCCACTTACAGTTTTTGAAGTCCCACTTGAACGATCTTCATCCCGGCTGCAAAGTCCTCATTCAGGCGTCGAGAAGTCTACATCCAGGTGGCCTCTTCAATCTTCATCCCGGCGGCGAATTCCTCATCCAATCGGCGAGAAGTCTTCATCCAGACGGCCTCTTCAATCTTCAGCCAGGCGGCATCTTCTATCTTGATCCTGGCGGCGCAGAGCAGGTCCATCCTGAAGACATCCAGCGCGGAGCATCCTCTTCACACGGTCGCCGCCGTACACTGAATCTTCAACGCAAGGGAGCCGTTTCAAGATGGTGTCCCTTGCATTCCTATTGGCTGAAAAATTTGAAACAGCCAATCGGAATTAGAGCTGCTAAAATCCTATTGGCTGTTCAAATCAGCCAATAGGATTTAAGCAGCTCTCATTCTATTGGCTGATTCGAATCAGCCAATAGAATGAGAGCTGCTTAAATCCTATTGGCTGATTTGAACAGGATGCTCAGGACCGGATGTCTTCAGGACAGGATGGATCCGCTCCGCGCCGCCGGGATCAAGATAGAAGATGCCGCCTGGATGAAGATTGAAGAGGCTGTCTAGATGAAGACTTCTTGGATGAAGATCGTTTAAGCGGGACTTCAAAAACTGTAAGTGGATCTTCGGGGGTTAGTGATAGGTTTTTTTAAGGTTTTTTTTGGGTCAGGGTTTTTTTTTAGTTTAGGGTTTGGGCAGCAAAAGAGCTAAAAGCCCTTTTAAGGGAAATGCCCATCCAAATGCCCTTTTCAGGGCAATGGGTAGCTTAGTTTTTTTTAGAGTTAGGTTTTTTATTTTAGGGGGTTGGTTGGGTGGTGGGTTTTACGGTTGGGGGGGTCTTTGTATTTTTTTTTACAGGTAGAAGAGCTGTTTAACTTAGGACAATTGCCTAAAAAAGGCCCTTTTAAGGGCTATTGGTAGTTTATTGTAGGCTAGGGTTTTTTATTTTATTTTGGGTGGGCTTTTTTATTTTGATAGGGCTATTAGATTAGGTATAATTCTTTTTTATTTTGGATAATTTCGTTATTATTTTCCGTAATTTAGTGTTTGTTATTTTTTGTAATTTAGTCTTTTTATTTTTTTTTGTAATTAGATACTATGACATTTTTAGAGTAGTGTTAGGATTTTTTTAATGCGTAGTGTAGTAGTTTAATTAAATTGGTAGTTATCTTAATTTTAGTTTAATAATTATATAAGTTTAATTGCTAGTTTAAACTTAGTTTTTTTAATTCAACAGTTTTAATTTAATAAAGTTTTAATTTAATTTAAGATAGGGAAATTGTAATTTTAATCTAAAGTTAGGGGGGCGTTAGGTTTAGGGGTTACTAGTTTAATTTAGTTTATTGCGATGTGGGGGGCTTTCGGTTTAAGGGTTAATAGTTTATTTTAAAATATTTTGTTGTGGGGGGCTTGCGGTTTAGGGGTTAATAGGTTAATTATAGTGGCGGCAGTGTAGGGATTAATAATTAAAATATAGTGGGGGCGGATGGCAGATTAGGGGTTAATAATATTTAAATAGTGTGTGCAATGCGGGAGGGCAGCGGTTTAGGGGTTAATAACTTTATGATAGTGGTGACGATGTCGGGGAACGTCAGAATAGGGGTTAATAATTATTTTTAGTGGCAGCGATGTCGGGAACGGCAGATTAAGGGTTAATATGTTTACTATAGTGTTTGCGATGCGGGAGGGCCTCGGTTTAGGAGTTAATAGGTAGTTTATGGGTGTTTAGTGCACTTTGTAGCAGTTTAGTTATGAGTTTTATGTAACAGATTTGTAGCGTAAAACTCATAACTACTGTTTTTAGATGGCATTACGGATCTTGTCGTTTTAGGCTGTAACTCAGGTTTTTTAGCCTCACCGCAAAACTCGTAATGGCAGCGCTATTGGAATCCCATGAAAAAACGTCATTTTTTCGAGTGCGGAACTGATGTTGTGTTACAGGCTAGAAGGCTTGGTACAGCTATACCGACAAGACTTGTAATGGCTGCAGTGCTGTTTTAATGCTGAAAATGACATATTTTCAGCGTTAAAAGACAAACGCACAACTCGTAATCTAGCTGAATGTTAGCAGTAAAGATCAAACAAATCATTGCAGTTAAGGGACATGGATGAGCGCACAACTTATAGCATTGAATAAAACAAGCAAACTGGGGCATTTTAAATTAGAAAAAAATGTAATTTTAAAGATGCAAAAATTATTATTTTAAGGCAACTCATCCTATAAAAATGTATGTTTTATTTATACAGTTATGCCAAAAAGGCTGCAAACTGTTTGTATTGAAATTAACGGAACCTCCAGCTCCTAGAAAGTGAGCTCTGTAACGTAATTGACAGATCAATCTACAACAAAAGAGTAAATGCTTCAG
Organism: Bombina bombina; assembly: GCF_027579735.1. Classification (NCBI taxonomy): domain Eukaryota; kingdom Metazoa; phylum Chordata; class Amphibia; order Anura; family Bombinatoridae; genus Bombina; species Bombina bombina. The sequence goes on from NC_069499.1 coordinate 1,056,822,430, forward strand.
AGTAACAGTGCTGAACTCAGTTTATAAACCGGGGCACTTACTCAAAACTACATCTTTTTTTCTAGGGCATAGCACTTGACTGACTGCATAGACTAAGACCACGCTGTCAACATGCATTTTTGATGATATTTTGACTAAACTCACTTAGATTTTCTTTAAAAAGATTAAAGAAATATTTGCACACTTATTAAAATCGGTTCTTGAGATTTAATTTGGATAGAAACTGCAAAAAAATCTCTTTGATAGCTTTTATTGTGGTACTGGCTAATCATTTAACAACTTAGTTGAAGACATTTTTAATAATTTACACTCAATGCATTTACATACATTTCTTGTATTCTAGGAGAACAATCATTTGAAAATTAGGCTTCTTCTTTTTCAAATTAGGGATCCCTTGTCCTTCTAGGTGATAAGTGAAGATATCTTATCATCATGATCGTATCTCTTGCTTTAATGACAAATTTTGTAGGTTTTTGCTTTACTTACACCATTTTAGAGAGATGCAACCCCTACTTTGAAATAACAAACATTTTTCTCAAAGGGAATTATTGGGATAGTCCTTCCCCAATATTTTTTTTAGAATTAATTTATATCACTCTGTATTAAATAAAAGTGCCAGATTGACCTAAATGGCATAACTCCCAGTACCCCACAGCCTATTTTGCATCCGGACCACACAAGAAAATTGGTGTGGGTATCTTACTGCACACACGACTCTCTTTTCAAATGACCCACATTGAAAAAGACCCAGAAGGGAGATATCTTCTATTAGTAGGTTTGCTACATGGTCATCACATTACATTGATGACAATATATGCTCCTAATAAAGCCCAACATACATTTTTCCAAAAAGTAGCTAACTTGCTCATAGACCACGCTAAAGGAATAGTGTATTTAGCAGGGTACTTCAATCTCTCCTTAGATCCCTCTCTGGATTCTTCTAGAGGTACAGCTAGTGCCCCCCTCCTCAACCAAGTCCACCTTCTCTAATTTAGCTCTACATAACATATGGAGGATCATCCACCCTTTAGACAGAGACTATACCTTTTACTCTGCCCCACACAATAGCTACTCATGGATCAACTACATCTTTACAGACTCCTCCGGGCTTTCAATAACAAACAATTGTGTAACAGGCTCAATAACATGGTCCGATCAGGCTCCAGTCACTTGCTCTATCAAATGGCCTGACATCCCAATTACCACTAAAATAAGGAGACTAGACGATACACTAATAAATAATGCCCTAATCGCTATAGAGATACAAAATACTTTGACAGAGCACTTCGAATTTAATACAACACCTCCTTCGTCAGTCATAAACGTTTTGGAAGACCATAAAAGCGTGTTACGCAGCGAATTAATCAAACACAAAGCAAGACATATTAAAAGGGTATCGAGAAAAGCATTCTAATCTCTTAGCCAATGTGGGCACCTTAGAAACTAAACATAAAATAGATCCAGAAGAACAATAACACTAAAAACATGCTGACAACCACTAGACTAGAACTCAAACAACGGAAGTATATCAACATAAGGCCCTACAATTAAAACAATATCACTACGTAATAGAACAGACCAGGTAACGTTTTAGCGAGACCTCTTCGTAGAAAACATTTGAACGCATATATACATTCCATTAATACAAAAGAAGGACAGCAGCTAAAAAAGCAGCACACAAATAGCAGAGGCTTTTCAAAACTATTACAACGCACTTTACAACATTAAAAATGATCCAGCACAACCAACACAACAGGAAATTACTTCACAAAAAAGAACGCAGATAGATAATTACCTACAAGGGTTAGACTTACCGACTCTGGATAGGGAGGCAACTGAATTCTTAGAATCCCTGATAACCACAGAAGAACTGCATCAAGCCATCAAAGATATACCGTCAGGAAAGAGCAAAGGCCCAGACGGGTTCACACCCAGCTACTATAAAAAATTTAAGGAAGAGTTATCTCCACAAATGTTAAACTTGTTTAATAGCTTAAGAGATGATCCAACACTCTCAAAGAATCTACTAGAAGCCCATATATAACGGTTATACCCAAACCGGGTAAACCAGCCAAAAGCCCTGAGAACTTCAGACCCATCTCCCTCTTGAATTTATCCTTGGCAGGGAGGATAAAGAAAGTTCTCCAATTAATAACTCACGCAAAGACAGGGGGAATCCCTATGGCCTTGCTGTTGATCCACGCAGAGAAGGCCTTCAGTAAAGTGGATTGACTCTTCCTGCATCGGACAATGGAAACTATGGGTTTTACTGAACCCTTTTTAAACATGACCCTTGCATTGTATTCAAACCCTAATGCGAGAGTTAGAGTAAATGGAACATTATCCGAACCCTTCCTGAAAAGTAAGGGTACTAGACAGGGGTGTCGTCTCACCCCAATTCTATTTGCCCTATCTATAGAGGTCCTTGCCCAAAAGTTAGGAATAATAGCAAAATAGAGGGACTAAAAGTAGGAGACATTGAGTACAAACAAGCACTTTATGCAGACAATGTCCTAAACATACACCTAAATTACGAGTTTTGCGTTCGTGTTTTAATGCTGAAAAAATGGCCATTTCAGCGTTAAAACAGCAACTCAGCCATTACGATTCTTGTCGGTATAGCTGTACCACAAGCATTTTAGCCTGTAACGTAACATCAGTCCCGCACTCAAAAAAATTACGTTTTTGCATGGGATTTCCATAGCACTAACAAAAGATGCAGCAGCATAAGTATTTTACCAATTTATTATGGCACAAACAAAGTCCACAACGTTTCTGGTGTTACCCCTTAATCATGTGAATGATTAAGGGGTAACACCCGAAACGTTGTGGACTTTGTTTGTGCCATAATAAATTGGTAAAATACTTATGCTGCTGCATCTTTTGTTTGTATCCATTTGGGGGTTTGCAGGAACCCTGCAGCGTGCATTGGGCGTTTAAGGGTGCTGGACTTTGGACTGTTTGCTGATTTCCATAGCACTGCCATTACAAGTTTTGCGGTGAGGCTAAAAAGCTTGCGTTACAGCCTATGCCGACACAATGCATTCCGCAATCTGAGACCAGTAGTTATGAGTTTTGCGCCACCAAACTGTTACACAAAACTCATAACTAAAGTACACTAAAACCCATAAGCTACCTATTAACCCTTAAACGAGGCCCTCTTGCATCACAAACACTATTTTAAACTTATTAACCCCTAATCTGCCCCGACACCACCGCCACTAATAAAATTTATTAACCCCTATTCCACTGCTCCCCGACATCATCACCACTATACTAAAGTTATTAACCCATATTCCCCCATACCCGAACATCGCCCACACTATAATAAAGATATTAACCCCTGGGGAGCGAACCTACAAATGTTCAAACCCCTCACCACCCACTATGGAGCCCTTTTAGGGTCCCCCACCCTAGTGAAAACCAGGCATATGGCTTCCTGGGAGACTGAGCTAGGACTGACTTACACGTCACTTGAGTGGTCTAAGGCGATACAACTGACTAAAGCCCCGCTACATTGTATCACAATGTATGAACTCTACTTCAAGATTCTCACCAGATGGCACCTAGTGCCGTCTAAACTTCGAACTCTCTACCCTGAACACTCGCCCCTCTTCTGGAGGGAGTGTGGCGAGATAGGGTCCCCTCTCCATATGTGGTGGTCGTGTGACAAACTTCGACCACTCTGGGCAAAGGTCAACGCGGCCTGCGCGGCCCTGGAGCTCCCTACCCCGGATACCCCGGGCCTTGCCCTCTTACATCTTGGAGTAAAAAAGCTCCCGAAACACAAGAGATACCTCCTAATTTATCAGTTGACTTCAGTCAAGATGTTGATTGCTAGAAATTGGAAAAAACAACAGCCCCCGAGATGGCAGGCAGTCCTTGACTACCTACAATACCTCAAAGTAATGGAGGACTATGTTTTTAGGACAAGGAAACAATCAGATCTCTTCTCCCTAATATGGGAACCATGGGAGGCCCATCTAAACCCAAAACCATAATGCCTTACTCTCTCTAATAATAGAGACCTCCTCTTGACTGTTATGCTCTCCCCCCCCCTGAAGACACACCTCACTATGTGTGAGTTGAGGTGTGCCTCGCTTCCCCTCCACTACCCTCCTCCCTCTCCCCGTTTACCACCTCCACTCCTTTCCTGTTATCCCCCCCCCTTCCTTCTGAGAGAGGTGGGAGACTACCTTTCTTTTGTTTGTTTTTCTTATTCGTTTTTTTTTTTTTCTTCCCCTCAGTGATAGTTTTCTAACAAGGTATACCATTTTCCCCTATTATCCTACCTTAACTAGATGTCAGGATTATCAGGTTTGACGTGTGACCCCATGCGTCACCTAAATTACAGAATGTTAACAAAACTAAAATTAAAAAGAGAATATTACCCATTGACAGGCCGTGGCACATTCACGGGAAAATGGAAATACATAGCTATATTTTGACTACAGGGCAACTTGAACCCCAGTTTCTGGTCCAAGGACCATGTTTTAAATGTTATTTGTCCTTAGAAATATCGCGTGTAAAAGCGTCCATTGATATGTCAATTCAACTGTGATGTGTTTTGGTTTTGTATATTCACTCTTAATAAAAATTTATTTAAAAAAAAAAAAAAGATATTAACCCCTATTCCACCTCTCCCTGACATTGCTGCCACTAAATAAATGTATTAACCCCTAAACCTCTGGCCTCCCACATCACTAAATAAGTAAAAAGTCGAATAAGATACGTTAAGGAATAAGTATATATTTATATATATATATATATATATATATAAGTGCAAGAGCAAAGGGATACACTAGTAATTACACGAAACACAAAAAATAATAAATAAATAGATATGGTACAAGTAAACATACTTGTTGGAAATAATGTGCCTACAGACAGATATAGATACAAACCTATATCATATACGTGCATGTGGCAGTACATAACAATGAGTATTTATTTTATTTTTTTTTCCCTTGGATGCGTCCTATACATTTTTAACTTTTGCTTCAATAAAAGAATTTGATTTATTCTGAAGATTGTGAATCCTTTTGTCCTTTTTCTCCCACATCACTGCCACTAAATAAACCTATTACCCCTAAACCTAACAACCCATAACTTTAAATTAAAATTACAATATCTTAAAATAAATAAAAACCTACCTGTAAAATTAAAAAACCTAAGTTTAAACTATAAATTAAACTAACATAACTATTATACTAAAATTAAAATGACTATCAATTAAATAAACTAAATTACACATTAAAAAACCTAACACTACTAGAAAAATTAAATCTACAATTACTAAAGTACAAAAAATAACAAACACTAAATTACAAAAAAAAAAAACAACAAAATTATCCAAAATAAAAACAACCTAATCTAATAGCCCTATAAAAATAAAAAAAAACCCACCAAAATAAAAAAAAACCTAGCCTACAATAAACTATCAATAGCCCTTAAAAGGGCCTTTGTAGGGCATTGCCCTAAAGAAATCAGCTCTTTTCCCTGAAAAAAAATACAAAGACCCCCAACAGTAAAACCCACCACCCAACCAACCCCCCCAAACAAAAAACCTAAGCTACCCATTGCCCTGAAAAGGGTATTTGTATGGGCATTGCCCTTAAAAGGGCATTCATCTTTTTTAACAAAAGCCCAAACCCTAATCTAAAAAAAAACACCCCAAAAAAGTTTAAAAAAACCTAACACTAACCCCCGACGATCCACTTTTTGAAGTCCAGACAGCCATCCTCATCCAGGAGACGAGAAGTCTTCATCCAGACGGCGAGGTCTTCATCCATCCAGGCGGCGTCTTCTATCTTCATCCCGATGGCGTAGAGTGACTCCATACTGAAGACATCCGGCGCGGAGCGCCACTGTAAATGCAAGGGAGCCTTTTCAAAATGGCGTCCCTTGCAATCCTATTGGCTGATTTGATTTTTGAAATTCAAATCAGCCAATAGGATGAGAGCTACTGAAATGTTTGGTAAACATTCAAGAAACACACCTTAAACTACTTAGCAGATGGTACCTGACCCTGGTCAGGCTCCATTAAATATATCCCTCCTATTTATGATACATCCTATATCAACTTAGATGGCCCCTAAAATTAAATTAATTTCTCACAATGTGAGAGGCCTGAATACGGATGTAAAGAGACGAGTGGCAATGAACCAATATATAAATATCAAAGCTAATATTCTCTTCCTACAGGAGACTCACTTTCTTAACAATCAGGTTCCTAAATATTGGTCCAGACACTTTCAACAACATTACCATGCCACAGCCTCTACCAAAAAAAGAGGAGTTTCCATTTTGATTCACTCGGTCCTTAACTTTGAACTTGAATCCATAACCACAGATGAGGAGGGGAGAAATTTAATAGTTAAAGGTCAAATTGATAACACAGACATAGTACTCTGCAATATATATGCACCTAATACGAAACAGACAGAATTCTTTGCCCATATATTGCATCTTCTAACTCAGTGGTCCCAAAATAGGATTATAGTAGCTGGAGATTTTAACATTAACTTATCTCCGATCCAGACACCCAGTCGAGAGACTTTATCACATAAAAAACAGCAACACAACCGGGATATAAAGCACATTCAGGAACACCTGGCGTCCCACACTCTTATAGATTCCTGGCAGGCCTTATATGGAACCACAAACGACACCACCTATTATTCCGCTGCACATAAATCTTATACAAGAATTGATTATATCTATACCAGCCAAATCTTTCACCCGATCTTACTATCTTCTGAAATATACCCCTGCGTTTGGTCTGACCACTCCATACTAACGCTATCTTTAGATGGGATACAAGATCATAAGCGGGAAAAGTCGTGGTCTTATGACCCACAATATTTCCAGAAGCCCCTAGCACAGGACCAGGTCCTGAAATATCTCAAAGAGTACTGGGACATAAATATAGATACCACCTCCAACCCTTTATATACATGGGCGGCCCACAAAGCATATCTTAGGGGAATACTAATGCAAGGGAAGGCGGCACATACCAGACAATGTCGAAAACAGATATCTACACTCCATCAAGAGATAGCCACTTTAGAGAAGTCACACAGGCTTACACATAGTGAGAATACCTTAAGAACATTACAGGCAAAAAGAACCACATTAGCTAACTTACTGACTACAAATGCCACTAAAACACTACATAAACTGAAAGTACAATATTTCATATTTGCCAATAAACCAGACAGATATTTGGCACACAAACTACAGGAAAGAAATAGAGCCATGGCTATTCCCTTCCTACAGCTAGCCAATGGAGATACGACATCATCTCCTCAGGAAATAGTAGATGAATTCGCAAGGTACTATGGCCAACTCTATGATGGTCACAAAACTAAACACTCACCATCTATTACAAAAGACACACATAACTTTTTGACTGATGCACATCTTCCGGTTATCTCAGATGAGGACAAAACTATCTTAAATGCCCCCGTATCTCCAATAGAGGTTATACAGGTTATAAAAGAATTGAAAGTGGGAAAGGCAGCGGGACCGGACAGCTTCCCGGGGGATTATTATAAGCTATTTCGTACAACATTATTAACTCATCTCACGAAATTCTGTAATCATTTCTTAGAGGGCCGGGAAATACCAAAGGAATTACTGGGGGCTAAAATTGTGGTCATTCCTAAAACAGGGAAAAATCCCACATTCTGCGCCAGTTATCGCCCTATATCGCTCATAAATCAGGATCTGAAGATATTCACCAAGATATTGGCCAATCGCTTAAAAACTATATTGCCCTCACTTGTCCATCCGGACCAGGTGGGATTTATAGCAAATAGGGAGGCCCCGGATAACATAAGAAGAATGATAAATATTATAGAACACCTGGGAAGGGAGGAAACACCTTCTCTGCTCCTATCTTTGGATGCGGAGAAGGCGTTTGATAGGATAGATTGGGGATACATGATGATGGTACTGCGGCACATGGGGTTTGATGGTCCCTTTATTAAAGCAATTCAGGCAATTTACTCTAGCCCCACTGCACAGGTTGTATCGGCAGGATATAGAACTAAACCTTTTCCCATAAGGAATGGGACAAGACAGGGATGCCCTCTGTCCCCCCTGATATTTGCGCTAATCATAGAGCCCCTAGCAGCTAGAATAAGACTATCCCCGGATATCGCCGGCGCCACTATAGCTAATCAAGAATACAAACTCACCCTCTTTGCAGATTACATTTTGGTCACCGTTACGAAACCCCTGTTGTCTCTCCCGAATTTATACAACCTCCTCGATAGATTCTCACAGATATCGGGATATAAAATCAATCTTGATAAATGCGAGGCATTACCAATAGCTTTACCCCCCATACAAAGAAAACCATAGAGCTTAACTTTGAGTTTAAATGGGTGAAACACTCTCTTAGGTACCTGGGGATCCAGCTAACAGCTCAATACAACCAACTGTATAAGTACAATTATACTCCGTTATTTAAAACTATAAGAAAGGACCTCCAGAGTTGGAGAAGACATACTTTTTCTTGGTACGGCCGACTTTCCGCAGTCAAAATGAATGTTTTCCCACGGTTACTTTACCTATTCCGCACACTACCTTTACCTATCCCGGTTTTAGAATTATCCACACTACAAAAGGAACTAATAGCCTATGTTAGGGGTAGCAAAAAAGCAAGAATCCCTTCAGTGGTTCTGACACAACACAAAACTCTGGGAGGGGTAGGTGTCCCAAACCTAATTGACTATTACAAGGCAGCTAGAATATCGCAAACAATACTACTGGGGAGGAGACAGGGGGACATTATCTGGCCCAAGTTCGAGGCGGGGATGGAGGGACTACCAAATGCAGACGACATGTTATGGAAGGACCAAACAAGTAATACACTTATATATAGATCACCAATCCATGCATCCACCAAACAAGTTAAAAAATGGATAACAGATCACCACAACATACTACCTTCGAGATCAGTGATGATCCCACTTAGGAAAATTATGCCTCAAGAACTTTATACCACTATAGATAAATGGGCAAATAAAGGGCTGTATAGAGTTGCGGACGCCTTACTCAATAATACACTTATGACCTACACTCAGATTCAAGATAAACTGACCCCGATGAAGATAAGGTGGTTTCAATACTTACAGTTGTCCTCCTCCATCCGTAAATATATGGGCAATGAGAGAGCCTCTTCCCCCACAACACTGGAAAACATATACTCACTAACATCCAGGCCTAAACATACAATCTCTATTATGTACATAGCGCTACAGAAAGACCCCAATGCCCCTAAAACAACTTTGATGCAGAGGTGGAAAGAAGACATTAATGTCATATATGATAAACACACATGGGAGAATATATTTAGCTCCATGGGAAGAGGGTTGATCAGTGCAGATCTACGTGAAAATACTCTCAAAATAGCATTTCGCTGGTATCTCACACCAAATATTACCTCTCATATGTCACAGGCGGCATCCAACATATGCTACAGGGGATGTGGGAACATAGGCACCTTTAAACACATGTGGTGGGACTGTGATGGGGTAAAACAGATATGGCATTCTCTCTCCACTTTACTTAGCTCTATCCTAGAGGAAGAGATAGAGCTTGATATTTCACAGGCCTTATTACACACAGGTTTCAAACAATATGATAAAGATATTAATGCCTTTATCAGAATCCTATGCACGACCACAAGAATAGCAATAGCATACCACTGGAAAACGGGGGCACCAACATGGATAGAGGTGAGGAATAAAATTAACAATATGTTTAGAATGTATGAGTCAGCTTCATGGATCATGAATACTAGAGAGGCATTTAAGAGGGTTTGGTTCTATTGGGCCCTGAATAACGCCACTACCATTTAAACACTACACAGTACAGACGCTTTATCTGGGGGTTGGATCAGAAGAAAATATATACACAATAGCAGAGGTGTGTTGGCTCAGGAAAGAATAAGTAGCCTCTACAAAGCAATTTTTAAATACTTCTTTCTTTCGTAACGTAAAATATTTGATATTGATAAATGCAACTTTGATGTGAGTACAAAATTTGTTGTTTTTTTTCCCCCCCTAGTTTTGAGATTTATTTATTTCTTTCTCTTTTTTTTCTCTCTTCATCTCTTTGATGTATGGATATATGGCTAGCCCTGCCCATATGTTATTCAGTTCTAATTTTTTCGAAAACTCAGGGCAATTTCCTTCCCTGTCCCATCCCTCCCCCTTCTGGTTTCCCCTTCCCCTCTTTTTCCTTTCCTCCCTTTTTTCTTGTTTGTATGCCATAATGAAAGGTATTAATACGATGTTATGACGGCAACTGCCCCCCACTTAAAGGGGCTTTGATGTATTTACCTCATGCAACAGTTTATAATTTGTTATATTTATGTTGTAAAAAACTCAATAAAAAATATTTAAACATAAATATATCCCTCCTTGAATACAAGGTGTTGGGAAGAAGGATCTCTACTTCACATCTGGTGGGCCTGCCCAGAGCTGAGGAGCTTTTGGACAAAAGCCCTGGGAATTATGTCACAGATAGTGGATGTAGATATCCCTAACACACCTAAAATTGTCCTTTTACACTCGCTATCCAGGATAAAAGACAAATCTAAATTAGCACTCTTAATGGTTAGGCTCACGGGAGCTAAGAAACTAATCCTCAAAAAGTGGAAGTCTCAAAATATACTTACCATACCTGAATGGCACATACAAGTCAATTAATTACTTATATTAGAGAGATATTATTACTTAAAAACTCAAAAACTAGAGACATACAAAATAATGCTGGAACAATACACTGTAAGCCTGCAATACAAAACACCATGGAATTCCCGATTGAACACATGACCTGAGATTACCACCTCAATCCAACACCTTACTCAGAGGGATAAGACTGGTATGCTGTAAAATTCTCCTCTGTGAAAAGCACAATTGGGCTAGAAGAGGCTGCTTCTGGGTGGGAACTTGCCATAGAACAAGCTACTTTGTTTGTTCCTAGTAGAGCGCTTCTCTTTCTGTATGCATTTGTATTATGACCCTAGGAATAACTCCCTAGAGGTGATGGGGGAAACCAGAAGTTGACTCCTTGCCTAATGTGCTTAGGGGAATATGGCTGCACCTCTCTTAAGAGGCTCAATGAAGGCCAAAATGATCATCTGGGGTTGTCATGTTCCTTGTTCAGAGGAGAATTGCCCGGTATTTCGGGACTGAACTGACCTTACTCGTCGAGATCAGACTGATATACTTCAGGAAAGTACTCCTTGTGAAAAGCACAATTGAGCCTAAAGAGGCTGCTTCTGGGTGGTAACTTGCCATAGAACAAGCTACTGAGCTGTTGTTTGTTCCTAGTAGAGTGCTTTTCTTTCTGTATGTATTTGTATTATGACCCTGGGGAAGTCTCCCTAAGGTTGATGGAGTAAAAAAGAAGTGGACTCCTTGCCCATTGTCTTTAGAGAAATATGGCTGCACCTCACTAACGAGGCCAAATGAAGGCCAAAACTATCTTCTGGGGTTGTCATGTTTCTTTTTCAGAGGAGGATTTCCTGGTATTTCAGGGCTGGACTGACCTTACTCAGTGGGATCAGACTGATATACCAGGAAAGTTCTCCTCTGTGAAAAGCACAATTGGGCTAAAAGATGCTGCTTCTGTGTGGTAACTCGCTATAGAACAAGCTACTGAGCTGTTGTCCGTTCCTAGTAGAGAGCCTGTCAAAGAAAAAAAAAAGGCTAGATAGAATTTTTAAATTTCATTAGCTGTTTAAATATTGATGAAATAAGTGTAAAGCTTGAGGGCTAGATTACAAGTGAGGTGCAAATGGTTTTACGCTAGTGCAGTCATTTTTTGCGAGACATTTTAATTTTGCTTATATTACAAGTGGAGCGGAATCGCAATTGTACTAGCACAATGACCCTTTACACTTCAATCTTTTCCATGATCTCAGAGCTGTGGTTAACTGTTTTCCAAAACTATAAAGTTGCACAAAACACATTTAAAAATACATAAAAAGTACAGTTACATTCATATTAACACTGTCTAACAAAAACATTTTAAAAACAAAATATTGCACAAAAAAGATATGAGATATGAGATCAGAAAAAAAAGCAGGCAAATGGCTTTAACATTGAGACACATACATTATTATTATTATTATAATAGTTTATTTGTAGAGCGCAACAGATTCTGCAACGGTAAACAAGGTAACATTTGTAGGGATCAAATGGGTAGAGGGCCCTGCTGAGAGTCACACTGTTGTAGTCAGCTCTTATGAAGACGATCTGCAAACAGTTGGGCTCTTAGGCTTACATGCTCAGGAGGTTCATGGTGGATAGCAATGGAGGAGAGGAACTGGTATTAGGAAAGGTTAGTGTAGTTTGTATGCATCCCTGAACAGTCTTTAGGGAGTGCTTGAAGCTTTCAAAACTAGGGGAGAGTCTTGTGGAGCGAGGCAGAGCGTTCCACAAGATGGGAGCCAGTCTGGAGAAGTCCTGTAAACAGGAATGTGAGGATGTAACAAGAGAGGAGGAGAGTAGGAGGTTGTGAGCAGAGCGAAGGGGACAGGGGAAAGAGTATCTGGAGACAATAGGGTAGTTTTATCAAGTGTCAGGCGGAGATGATCTGCTGTAGCACCCAACATCGCTAAATGCCAACAGCATACGCTGTCGGCATTTAAGATTGCACAACCATTTCTGGTGAAATGCTTGTGCAATGCCGCCCCCTGCACATTTGTGGCCAATCGGCCTCTAGCAGGGGGTGTCAATCATCCTGATCGTATCCGATTGGGATGATTGCTGTCCGCCACCTCAGAGATGGCGGATGAGTTAAGAAGCACGGGTCTTACGACCGCTGCTTCTTAACTTTTGTTTCCGGCGAGTCTGAAGGCTCACGTGGAAACAGCTGCATCCGCAGCATAATAACCCTACCCAAAGGTCTGAGATATAGGGGGGAGCAGAGCAGTTGAAGGCCTTGTATGTCAGAGTCAGCATTTTGTGTTTAATCCTGAAGGCGAGAGGAATCCAGTGAAGGGATTGGCAGAGAGGTGCAGCAGATAAAGAGCGACATGTAAGGAAGATGAGCATGGCAAAGGCATTCATTATGGATTGTAAAGGAGCTAGGTGGCAGCTAGGGAGACCAGAGATGACGGAGTTGCAGTAGTCAAGGCGGGAAAGGATGAGAGAGTGGATTAAAATCTTAGTTGTGTCTTGTGTAAGGAAATGTCTACTTTTAGAGATGTTTAGAGATGAATATACATTGCTAAATATGTATTTGTATGAATATATATATATATATATATATATATATATATTAATGTATTTATTTGTGTATATATACTGTATATCTCTATATACAGTCATACAGTATATACACATATAAAAAACATTAATATATACAGTATGCACACACATATAAACATATAAATAAGTGCATTAAATCCCTTTGCCATTAAGCAGATAAAAACACAATAAAACATATTTATGCAATATTCATATTTAATAAAGATTGCAAAATGGTGATGGAGTTTGCGCAATCTCTATGGGGCAATACATGCACTTAAGTTTGTTTTTTCATGCTAGTCGGGTTAAGGCTAGTGCAAAATAAGTTTTTTGGAACTTGTAATACAAACGCAACCCGAAAAGTGCAAACATGAAAATCCAAGTGGAGTTTTCGCTTATGCAAAAAAAAAAAAATACCACCCCACTTGTAATCAAGCCCAGAGTGTCTATAAAATAATAGGAGCTGCCATGTTGTTGTAACTTAGGTTACCTTCTCTGCTGTGGCCAATAATTTAACAGTGTTCATTTCTAACAGGAACTGAAAAGCTCACAATTTCAGAATGGAATTACAGGAAAAGGGAACAAAATAAATAACAAAAGTATATTGTAGAATTTTTATATATA